>NC_137792.1:110480149-111025149 GCF_963383645.1 Muscardinus avellanarius | reverse complement strand
GGTAATCAGGGGGAATCTAGCTCAATGTGGCAGTGTGTGTGTGTGTGTGTGTGTGTGTGTGTGTGTGTGTGTGTGTGTATGGGGAGGGTCCCTTTTCATCAAGTGGTAGGGAAAGAGGACAGCAAATATCTGTGGTGCTGGAGGTGCTGGACACAACCACATCTGAGGCTGGGCATGAGCTGAGCCTCAGAGGCCACCTATCCACCCCTGCCCCTAGGGTTTGCTCTTCCTGATCAGTCTGTGGGCCTTGGTCTGTCCACCAGTCCCACCCACCACACAGGATCTGTCACCTGGTCCTGAGCCTCATTGGCAGCTGGGGAGTCCGGTTGGCACATATGGCTCTTATCTATCAGTCCACCCATCAGTGTTGGGACACTGCTTACCCCCCAGGCCATTTGTGGGCTCTAGAACAGGTGACTAGATTCATCTACTACACTAAGGGCTGCTATGCACTCTACTCCCCTGTGCCATCTCTACCAAACTGGCCATGGGTTTTCCCCTTGCTCCTTTGACTCTTCATATTCTATTCATGTTACGTATGTGGGCATGTGTATGCAATACATGTATATGTGTGTATGTGTATATATATATGTGTGCGTGTGTGTGTGTGTGTGTGTGTGTGTGTGTGTGTGTGTATCTATATCTCAACTAGCCAGTCCACACAATCCCTGCTGACCTGGGACTGTCAGTTAGCATGCTTTTCCTTAGGTATATAAAGAGATATAGTCACAGACATATACTTATATATGTATACAAAGATATATAGATACAGATAGAAATATGCACATACATACACACATTTTCTTGAAGTACTAGTGATGAAACCCAGAGCCTCATCCATTCTGTGTGTGTGTGTGTGTGTGTGTGTGTGTGTGTGTGTGTGTGGTACTGGGGGTGGGACCCAGGGGCTTTTCTACCTCCGGGCTATACTCCAGACCTATTTTATATTTTACTTGGAAACAGGGTCTCACTAAGTTGCCGAGAGCCTCACTAAGTAGCTGAGGCTAGCTTCGAACCCGTGTGATCCTCCTGTCTCAGGCTCCCAAGCGCGAGATTACAAGCTTGCGCCACGAAGCTAGGCTGAGCCTCACCCATTCTAGGCAAGCACTTTACCACTGAGCCACACCCCAGCCTATCAACATTTAACTCAGGGGGCTTCTTATGCCCTGTTTTGACTGTTATGTAATTTTAGCACCTACAGTGTGCTAAAAACTAGAAAGTTTCATAGGTCCTAGCTATGACCTGTGCAGGCTTAGACTCTGGTGGTCTCATACTTTCGTGTGGAAGCTTTCCAGCATGCTCATTGCCCTGGACCATATAAAAAATTGGGGGGAGGAAGATAATGGGGGACCAAAACCAGGAGCATTCTACCTCTGGGCTATCCCTCCAGCCATTTTTTATTTTGAAACCAGGTCATGCTAAGTTGCCTAGGCAGGCCTTGAACCTGTGATTCCCAGACTCCCAAGTACTAGGATTGCAGCCGTGCACCACCATGCTTACCTCTTGAGTGCCTTTTGACCACCAGACTACTCATCTTAGGCAATCTCTAGAGTTCTGTGGGGCGCTGACCATGCTGAGGGGAGGAGGAGCAACCTGACAAGGATTAGAGTCGATGATTGATGATCGTGCCAAGGATGCCTTGAGTTCTTGTTTAGGGAGGGGGACCTTCCCTGTCACTTGACTGGAGAAATCATTCCAAAAATAGATGGAATTTGTATTCAGTCAACTGTTTTAAATCCTAGTCTCTTTTTGTTGTTGTTTGTTTGTTTGGTATTAAGTGGCTGAACTCAGGGATTCTTTACCATTGAGCAACATTCCTAGCCTTTTGTATTTTTTTATTTTGTGACGAAATTTCCTTAAGTTGTCCAGGCTGGTCTCAAACCTGTGATTCCCCCTGGCTCAGCCCCCCCACTCCCCCAGTGGCTGAGATTATGAGTGTGCACACAATGCCTGGTCCCTGGTCTCTTCTCTTTTCAAGTGAACTCAAAGCATGTGAGAATCCAGAAAGCCATAATGTCCCCCACTGCTACCATGTTGGCCCTGGACATGCACGTCCACTTTGGATTTCCACTTCACCCACCATACCAATAGCCTGGCCTTTAGTTCCAGTCTCCTGGGCCTGGGATAGACCTCTTCCAACAGCTCCGGCCCATTCCCTCCCGTGACTATTGCACTGGCCCATTCCCTCTGAAATTCACTCCCCACCGCCCTTCCCGTCAGCCTGGTGCCTCCATGAGTACAGAGACTGGATTTCATTCATCTCTGTATCTCCATCACACACAGAGTGTGCAGACAGGAGGATGGGTAACTGTTGGCAGAACATAACGTGTGCACGCAAATCCCAGTAGAGGACTGTTAAATAGTTAGATATAAAATGATTCATAAATGAGCATTTATTTATTAATATTCAGGGTTGATATGGTAGAGTCATGAGGGTTATAATCCCAGCAGTGGCTAAATCCATGGATTTATCTGAGTGGAGACCCAGGCCAGTAGGGTATGGCTAGAGGTGGGTGCCTGGGGGTGCAGCCTTGGGTATTATATAAAGGGTTCCTCCTCTCCCTGTCTTGCTTCCAGCCATGTGCTCTCCCTCGGCCTCGCCACAGTAACCTGAGATCTGTGGTCCTCAGCTCCACATGAGGCTGAAACCATAAGAAAATAAACCTCCTTTCCTCTAAATTATGGGGTGACATCTTTAGATTATGGCTGCAAGAATGCTGATGGATACAAGGACCAAACTGGCTTCCTCACAGCTTGCTTACTTCATTCTGTTCTTTCTTTCTTCCTTCCTTCCTTTCTCTTTCCTTCCTTCCTTCCTTCCTTTCTTTTTCTTTCTTTCTTTTGTATTACTGGAGATTGTTATTACTGGGGATTGGAACCCAAGGCCATTCTTCCTCTGAACTACACACCGGCCCTTTTTATTTTTTGTTTGGAAACAAGGTCTCACTAAGTTGCTGAGGGCCTCACTAAAATTTCTGAGGCTGGCCTCCAACCTGCAATTGTCCTGTCTTAGCCTCCTAAGTACTGAGATTCCAGGTGTGCACCACTATGCCCAGGTTATTTTGCTCTTTTTCCCCTGGTACTGGGGATTGAACCCCAGGGGCATTCTACCTCTAAACTATACTCCAGACCTGTTAAATTACTGAGGGTCTCCCTAAGTTACCACATGCTGGCCTCGAAACTGTGGTCCTCCTGTCTTGGCCTCCCAAGTACTGAGATTACAGGCATGTACCACCATACCCAGCTTGTAGGTTTTGTTCTTGCAGAATCTCCACTCTATTCTGAGAAAGAATCTCCTTAAAACTTATATCCCTGTTTGCCTGGAGTATGGGAAGGACTTTGGGATGTAAATCCCAGGTGAAATGGTAGTCTCTGAGAAAGGAGCTGTGGTAAAGAAGTTGTTTATGAGAGAGCAAAGTGTAGCGAAGGGAAGTTGCTAGAGGCCAGAGTTTCCATAGTTTAAGCCCAGCCCTGTTATTTACTGTGTGATTTCAGGCAATTTCCTAAGGAAAGTTTTCATGGCCCTAGCTTCCTCGTGTAAAATGAGGATGGTAACATTGTCCACCTCACAGAGTTAGTTGAAAGATTAAAAAAATAAAACATAAAGAAACTCCTACGGTAGAGCTTGCCTGTAATCTCAGCACTTGAGAGGCTGAGACAAGAGGATTGCAAGTTCGAGGACAGCCTCAGCGACTTAGCAAAATCTTTAGTAATTTAGAGAGTTAGAGAGATCCTGTTCAGAGGTAGAATGTCCCTGGGTTCAATCCCCAGCACAACACACACACACACACACACACACACACACACACACACAAACTCTGGAACAGTACCTGGTAGCATAGAACATTATGAATACGAATATTAATAAAATAACAAATAACATTTGGCTATTTTTGTATATGTGTTTTTACTGGCGATTGAATCCAGGGGCATTCTATCTCCAAGTTATACCCCCAGCCCTATTTTAAATTTTGAAAGTGGGCCAGGCATGATGGCGCACGCTTGTAAACCCAGTACTTGGGAGGCTGAGAAAGGAGGATCACGGTCTGTGGACAGCCTCAGCTACTTAGTAAGGTACTCTGCAACTTTGTGAGACCCTGTTTCAAAATAAAGAATAAAAAATAGGGCTGGGCTGGGGTATAACTTGGAGGTAGAATGGTCCTGGGTTCAATCCCCAGTACCATACACAAAATATTTTTTAAATAGATTCTCAGTAAGTTGCTGAGGATTGGCTAGCCTGTAACCTGTGATCCTCAGGTCTCAGACTCCATAGTACTGGGATTATAAGCATGTGCCACCATACCCAGCTAAAATGGTCCAGTTTTGACTCTCTGGCTCTAGGACACATGCCCTGGGCTTGGCCTTAAAAACCCTAGCACCTACTGGCCCCACAAAGGGCAAGAAGTTAGGACTGCCCTCCAAGTGAAGAAAATCAGAAAACAAGAGACCCCAGCTGTCAAGGAGAAAGTATGTGTGTGTAGGGGGGGGGGTGAGGGCAGAGTAGGGCAAGGAGAAACTGATACCAAAAAGTCATCTGGTGACAGTCCTGTCCCAGATGCCTGTTGGAAGTGAACTGGAAGTGCTAATCTCTCACAGGGGCAATACCCAGGGCTGCCCGCCACTGACTTGCCACACAAGCTTGGAGCCCAACGAGCAGAGCTTCAGGGTTTTGTTTCTAAAGACTAGCTACAGACCTGAGACGGATGGGAGGGGGAAGAGGGAAATTCCCTCATGTACATGATATATGTTAACAAACATATCAAAGTCAATCATTAAGCCGAGCATGAGAAGGATGGAGGGTGGAGGGAATGGGGTGAGAATTGGGTAAGGGTTAAATGAGTGATGTGTGCATGTATGCCTCTACCGTCTTGTACCCCATTAAGATGCATGACTACAATGCACCAATAAAAAAATAATGAAAAGCTAGTTCAAGCCGGGTGTGGTGGCACACGCTTGTAATCCCAGCACTTGGGAGACTGAGACAGGAGGATCGCGGTTCTCAGACAGCCTCAGCTACTTAGTGAGGCCCTCTGCAACTCAGTGGGACTCTGTTTCAAAATAAAGAATAAAAAACAAGGCAGGGGGTGTAGCTCAGAGGTAGAATGCCCCTGGGCTCCATCCCCAGACCTGCAAAAAAAAAAAAAAAAGTAAAAAAAAAAAAAGAGTAGCTCACAGCTGGGAGCATTGGTACATGCCTATAATCCCAGTACTTGGGAGGCTGAGACAAGATCACAGGTTCAAAACCAGTCTCAGCAATTTAGCAAGACCTTGTTTCAAAAGAAAGAATAAAAAGGGCTGGGCAAAACAAAAAGACTAGCTCTTTCTGCCTAACCATGTGGTTTGAACACATTCTAGATATTTTCCTGCTGAAATCACAGAGACTGGAGAGAGATTAGGAGGGAAGAGAAGAATAGCCAGGGGGCAGAGCTGGAGGGGGCAGCTTTATCCAGGATGCCTGCAAGGCTCTTGTCCCCAGGCAAGGCCTCCTGACTCTGTGTGTGTGTGTGTGTGTGTGTGTGTGTGTGTGTGTGTGTGTGTGTTACTGTTACTGGGGAATGAACCCAGAGATGTTCTATCTCCAAACTAAAGCTGTAGCTTTTTTTTGTTGTTTGTTTTTACAGTACTGAGGATTCAACTCCGGGACATTCTACCTCTGAGCTATACCCTCAGCGTGCTATTTTATTCTTTATTTTGAAACAGGGTCTCACTAAGTTGCAGAGGGATTCACAAGTTGCTGAGGCTGGCCATGAACCGCGTGTGCACCACCACGCCTGGTTCACTTTTTCTTTTGAAATAGAATCTAGCTCAGTTGCTGAGGCTGTCCTCCAATCTGCAATCGTACTGTCTCAGACTCAGGTACTGGGACTAGAGGTGCATGCCACTGCACCCGGCTTTCCTGATTCTTCTAGTCTCCACCCAAGGCCAGTCTATCCTCTGCCCTAAAGAAAGTACTGGAGATGTCAGCAGCTGTTTCTGGCTAGACTGACAGGCCTTATTGGGCTGAAGAGCATCAAGCTTGAGCAGCTGCCCAGACAAAGTCCTTGCCACACCCTTCTCATGCTCCTTTTGTTTTTTATCCCAGCCCAACCAGAATCAGACCAGTAAATAAGCCACACATTTGATTTTTGAACATGGAAATGGAAGGAGGGATGTTCCATGAGCCCCCCCTCCAGTTTTTACTTTTTACTAACAAAATTAACTCCTTTTAATATTTGAGTGTATTTTCTGCTAAGTAGTTTTCCACACATCGATGTATACTTGACATAATTAAAATCATATTATACAATTTTTTATTCTTCTAGTTTTATTGGTTCATTGTAATAATACATCAAAGTGAAGTTCAAAGTTTCTCTTTTCCAATTTTTAGGACCTTATTTTTGTTTTATTGATTGATTGATTGATTGGTGTACATGTGTGTACGCACGCTACTGGGGATTGAACCCAAGGGCATTTTACCTGTGTGCTATACTTCCAGCACTTTTTATTTTTTATTTTGAAATAGGGTCTCTTATATTGCTGAGTGTCTTGCTAAATTGCTGAGGCTGGCCTCAAATCTGCGATCCTCTGAGATTACAGGGATGTGCCTCCATGTCCAGCTTCTGTCTTCTGTTTTAAAGCCCATTGTGAAAGTCAGATGTATGTTCTCGGCATCACTCCAGCTTAGGCTGTCTACCCACAGAAAAGGCAGGTGTCTGGTGGCCTTACCATCTTTCGTCCTTTCCGCCCCTTCTACCCTTCATGTCACTGTCGTGTCAGAGGCCACAGGGGAGGGCCCTACAGACAGGTTTTGATGATGGAGTTAGCTGTCAAGCATGAGGAAGGAAAGGGAGGGAATGGGGTGGGAATTGGGGAAGGGCTTATTGGGTGATGTGCGCATGTATGCCTCCACCATCTTGTGTCCCATTAAGATGTATGAATGCAATGTACCAATAAAAATTTTAAAAATTTAAAAATTTTAAAAATTGAAATAGTTCTCATTATATTTTACACTTAAAAAAAAAAGATCTGGCCTAGTATGTGCAGATGTACTGAGTTCAATCCCCAATACCACAAAAAGTCATACTTTTTATGGTGAGCATCCATATATTTTAGGTGAGTGTGGTGGCACATGCTTGTAATCTCAGTACTTGGGAGGCAGAGACAGGAGGATCCTAAGTTCCAGACCAGTCTCAACAACTTAGTGAGACCCTCAGCGACCTAGCAAGACTCTGTTTCAAAATGGTAAAAAATGGGTTGAGAGTATGACTCAATCATAGAATCATCCTGGGTTCAATCCCTAGTACAAAAAAAAAAAAAAAAGGTTGCTCAGGGAATTCCAAAGCACTGACTCGATATATACAAGTAACTGTTCCTTGATGGATACTGAAAGCAAGTTAGGTGACACGAGGGCAGTTCCACTTCCCTGAGATGACAGCTCTGTGAAAGCAATCCCATGCAGTACCATTCAGTGGCACAGAGCCCGGCCCACTCCAGGCTCAGGGGGTGATCATGGAATAAGTGAATGAAGCCCATCTGACTATGGAGAGTGGCACCTGAACTTCACTTTGGGGTCATAGTGCTCCAGGGGCCACCCCACGTCACTCTGCCTTAAACTGCTATCTCGAGCTGGATGTGGCAGCACACGCTTGGAATCCCAGGCCTTGGGAGGCTGAGACAGGAGGATCACAGGTTCAAGACCAGCCTCACCCGATGAAACTTACTGACACCCTGTTTCAAAATAAATAATAAAAGGGTGCTGGGAGTATAGCCTAGAGATATTATGCTCCTGGATTGGGCCTGGGGCAAGTGACTTAGGCTTTCTGAAAGCCAACATCTAAACCTGAAAAAGATGGACATAACCCTTGGCTGAACAGTGGGGATGAGGGTTAAACAGCTTAGTGTGAGTTAGTGAGGGGGTATGTTTGTATGTGAGAGTGAGTGGGTATGATCAGGGAAACATGAAACTACAATCCCAAAACAGATCTGGGGGCTAGCGTTGTGTTCAGTTCTTGTTATAGTTAGCCATCGAATAGCCCCTTGAAGAGTTCATACATTGGTGTTTGGAGTTGAAGTAATTAGTCATGAGGGTTGTAATACCAGCGGTGGATAAATACATTGTAATAGATTCATCTGGGTGGTGACCCAGGCTGGTACTTTGTGGCTGGAGAAGGTGAGTCCTTGGTTGTAACCTTGGGGATTATAAGTGATTCCTCCTCCCCTCAGTAGCTCTCTCTTGCTTCTGGCCTCCATGGTGTGAGGAACACAGCCTAGGTGCTCTCCCTCTCTCTGCCTCCCGCTGCCATACCCTGAGATCCACAGTTCCCAGCTTCACATGGACTGAACCCGAAACTGTGAGCTCATAAATGTTCCATGATCAAATCTTTAATATTATAGCTGTGGGAATGCTAACTAATACACATCCCCAGCATCAAAATCCAAAACAAAACAAAAAAAAGAAATTCACTGGGCACAGTGGTGCATGCCAGAAATTGCAAGACTTGGGAGGCTGAGATAGGAGGACCACAGGTCAGCCTCCGCAACTTAGTGAGACTCTCAGAAACTTAGCAAAATCCTGTTTCAAAATAAAAAATAAAATAAGGCTAGGGTTGTGGCTCAAAGGTAGAATGCTCCTGGAGTCAATTCCCAGTGTCTGTCTGTCTGCCTCTCTTTCTCACACACATACACACACACACACACACACACACAATAAATAAATAAAAATAAAATATATGATCTGTATTCCCACCCTTCTCCAATTCCTTGGGCTGCCCTATCAAGGGATGATTAGATCATTCTCCCCTAAAAGACATGAGTCTTGTGACAGAATGGTCAACAAAGCCCCCAAGAGAGAGTTAAGCCCTATTCCTCCATCAAAGGCTACCTGCAGCCTGGCTGAGCTCTGCCCAGCCAATCCCTATTCCATAGTGCCCGCAGTGCTCAGAGGTCTGCACAGTGCACTCTCTTATCCTATTTTGGCTGTGGTGCCATCATTTCTCTGATGGAAATGATGACTACTTTGGAAGGGTGGCTGGGACCACTGCTATCTGAAAGCACTTAACTAAGTATTTAGACATAGAGTAGATGCTGCACACATGTTAGGCTCTTTCCCTACCTTGGCCCCACAGGGCTGCAGGCTGAGTTGTGAAGAACAGCAGGACACTGAGGGGGCGTCTCATGTATTAAAGAGGGAAGATGTGAAAGCGACTGAAGCTGGAGGCATTTTAATACTTCCATGATGAGAGGAGATCAACAGATTGAGAAGGAGATGGACGTGAGATTCTAAAAGAGTGTGAGGTGTCTGGTGGAGCCCCACTTACTCCTGCCTATACACAGGGGACCTGGCCTCTCCCGCTCAGTGGGATATGACCAGCTCCCAGCCAATGAAAACAGGCCAGATTGTGGTTAATGTACCTCTCCAAGATTCCCCACCGATACCAAATGGGGATGATTGACTGCAAGTGTAACTGCCAGTGGAGCTTGAAGTTGTAAACTTTTGTTGGTTGGAAATGGTGATAAATTAAAGAAAACCTAAATGCCTAAGAACAGGAGAATGGGTAAATATTGAGTTTATTTATTTATTTATTTGGTGCTGGGAATTGCCTGCTAGGTGAGCACTTTACTACTGAGCCACACACACAGTGGAGAATATAGAAATAAATTGTAGAATGGCTGTAGGGCGGCATGTAGCAATTAAAATGAATAAACTGGGCATGGTGGCACGTGCCTGTAATCCCATTACTTGAGAGGCTGAGACGGGCAGATCGAAGGTTCCAGGCCAGGCTCAGCAATTTAGTGAGACCCTTGGCAACTTAGTGAGACTGTTTCAAAATTAAAATAAAATAAAATAAGGCTGGAGGTGTAGCTGGAGGTAATAGGCCCCTAGGTTGAACCCCCAGTAACATGAACACACACATACACACATACACACACACACTAAATTGTAACTTGTGCATCAGCATAGATACATCTCAAAAGCATAAAAAATAAAGTTGCAGAATATATATGTACAGTATACATACACATTCTATAAAGTATAGTAACATGCAAAACAATATTATATATTATTTATAGATCTATACATATGTGATAAATATAAGCATGGGAATTGGAAAGAGCCAGTTTGGAATACTGGCTACTTCTAAGCTTGGATGAGGTGAGGCTCACAGCTGAATCTGTAATGAGCTGTTTCTTAGAAAAGATGTTTAGCAAATGTGGCAAAATGTTTAGATACAGGATTTTCCCCTCTACTGTGCTATTTGTTTGAAAATATTTACAATTTTGAGGATGTGCGGCCTCAAACATGCTGCTCTGCTGAGGGCCTGCTGGATCAGGCACAGGGCTGGGCGCATCGCCTGCTACTGTTCCTTTAACCCTTTCCACAATGCTGGGACAGAGGTGCTACTTTCACCTCCTAAAGAAGAGGCATTCTAGGCTCAGAAAAGCAAAGTGGAGCGGGGCGTGGTGGTGCATGCTTGTAATCTCAGCACTTGGGAGGCTGAGATAGGAGAATCCCAGGTTCAAGGCCAGCCTCAGCAATTTAGAGAGGTCTTCTGCAATTTAGGAAGGCCCTGTTTGGAAATAAAAATAACATAGGGCTGGGGGTGTAACTCAGATATAGAATGCCCCTGGGTTCCATCTCCATTACCACACACAAAAATAAATAAATAAAATAAAATAATAATAAGAGAGCTGGGAGTGAGATAGAATGCCCTTGGATTCAATTCCCAGTGCCAAAAAAGAAAAATAAAAGGCAAGCAGAGTGGCTTGTCAAAGGACAAGATGGATGATTAGGTCTCAGGACCTATAGCCCACTCTGGCATTTTGCACCTGGAAGCACTGGTTCTGTGCTGCGTGGACAAGCTAGGAAAACTTGAGTTTTCTGTGTCTTAGATTCTGTGTTTAGTGGGTTGACTAGCACTTCCCAGCTCTACCTAATGACAGAAAAACGCCTTTCCTTCCCGTGTGTCACTGGTAGAGATTGAGTAGAGCTCTGGTGGTACCAGGATGCATGCAAAGTTGGCTGCCTGAGTTGCTCTCTGTCCTGTAGCCTGGTATCTGACAGCCCGGATCTAGAGAAACTTGGTGGGAGGCCCGGGGAAAACACCATTTGGCAGCACTGTGGGTAAGAGAAGAGATTAAGTAATGGATCTACAACCACTTGGTCTGGGAAAGAGCTTTTGCCCACCCCCTGCAGGCCTGGCATCCTCTGTCCACACCTTGCAGCACTAGTCCTGGGCAGGTGCATCCTTCCTCTGTGTAAAGCTCCAGTAGAGACCAAGCTGAGCTGGAGAGTGACAGCCTCACCAAGTGAACTAATCAGACCACAGTAGCCATGCAAGGACTTTGAAAATGAAATTGTCATTGGAACCACAGCTCACAAAACCAGGCCAGGACCTACATATTAAAACTAAACAAACTAAGCACGGTGGTGCATGCTTACGATCCCAGTATTTGAAAGGCTGAGATAGGAGGATTGCAGATTTGAGGCCAGCATGTCATAACTTAGCAAGACCCTGTTTAAAAACAAAAAATAGCCGGGCGTGATGGTGCATGCTTGTAATCCTAGTACTTGAGAGGACTGTGGTTCGCAGACAGCCTCGGCTACTTAGTGAGGCCTTCCACAACTTAGTGAGACCCTGTTTCAAAATAAAGAATAAAAATTAGGTCTGGGGGTGTAGCTCAGAGGTACAATGCCCCTGGGTTCCATCTTCAGATCTGCAAAAAAATAAAAATAAAAAAATAAAAAAATAAATCCCTGCATCACCATCTGTCTACTAGCTCTGCAACCAAATTGGGAGAATGACGTCTCCAGCTCAGTTTCATCATCTGTGAAATGGAGATGATGTTAATAGTACCTACTTATAGCCGGGCATGGTGGCGCACGGTTGTAATCCCCGTGATTGGGAGGCGGACACAGGAGGATCGTGCAGGTTCAAAGCCAGCCACTCTGGCTTAAGAAACCCTGTTTCCAAATAAAATATAAAATAGGTCTGGGAGTGTAGCCTGGAGGCAGAAGGGTTTCCGGGAACCCCAATACCACCAAAAAAAAAATAGTACCTACTTATAGGGTTTTGAGTTAAACAAGGCTCGATTTGCAAAGCAAATAAAACAATGGTTAGCTCATAGGGTTTGCTTAAGATGAATGGTTTTTGAATTTGTGCCCCACATGTTTTCTCCCCTTACACATAACCCCTCCCTCCTCCTCCAGTAATTTGCATATGATATTGTTGGCTTTTCCTCCATTCCATGAAATAGCTGTGCCAGCTTGCCACTGGCAACCAGAATAATGAATTGTCTAGCTCAGTGTAGTTGTTTTTTTTTTTTTTGTTCTTGTTTTGTTTTGTTTTAGTTTTTTTCAGTGATGGGGATTAAACCCAAGGCCTCACTCAACCAGGAAAATGCCAAAGAGCCACACACTCAGCCTAGAGTTATTTTTATACTAGAGATTTAAGCCAGGAGAATTCTACCACCAAGCTACACCACCAGCCCTCTCTTCTTTCCCTCCCTCCCTCTTTCTTTCTTTCTTTCTTTCTTTCTTTCTTTCTTTCTTTCTTTCTTTCTTTCTTTCTTTCTTTCTCTTTTTTCTGCGGTAGTGGGGATGGAACACAGGGGCATTCTACCTCCAAACTACAGCCCCTGCCCTATTTTCATTCTTTATTTTGAAACAGGGTCTCACTGAGTTACAGAGGGCCTCACGAAATAGCTGAGGCTATTCGCAAACCATGATCCTCCTGTCTCAGCCTCCCAAATGCTGGGATTACAAATATGCACCATCATACCTGGCTCTATTTTCTATTTTGAAATAATGTCTCTCTAAATTGCTGAGGGTCTTGCTTAGTCGCTGAGGCTGGCCTCAAATCTGCAATCTTCCTGTCTCAGCCTCAGGAGTACTAGGCTTACAGGCATGCTCAACCATGCCCAGCTGAGCCAAATGATTTTTGGTAAAGATTCAAAAGTAATTTGGTGGGCTGGGATGTATCTCAGTGGCAAAGCACTTGCCTGGCAAGTGCACCACCCTGGGTTCGATCTCCAGTTCAAAAAGACAAAAAAAAAAAAAAAAAAGAGCCCCTTAAGAACACAAAAGCAATTTGGTGGAAGGAACACAGATAGCCTTTTCAACAAATGGTACTGAAGCAATTGACATCCACAGGCAAAACAAGAATCTTGATCTAAATCTTGACCTTACAAACAAATTACCTCCCAATGGATTGTGACTTAAGTGAAAACTATAAAATTTTCAAAGAAATATGAGAAAAATTTATAATTTAGGATTAGGTAAAGAGTTCTTCGACTTGATGCAGGAAGGAAGACTCCTAAGAAGAAAAATTGACCAATTAAACCTCATCAAAATTAAAATATTTTGCTATAACATCAGTACGTGGGAGGCTGAGCCAGGAGGATCGCAGGTTCATGACCAGCTTCAACTTAATGAGACCCTGTTTCAAAATAAAAATAAAATAGGGCTGAGGGTAGAGCTCAGAGGTAGAATGCCTCTGGGTTCAACCTCAATTGCCAAAAGAATGAAAGAGAAAGAAAAAGAAAGAAAGAAAGAAAGAAAGAAAGAAAGAAAGATAAATTTTTGCTCTGAAAAAGCCCATAAAAAGTCAAACTACAAAGTGGAAAAAAAAACAAATCTCATATAAAACAAAGGAGTAGCATCTAACATATAATACAGACCTCTCAAAACTCAACAGAAAGCTGGGCATGTGGCTGTATCACAGAATTTGGGAGGCAGAGACAGGAGGATCACAGATTCCAGGCCAGCCTCAGCAACTTAAAGATACTCTCAGCAACGTAGCAAGACAGTTTCAAAATAAAAAAAATAATTAAAAGTGCCAGGAGTGTGTAGTTCATAGTTAGATCTCCCCAGGGTTCAACCCCCCCGAAACCCTGCCCCCCAAAAAACCTCACCAGTAAAAAAAACCTAACTAAAGGACCCATTCAGAAAATGGTCAAAATTATGAACAAATATTTCACTTAAGAGGACATATAGATGGTAAATAAATACACAAAAAGATATTCAACACCATTAGCATTTAGAGACATGTAAGTTAAGACATATAATAATTGCCACATGCCTATCACATTGGAAAAATTAAAAGAAAATAGTGCCAGGCATGGTGGTATACACCTGTAATCCTAGTACGTGGGAGACTGAAACAGGAGGATCACAGGTTCAAGGCTAGTATTAGCAATTTAGAAAGACCCTGTTTCAAAAATAAAATAGGGCTGGGTTGGGTAGCTTGAATGTAGACTCTGCCTGGGTTCAATCCTCAGTACTAAAAAAAAGAAAGAAAGAAAAAGGAAATAGTGACTGCACCAAATGTTGATGAAAATGTCAAGAAACTGGATCACTCAATCACTTCTGATGGGAATGTGAAATGGTACAGCCATTCTAGAAAAGAATTGACAACTTATTTTAAAACTAAACATGCAATTACCATGCAACTCAGCAATTGCACTTTGGGCATTTATCCCAGAGAAATTAAAACTTCTGCTCACACATAAACCTGTTGCAAGAATTCATAGCAGCTTTACTTATAATAACCTCACATTGAAAACAACCCCATGTCCTTCAACAGGAGAATGGTTAAAATGTGGTATATTCAGACTATTGGATACTACTAAGCAATAAAAATGATCCGATTACTGTTAGATAATAACAATAATTAAGAATAATTTCTTGACTTCCGGGAAGATGGCGACCGAGAAAAGTGGGGCTTAAGAGCCCCGCTAACAACCAATCTCCATTACCACAAAATCAGCGCCTTTCATAGCCAGAAAACACCATCACCAGAGAAACAAAAAAATCACCAGGCTCCAGAGAGAAAGCGGACTGAGAACAGAGCTCAGAGCCACAGAGGAGATACACCGGCCTCACGCCAAAGGACATGGCAGCGGCGAGTTCACCGGACGGCTACAGCAAGCCGAGGTGAGCTGCTGCAGAACAGCCAGGTGGGATTTTTCAGCGCGGGAAGCATCTAAAGCTCCCAGTGGCTGAGCTCAGCACACGCTGCAGGGACTCAGAGTGGAACTCAAAACCAAGAAGAAATAAGCCAGCCTCACGGCCGAGGGCGTAGCAGCGGCGCCATATTGCCACCGGCGGCAGCAGCAATGAATTCACCGAGTCCAGTACAGCTACATCTGCGAACTCAAGAACAGTGAGTCAAATTGCGGGCCACAGAGGAGAAATCCCAGTACTGTACTCCCTGGGACTTGACCCAGTGGGGGAGTGGCGGTGGCAGAGATATCACACCATAGGAGAACGTGCAACCTGGCACCACCCATAGTTTAAAGCAGCCTCTATCGACTCCCTGGGTCGGAGACTCTGTGATACAACCCAGTAAAGGAGTAGTGGGGTCTGAGATACTACAGACTCGAGATCCAGAGCACCTTAAAAGAAGTCATAGTGACCCAAGGGAAGAACCCAGAGAAGGCACAAACTTCCGAATTCATGGGAAAGAGAAATAACACTGGAGCAATGAATGCCCACAACCCCACAACATCAGAACCCGATAAAACAGAAAATCAGAGATTTCTAGAAGATCAAATCAGGAAAATAACTGTAGAAATAATAGAGGTGCTTCGAAAAGAACTCAGAGAGAGCCAAAAAGAGATAAAGGATGCAATTAATGAAGTAAAGGCCTCAATTCAAAGCACAAACAACCGATTAGACCACATGGAGAACAGAATCTCACTCTTAGAAGATGATCATTCCAAAAATGAACGCATAGTTTCTAATCTAGAAAAAAATATCCAACAGCAGGAATCTGACATTGAAGAAATATGGGCCCATTTTAAGAGAGCTAACCTAAGAATAATTGGAATAGAGGAGGGAAAAGAAGGTGAAACCAAAGGGATCAACAATCTCTTCAAGGAAGTAATAGCAGAAAATTTTCCAAACATAGAGCAAGAGGTTAATACACAGATCCAGGAAACTTATAGAACTCCCCTTAGTCAGGATCAGAGAAGAGGATCCCCACACCACATAATTGTCAAAATGACCAATGTGGAAGCCAAGCAGAGAATCTTAAAGGCAACAAAAACAAAGGGCCAAGTGACATTCAGAGGCAAACCAATTAGAATCACTCCAGACTTCCCAAACCAAGTCATGAGAGCCAGAAGGGCTTGGAGTAACATATTCCAAACTCTGAAAGAAAACAACTTCCAGCCAAAAATTTCCTACCCAGCAAAACTTTCTATCAAATTAGATGGAGAAATAAGAAGCTTCCATGACAAACAGAAACTGAAGGAATTTATGTCTTCAAAACCAGCGCTAGAGAAAATACTCAAAGAGATTAACTACAAAGAAGAAATAGGTAACACACAACAGAACCAGAGAAACAAGATTTTCCATCCAACAGACAACTAAGATTGGTTATCTGTGGAGATTCATTACTTATGTTAGTCTTTTACCTATCTCTAAATGGTATTGTTTGCCTTTATTGTTGTTAATTTTTAGGATTTCTAGTTGGAATATTAATATACCTTCAGATATAGCATTTGGAAATATTTTATCCAATTCTATTAGTAACTTTTAACTCTGTTCACATTGTCGTTGGATATACAATATTTTTTATTTTTTAGGGAGTTTGTATACTCTTCTGTTGCCTGTGCCATTGAAATCATATCCAAGAAATCACTGCCAATTTCAATGTTGTGAGGTTTTATGACCCAGATTTTCTTCTAAAAGTTTATAGTCTTAAGATTTATATTTAGATCTTTTATCTATTTTGAGTTAATACTTGTATATGGGATTAGGTAAGGGTCCAATTTTATTCTTTTCCATGTAATTATTATTTTTCAAATATTTAGTTAAAAGATTATTATTTCCACCACCAAAGGTTCATGGAAACCTTGTCAAAAATAACTTGATAATATAGGGAAGAATTTAGGTCTAGGCTTGTATTTAACTCCAATGGTTTATATATCTGCCTTTAAAACAGTACTACACTGTTTCAATTATTGTAGCTTTATATGGTTTGAAATCAGAAAATATATATATATTCTAGCTTTGTTCTTTTTCAAGATCGTTTTGGATATCTAGAATCCATATTCCATATTAGAATAGATTTTTTTCTGAAAAATAAATATATAAATATATGATAGTTTCACCTAAAAAATAGAAAAAAATATTCCCTGGTAAGAAAGAAAGCAAAAAGAAATATTGAAATGTTATCTTTAAGTCATCCAAAGCTTGGTATCAGACAAATGAAACTGTTATGTGAGATTATCATTTTTAAGTTTGGATAAATTGCTATAATACTAGATGTCAATTACTAAGCCAAGCATGGGAAGGAGGGATGGGGAGGGAATGGGGAGGGATCGGGTGGGGGCTGACTGGGTGATATGTGCATGTATGTCTACAAAAGTTTGTATCCCACTATGATGTATGAATACAGTGCACCAATAAAAAAAAAGGAAGCAAAAAAAAATAAAAAAATAAACTGCGAAAAAAAAAGAATAATTTCTTGACAAGGATCTCAGGAAAATTATGCTGAATGAAGAAGCTAATCTGGAAAGCTGAATATGATATGAATTCCTTTACATAATTTTTGTTTTTGTGGTGCTGGGTATCAAACCCAGGACTTAATCCTTGTGAGGCAAGTGTTCTACCACAGAACTACATCCCCAGCCCTATGTTGCATTCTTGAAATAAGACCACGTAAATGGAGAATAGGTTTTTGGTTGGTAGTGATGGGGGTGGAGGGTGAGCATAGGTGAGTGCAAATATCAAGAGGTAGGTAGCAGGAGGGAGATCTTGGTGGTAATGGAATCGTTCTAGATCTTAGCTATCATAAAGGTGATGCAAATCACTACGTGTTGGATCATATATGGTATATACAGCATTGTATAAGGCATGTATAGAGTACCTGTAAAAGTGGTAGAATCTGAATAAGCTCTGTTGGATTATAAGATGTCAACACCAAAGAAACCTGGGCAGAGGGTCACAGGACTCCCCTGTACATTGCTTTTGCAAATTCCTGTGAGCCTTTCATTATTTTCAAGTAAAGAGATTTTTTAAATAGAGGCCAGGAGCTGTGGTGCATGCTTATAGTGACAGATACTTAGGAAGCTAAGGCTTGGTGGATCATTTGAACCAATGTCTTAAGGCCAGCCTGGGCAATGTGGTGAGATCCCTCATCAAAATTTTTAAAAGTTTTTCAAGCCAAGCATGATGGCACACACACCTGTAACCCCAGTGCTTGGGAGGCTGAGATAGGAGGATTGCAGGCTCACTTGGTTTCAAAAACAAAAATAAAAAGGACTGGGCTGTAGCTCAGAGACTGAATGCCTTTGAGTCCAATCCTGAGTACCACAAAAGAAGTTTTTCAAAAGGGTTGGCATGGGCTGATGATGTAGCATAGTGGTAGAATACCTGCCTGACATGCACAAGGCCTGAGGTTCAATACTCAGCATCATGCAAAAAAAAGTTAGTATGAGTCTACTCAGTGGTATAATGCACACCTAGCATGCACAAGATCTGGGGTTCTATTCCAGGACTATAAAAAATTGCTGTATTTTCTTTTTGTCAGGAGGAGTAATTTGAGACTGGGATCAGAGGCTTTCTACCTCTAAACTACACTGTCAGCCCCTTTTACTTTTATTTTTTAAATTTTGGAACAGGGTCTTATTAAGTTTCTGAGGATCTCACAAAGTTGCTGAGGCTGTGTTCAAACCGGTGATCCTCCTGTCAGAGCCTCCCAAGTATTGGAACTACAGGCGTGTGCCTCTATGAGCAGCAAGCGTATTTTCTTGACATTTACTTCCCTAATATGTCCGAACTGGGCTTTTTTTTTCTTGGAAAGATTGTAAGTCAGTATGTTAAGAAAGAGAAAGCAGAGAAGAAGGAAAACCAGCATGTGCTTACCATCCATACTGGGCCAGATTATTCACACGCATGATTATATTGATTTATTTATTTCTTATGATACAAATGTAGACATTTTATTCCCTCTTAAAAGAGGTTCAGGGATTGTGCAAGTTGAAAGCTAATAATTCCTAATTGAAACTAATAATTCCTAAGTGCTTATGTGTGCTGAGTTATCTCATTTAATACGCATCCTCGCTGTGTAACACAGGTATTACTGTTACCCTCATTTACAAGGGAGGGACTGGAGACTCTGAGAGGGTTAGTGACCTGCCCAGGACCACCCAACACAGAAGAGATGATACCAGGAGTGGAGGCAGGTATTATAGATGCTCTTTTCTTCTTCCTCAAGAAACTTCCTAGAGTAAAGTGAAGAAACGCATTTTTGTGGTGCTGGGGATTGAACCCAGGGTCCTCCACCACGGAGCTTTACCCACAGCCCTATTTTATTTTGAGATAGGGGCTTGCTCCATTCCAAGACGACCCTCGAACTTGTGATCCTCCTATCTTAGCCTTTGGAGTACTGGTATTGCAGGCATGAGTCACTGTGCCCTGCTGTAAAAATGTAGATTTTTTTTTTGCAGTACTGGGGATTGAATCTAGGGTTGCTATATCATCAAACTCTATCCCCAGCCCTTCTTATTTTGAGACAAGCTCTTGCTAAGTTGACCAGCTTGTCCTCAAAGTTGCAATCCTCCTGCCTCAGCCTCCTGAGTAGCTGGGATTATAGGCATGCAACACCATGCCTGGCAAGAAATGTGTTTTTTATTTCAAGGCAGAAAGGTGCTCTTAATAGGTCCCACGTGGCCTCCCACCCCATTCACTGCAACTGTTTCTATCGTAGTCCCTTTTACCCATGCTTTTAGTTACCCACAGTCAACCACGGTCCAAGAAACAGTAATATTTCTCTTGACTTTTATTTGAAGTACTGGGGATTGATCCCAGGTTTGTCCTACCTTTGGGCTACACTCCCAGCTGTATTTTTTTATTTTTAAACAGGCTTTCACTAAGTTGCCAAGGCTAGTCTTGAACCTGTGATCCTGTCTCTGCCTCCAGAATACTAGGATTATAGGTGTGTGGCACTACATTCTGTTCTCCTGACTCTTTCAAGAGAGACAGACTACAGTCACATAGGTTTTATTGCAGGCTATTGTTTTATTTTATTATTAGTTACTATTGTTAATATCTTACTGAATCTAATTTAGCAACTGAACTTTGTCATAGGTATGTATGTACAGAAAAAAAACATAGGTTTGATGTGGTAGCATGTGCCTCTAATCCCAGGACTTGGGAGGTTGAGACAGGAAGATTAAATGTTCAAGACCAGTCTCAGCAACTTAGCCAGACCCTGTTTCCAAATAAGAAATAGAAACCAGACATGGTGGCACAAGCCTGTAATCCCAGGACTTGGGAGGCTGAGACAGGAGGATTGCAGGTTCAAGGATATCCTTGGCAAGTAGTGAGACTCTCAGCAACCTAGTGAGACCCTGTTTCAAAATAAAAATAACACAGGGCTGGGGGTGCAGATCAGAGATAATATTCCCTTGGGTTCAATCCCCAGTACCACACACACACACACACACACACACACACACACACACACACTAAAATATAAAATAGAAAGGATTGGGGGTGTAGTTCAGTAGGAGAATGACTTTAGATTGAATCCCCAGTGTCACAAAAAAAGAGAAAAAACATAGTATATATAGGATTGGCTACTCTCCATAGTTTAGGCATCCACTGAGTGTTTTTGAAACATAGCCCCCATGGATGGGGGGGCACTACTCTATACCTTCACATGTCTGCCTCCCTCTCCTTCCAAGTGTTGAAACATATAAGTTCTTTGAGGAATCCAACTATGGCTTGCTCATGTATTTGTGACCTAGAGCTTATCACTATGTAAGGACACAACTGATATGTTGCATGAGGGGAAAAAAATTGGAGGTCATTTTATTTTGGGGGATCTGTTTTGTTTGAAAAGGGGTCTTGTTATGTCACCCAAGGTGGGCTCTAAGTCACAATCCTACAGACTCGGCCTCCTGAGTAACAGAGTACAGATGTGCAGCAGCGCTGTGCCTGGCTTTGTTAAACATTTACCAGCACTGATCAGAAACACTGAGTGCAGCACTTGATGCATGGACTCAAAAGGCCACGAATGGAAAAGGCCGATGCACACCTCCTGAAGTGTGCAAATGCCCTCCGTATCTTGATCTGGGTTGTGGTTCCACACAGACTATACATATGTAAACTCAGTGAGCTGTACATTTACAACCAGCGCACTTAATGCAATTTGCCGTATGCATGCTTTCCTTAAGGAAACAGAATCCTATACCATGCACAGTGCTGTGGTTGATCCTGCTTGCCCCCCCCCTGCACAGACCCCACTTATCAGAATGTATAGATGAGCCCCAGCTGTTATTGACCAGTATCACCCATGACGCAGTCCAGTTCAGTGCATTATCCAAGGCACAGGAAGGGGCAAAGGTGTTTTGAACAACTGCTGACCTCGGGAAGATGAGTCTCTTTTCACATCTTTTCTGCATCATAACTCCTTCATCTCCCGCCTCCGTTATTCTTGGCTCTACAGCTAGGGATAGTGGCATTCGCTGCTGGGCAGCATGACTCACTCCTCGGCAGATCATTTTTCTAATTAAGTGGAGAGACGAATGGATATTTTCCCATACTTGGGCAAAGTCTCATTCGCTTGGATCCTTTTACTGGAATTACTCATCTTTACATTTAGGGGGTGGCTTTATCCGCTAAAAAAAAAAAATCCATAAAACCTTTAGCTCCCTTCAAGCAATTAGTCTTACAGAGAAAACAAAGGGGGAACAAAATGCTTTGCAAAAATACACCCTCACAAGGAACAGGGAACAACTTCACTGAGCATCTTCCACGAAGTCACCCTTAGGAGAATGCCGAGCTCCCTCATTTTTTTTCCTCTAGGTTGCTGGAAGTCATTCAACGTTCCCAACATAAACCCCCACTTTTGGAGACCCTCTCCCCGAATCATGGAGCAGAACCACTTGCTTGGGGAATGGCTTCGCTTGCAAAGTAATGACAGGTGTTCCTGGGGGCCAGCCCGAAAATGAGAAGCAGGCATTCCTGCAGGGTCAACAGGGTTGAGTCAGGTGTGAGCCCTTCACAAGGAAGCAGAAGCAGCCACCTGGGGTTGGAAGGATGGACAGTGCTAAGTCGGCGAAACATCACTGGCATAGCATCAGGAAATCAAGGACTGTTCACTGTCTCCTTTTTAGGCTCAGAAATAACTACTCCAATACTCTCAGCTTAAATGCAAACATTCAGACTGCAGATAAACTCGAATGATTTGTGTGTGTATGTATGTGCGTGTGTGTGTGTGTGTGTGTGTGTGTGTGTGTGTATGTGTTTGCTAGGGATCAAATGGAGAACTTCATGGATCATGAAGGCAAATGCCCTACCACTAAATTATACTCCTAGCCCAAGGATCTTTTATCTTCTCTTCTTTCTCTCTCTTCTTTCTTTTTGAATCAGGGATTGAACCAGTGACCAAAATGGGGGCTCTGTTTATTTAAGACAAGCACTCTGCCACTGAGCTACACCCCCAGCCCTTTTTATTTCTGACTTTGAGGCAGGGTCTCACTGAGTTGCCCAGGCTGGCCTCAAGCTTACAACGTTCCTGCCTTTACCTCCCAAGTAGCTGGGATTACAGGTATGTGCCATTGAACCCAGCAAGAATTTATTTGTGATACTGGGGACTGAATCCAAGGGTGCTTTACCCCTGAGCTACAACCCCAGCCTATTTAACTTTTATTCTGAGACAGGTTCTCACTAACTGCTGACACTGACTGCTGAGGCTGGCCTTGACCTTGCTATTCTCTGACCTTAGCCTCCCTAGTGGCTGGGTTTACAAAGGCCTGCACCCTGATGGATTTTTCAGCAGGGTGGTGAAGCCCTGGGATGTCTGTATCAGCTCTTTCAGCTGAAGTCAACCTGAGGTTCAGCCATCATCTCCCATGCCAGCATTTCTGCCTTGAGCAGGGCGAGAGCAAGGCGAACAGGCCCCGGCATGGGTCTCACTACTGTCACTGTGTTCATTGCATCTTTGCCTGTTCTGAGAGTCCAGTCCTGAATCCCAAGCCTACTTGGATACAGTTATGCTCCCTGCCTTGCTTTTACCAGGCCTTTTTCCTAGGAGACCACTTATTGTATCACACATGCACACACACTCAGGCAGATGCCTATTTGTGTCCACTCCCAGAGGACCCCAGAGAGACAGTATTCTCAACTCCACATACCCTTTCAACAGCCTCAGTGGCTGAGATCCCAGCATGCCCAGTTATGCCAATGTAATTCTGTTCTTAGAAAAGTCAAACAATGCTTGGCCCATATCTAATGCCGGAGGCCTCAAAGGGGAGCCAGCTGTACTCCTGCTGTCCAGGGAAGGCTGTATCTGACCTTCTGTGTGGGAGGGTTCAAGCGGAGCTTGTTCATCTCTACAGGTCCCTGATCTTCACAATCTTTCCCAGGGGTCTGAAAAAATCCCAGGTCCAGATCTCTTTCAAGAGAGACCGCTATCAGGTGAGATGTGCCAACTCTAGTGCCAACAACGTCAGCACCTATCATGACCTTATCAGGGCACCTCAGTACACTTAGAAGCTCATGCTTCTTCCTTGCTCCAACAGGCCGGGGAGGAAGGAGAAGAGATCTGGAGAAGAGGATCAAGTGGAAAGACCAGCTGCCATATTGGATTGCTACCTGTCTGCCTCACCCCTACTAACGGATGCTTTTTGAGAAAGTACAGAGTGAAAGTACAGGAGTAAACCCTAAAAATATAGGGGCAAAGACATCCTTGTGTCACAGAAATCCCCAGCTCTCCTTGAATCTCTGTCGCCAGCCTAGTTTCTCTTTCTTTGTGCTCCACCCTTTTGGCTAAGTGGCACAAAGTCATTTTCTTAGACGTGTGAGCCAAAGTCCTTAAAACACAAGAGCCTTGCCTGAAGTCATCCAGAGAGTTGAAGCAAGCCCAAGAAACCTTTAGAGGACCACAACTCTAGCAGTGTGAGTCCCATTTGCCTCATCCAAGAGCTTACAGGCCATGGGGTGTCATGGGCAGACAGACAGATGGTGGGGAACAGACAATCTGCCATCTTCTTTGCTCATGGGGGTCCTAGCACCCCTCTGGCCTCCATTCCTCCAGTACCAGCAGCAGTAGGTTCTACATTCCCCAATTACTACACATCAGGGGCTTTTGGTTGGTGACTTGCAAGGGTGACGGTGACTTGGGCCTCTCTCTGAGCCCGTGGATGCCTAGATACAGAGAACCAGGTGGAGTTACCAAATCCCACCCACCATCTGCTTGCTGCTTCAGTCACCAGGGTTCTGAGAGGTCCTCCCCCTCCCACCAGGCCTCCCTGACAAGGTGAAGTTGAAAATGTCAGAATACCTACCTACTCATTTCAGCCACTTGCCCGGCCGTCCTCCAGATGGTGTGCTCAGGAGCTGGAGGAAGGAGCAGGTGAGAGGACAAGGCTGCTGGGATGCGTCCTGTGCCCTTGACCTTCTGGCCAAATTAATCACATTTGCTGGAGGAGGGACTAGCCACCCGGAGAAGAGAGAGGAGGCAGGACCAAAGCTAACCCCTTCTTTTTTTCTTCCTAAACTCAATCCAGATTTGCCTTCTGAGGGCGGCTTGAAACTGATCCCTGTAGCTCTGACTCGTCCCCTCTTAAAGTCATAGTCCCCTCTGTGGCGGTGGGGAGCAAGGAAACTCACCTGGTCAAATGACGTCCTACGACCAAAGACTGGGGGGTTAGAGGAAGGGAACTCAAAGGCAAAACCACAATACCTTGTACCCCACTCTTGATCCAGACTTGGAGCTGGAGGATCTGCTGACTCGGGAGACCTGTCAGGGTCACAGGGCTCTGGTGAGAAGTGGGCCAGTTTCCCAGAGCTGGCAGATTAGGAACCAAAGCTGAAGGCTGGGGGTGTGTGGGACAAGAAACACTCGACCAGGAGTCCTGACTTTTGCTATGAGTAAATCACTTTTCCTCCTGTTCTCTTGCACAGTTCCTTTCTGGACACACTGAAAAAATAACCATTGCCTGGCTCCCAGGTTGCTGGAGACTTCCAGTAGAATAAAAGACATAACTCTGGGGGAACTGGTGTGTCTCATCCTGGCATGTTTCTTGACCTGGACACCAGATATCTACCTACATCAGAGGGGGTGTCACCGCCAGGTTGGGTGGAAGTAGAGATGGGTGTGAGCATGTGAGTGGACAGATGGGAGCCATCTTGCGTTTGTGCCAGGGAGGAGGAGGAACAGACTGTCTTCCATGTTCCTCACAAGGTGTTAATAACTCCTCGGGATCTGCGATTTCAGGGCGCAGAAAGAGGCTGTGTGCACAATTGCATGTCCACCTTGCCTCCGTATCTCCCATTTACTTCTGCATGAAAACCACCTAGGTAGACCCTCGGAATGGCAGGGTCTGCAGCCAGGCTCAGCCCCTGTGGCTTCCCTATAGTTCCTTTCTACTGCAGACTCCAGCTCCTCCCCCTCCTCCCCTTTCTTTCCTCTAAAGCTTAAAGCTGCCAGGCTCCTGTTCCTTTTCATCCTGACTGCAGAGTAGTGATGTGAGCTCCAAGTCTCCCTTCCTTCCTCATTGCCCCCAAAGAGCGGCACACGGGCCTGCTTCCTTTTTTTTCAGTGCTGAGGATGGAACCCGGGGCTTTCTACCTCTGGTCTACACTCCCAGACCTATTTTTATACTTTATTTGGAAACAGGGTCTCACAAGTTGCTGAGAGCCTCACTAAGTAGCTGAGGCTGGCTTCGAACCTGCGCGATCCTCCTGTCTCAGCCTCCCAAGCGCGGGGATTACAAACATGCGCCACCACACCTGGTTCCTGCTTCCTTTTGAGGCCATGGTTCTCAGCTCTGTCTCCACATTAGAATCTCCTATGGAGCTTTGGAAAAATATTTCTAGTCAATCGCTACCCCCACCCCTGACTAAGGACAGCTCTACCACTGAACTATATGCCCAGCCCCCTTTTATTTTGTATTTTGAAAAGGCTCTTGTGGCTGGGCACAGTGGCACAGGCTTGTAATCCCAGTACTTGGGAGGCTGAGTCAGGAGGATCACAGGTTCACGGCTAGCCTCAACAATTTAGGGCCCTCCTCAACTTAGTGAGACCCTGTTTCAAAATGAATAAAATATATCACTGGGACTGTAGCTCAAATGTAGAATGTCCCAGGGATCAATCCTTAGTACTGCACCAAAAAAAGAGGGTCTTGCTAAATTTCTGGCAATGGCCTTGAACCAATGATCCTCCTGCCTCAGCCTCCCATGTACTGAGATTATAGGCATGCACCACCACACTTGGTGGGCATGGGCATTTTTTATTTTTGAGTGTTTTTTTAATTGGTGCGTTGTAGTCATATATCTTAATGGGGTACAAAATGGTAGAGGCATACATGTACACGTTACATGCATGGCTATTTTAAAAGCTCCCCAGGTGATTCTCTGAGTGTGTGTCACTAGGGATTGAACCCACTGGGATTTCTACCTCTGAGCTACACTCCCAGCCCTATTTTATTTTTTGTTTTGAAACACAGTCTCACTAGGCTGCTAAGAGTCTCATTGCGTTGCCGAGGCTCTCTTAGAACCTGCCATTCTCTTGGTGAGCCTCGCAGGTACTGGGATTCCAGGCGTGCGGCACCACACCCAGCTCCCCAAGTGGTTCTAATGTGCAGCCAGAGGTGTGAAGCATGGGTTTCAGGGAATTGAAACAGGGGAGACCCAGATAACAGATACAAAGAGGGCTCCGTACCTCCCCAAAATCTTTGAGGAGCCTCAGGTTTTCTTCAGGCATCAGCTCCTTCAGAGAAGATACTGGCAGTGGCCACACCACAGCACCAGGCACAGCACTGGAGGCTGCACATAGATGACCTCCCCCCGCCTCAGGACCGCCTTCGGAGGTACCATTATTATCTTCATTTACAGTAGCGAAACTGAGGCACGAAGCCATTAAGCATAGACCAAGCATGCACAAGCAGGAAGGAGCAGAGCTGGGGCATGAACTCAGGCATGCAGCTGGCTGGAGACCAGTATGCCACATCCCCCTGGCTGCCAACCATCAAGCCTGGCACTACTCTCAGATGATCCCCCTGACCTGGAAAGATCTTCCTTCTACACCCTAGGTCTGGAGATGCACTAGGGCTAAAAAGATGGTGCCTTCTTGTGTCTGTTCAAGTATCTTTTGTCCCAAGTGGCTCATTTGTATTTGAAGGAAGTTTGTAAAGGCCGGCACCCATCTTCCAGACAAAAGAGGGAGCCGTGACAATTACAGAAGAGTCTGAGGTAGACCCGGATGTGTGTCCCAGCTTGGCCACTGTTGCTGGTGACTGTAGACAAGGCTCCCCTCCTGGCCAGCACTAATCTCCCCGTGTGTCAAGTGGGATAACCATTCCTAGTTCCTGGAGTCATGAGGGTCAAGTGGAAGTATAGGGTGAAGAGCCTCTGAGCCTCTGTTCCCAGCCCTGCCCCACCCAGAGACACTGCCAGCATGCCTCGGAAGCCCTTTGCAGTTTTGTGCTGCTTATCGACCCTTTCTCGGAAAAAATGCTTTTAAATGCATTAAATAAATTACTTAGAATCACAAAGTAAACTGATTACCCTACACTGAAATGCAATTCACAATATAGTCATATGTGCGTCCTGATTAATTCATTCAATATAACAAAATCTAGCAGCGGGTCTAAAGACTGTCATAATTTTGAAGTCCAAAGTTATGAGAATAGATGGTTTTTTGAGATACCTACACCAACTCTAATGTGATGTGAAAAGGCTATAAATCAGCTGGTGACAGTCACAGACACTGCTAACAGCACCACGCATTATTGCTCTGGACACTGTTTGGCTGCCTCTTTGCTTAGTTCATTAGCTGTGTGATGTGGACACCCCACTTGGCCTCCCTGGGCCTGTCTCTTCATTTGTGAAATGCATGTGGTGTGAGGATGAAATGTTAATGAGCTCAGGTAATGTGCTTAGATCCAGGCTGAGGACATTGAAAGATACACATTAAGCCGGGCATGGTGGTGCACGCTTGTAATCCCCGCGCTGGTTCGAAGCCAGCCTCGCTGGCTTAAGAGACCCTGTTTAAAAAAAAGTATATATATATATATATATATATATATATATATATATATATATGTATATATATAATATATATTATATATATACATATATATTACATATATATATTATATATATATATATATATATTCTACCTCCGGGCTACACTCCCAGACGTAATATATATATATTACGTCTGGGAGTGTAGCCCGGAGGTAGAATGGTTTCCAGGAACCCCAGTACCACAAAAATGAATAAATAAATAAATAAATAAATAAGTAAAGATGCACATTAAGTGTTAGCTTTTTTGGGGGGAAGGGTATTGGAGATTGAACCCAGAGGCATTATACCTCTAACCTAGACCCCAAGCCCTAGTTTATTTTGAAACAAGGTCTGGCTGAATTGCTGAGGGTCTTGCTTAGTTGCTGAGGTTGACCCTCCGAGCCTGCAGTCCTCCTATCTCAGCCACCCAAGCACTGGGGTTAAAGGCATATGCCACCATGCTCAGCTTTTACAAGGGCATCTATATAGATCAGGGCGTGGAGTTCATTAAATCCCAGGGCAAAGAAAGCCCCATGTCCTGCTAAGTTCTCCTAATAGGCAAAAATGATACAAATAGGATGCTGAGGGTGTAGCTCAGTGGGAGAACACTCAGATATCATGCTCAAGAGCCTGAGTTCCATCCTCAGCACCAATGACTCCAATACCATGCACAAAGCCATACCATTTGCATTCTTTTGGGACCTGGAATCTCTAAATATCTCTTTCACAATACTGCCAGGCCAGGCCTTCCCAGTTCTAAAAACAAGCTCCTCTTCAGGGCCGCCTACCATTATTCATCACCTCAGGAGAGTCCCCAAGGCCTCTCTTCATGTTAGCCACTACAGTTATAACCTCTAGCATGGCCCCAGGCTTCCCATTTAAGAGTCTAAATCTTGTTACAAACTTCTAAACAAAGAAACACTAACTTGGAAATCTCAGGTGCTCCCTAACTTGTCCCAGTTGACATGGGGTCAGAGAAGGGATCGAGAGCATGAGGGCCAGAGCCATCCCCTTACTGTGCACAGGTGGCAGTTGCTACCCAGAAAGAGGCAAGGACATGCATAAAGCCACATGGCAGCTTGCTGACGGTACTACTGGGCCTGGGATCCAAGAATCCTCTCTCCCAGGTTTCCAAAGGTGGAGCGAAATCCCCACCCCCTGTGACTCTTCCTTCCCCTTCAGCCTCACCATCTGTCAGCTCCATTTCCTCCACATGTCACCAACCATCAACCTATACCTCTCCCACTCTACTCCCATGAGTACTGCTGCTCCATCCAGCCTTCTAGCCGGTCTCCTTTTTAGAGTCTTTTTTTGGTACTGGGTATTGAACTTATGTTGTTTTTTAAACATTTGAAACAGGGTCTCACCAACTGGCTGAAGGCCTCGCTAAATTGCTGAGGTTGGCCTCGTACCTTTGATTGTCCCATCTCAGCTTCCCAAGTAATGAGATTACAGATGTGGCACCATGCCTGGCTCCCTGACTAGAGTTTTGACTTCTACTAGAATCGTCCTAAATCCCTCTTTCTGCTCCTATCCCAAGTTTCCAGTTACTGAGACCAAGTTCCTCACACACCACCCACTCCATATCCTGTCATGTAGGAAGGGAAGAAACTGTCCTGTCTCATCAGAAAGAAGAAACTGAGGCTGGGGAAATGGAGCCGGTCAAGGACTCAGCTCAGTGGGAGAGCATTTACTGAGTATGCGTGAAATCCAGGTTTTAGCCTCAGCAGCCCAGAAAAAAAGTCAGACAATAAGCATGCTTACAATCCCAGTGCTTGGGAGGCTGAGACAAGGGGATCGCAGGCTCAAAGCCAGCCTCAGCAATTTAGTGAAGCCCTCTGCAACTTAGAAACACCCTGTTTCAAAGTAAAAAAGAATAAAATAGGGCTGGAAGTATAGCTCAAAGGTAGAATGCCACTGGATTCAATTCCCAGTACCACCCAAACAGCAACCAACATAACAAAACAAAAACAAAAAGATCAAAAAACCAAAAAACAACAACAAAAAGAACTGGGAACTTACCTAGACCTAGTCTCAAAATAAAAAGGGCTTATAATCCCTGCGCTTGGGAGGCTGAGACAGGAGGATCGCGCTGGTTCAGAGCCAGCCTCGCTGGCTTAAAAGACCGTGTTTCCAAATAAAAATATAAAAAATAGGTATCTGGGAGTGTAGCCCGGAGGTAGAAGGGCTTCCAGGAACCCCAGTACCACCAAAATAATAATAATAATAATTTTAAAAATAAAATAAAAAATAGAAAGTGCTGAGGGTGTAGGTCAGAGGTAGAATACCCCTGTGTTCAATCATGTTTCAACCCAGTACCAAAAACAAAAACAAGCCCCAAACAAAACCTCAGGTCAAAGGGCCACGGAATGTGAGGACTAGAAGTTCAGTTGAATCTATTCCCATGACATCACCCACCTCTCAGAACTACACTCCCAGGTCCTATTGTTTCAGGTAACCAGTGGAAATATTGTTTCCATCAGTACTATAATTGTTACTTCCCCTTCAATGCACATATTTTGGGAAATGCAGACAATTCGCCATCTCCTTCTCCCACTTCTCCCCAAGGCTCCTAAAGCAGGCCTCCAGCATCCGCCCTGCCCAACTGCTTTCCTTATCAGTTGCAGGCAGAGGCAGGCCGGCCTGCTCACTGACAGTTTTCACAAATATTTCTATGGGCCCAGGCCCAAAATCAATTTGCCAATCTCATGTTACTGGATTTTTCTGTTGCTTTGTATGTATGAGACCATCTTTGCCTTCCCTCTGCTGCTTCAGTACCCAGGATCAAGCCTGGCACAGAATGGACATTTGGTCTTTGAGAAATGAATGGATAAAAGAAAATGCTAATATTGCAAGGGATGGAGGAATAAGATACTGTCCCACCTACTGAGAGCTTATATTTTATTTATGAAGATAAGATCTAGACAGTAGTAATAGTAGTCTGGGCATGATGTCACATGACTGCAACCTTAGTACTTGGGAGGCTGAGATTGCAGCTTCGCAGCCAGCCTCAGCAACTTAGTAAGACCCCATTTCAAAATTTTTTTAAAAAAGGACTAGGGGGTATGACTCAGAGGTGGAATGTCCCTGGATTAAATTCCCAGTACCCCATTTTTTTTTATAAAAAGAAAGTAGTAAACCAGGTGTGATATTGCATGCCTATAATCCCAGTACTTGGGAGGTTGAAACAAGAGGATGGTAGGTTTTAGGCCAGACTCAGCAATTTAGCAAGACCCTGTTTCAAAATAAAAACTAAAAAAAAATAGAGCTGGGGGTGTCGCTCAGAGATAGAATGCCTGTGGGTTCAATCCACAGTACAATAAAATGAAACAAAACAAGCTAGGTATGGTGGCGCACGCTTGTAATCCCTGCGCTTAGGAGGCTGAGACAGGAGGATACACAGGTTCGAAGCCAACCTCAGCTACTTGGTGAGGCTCTCAGCAGCTTAGTGAGACCCTGTTTCCAAATAAAAGAGAAAATAGGTATGGGGGTATAGCCCGGAGGTAGAAAAGCCCCTGGGTTCCAAAGGAGTGTTTGCCCAGGCTTTTAATCCCAGTACTTGGGAGGCTGAGATAGGAGGATTGCAGGTTCAAGGCCAACCTCAGAAATCTAGTGAGACTCTGCTTCAAAACTAAAAAGTTAAAAAAGGTTTGGGGGTGTAGCTCGGAGATAGAATGCCCGAGTTCAATCCACAGTGAAAAAAAAAAAAAAAGTAGGGGTCAAGTTAAGTGTCACACTATAAAAGGGCTAGAGGAGGAGAGTGTGAAAGCTGCATGTGGTTTCTAAGAACTAGAGATGCTAAGTACCATAGGTTGAACGCTGTGCCTCCTGCCCCCCCCACTCACATGTTGAAACCCTGATCCCTAATTTGATGGTGCCTGGAGGTGGGGACTTCGGGAGGTGATTAGCTCTTAGGGGTGGATCTCTCCTGATGAGAGTAGTGCTGTCCTAAAAGACAGTAAGAGCTGGCGTTTGCTCTCTCCATGTGCAGACATACCATGGCCACCATGTGCAGACACAGTGAGAAGAGGGCCATCTGCAAACCAGGAAACAGGCCTTCACCAAACGCCACATGGGCCTTCATTTTCTGCCTTCCAGAACTGAGAGATAAATATTTGTTGTTTAAAACACATGGTCTATGGTATCTTGTTACAACAGCTGGAACTGACTAAAACACTAGAGTAGTTACAGCAAGTTCAGTAGATCAGAGAAGGAATAGTCTGGAAACACTCCTTTAAGCCCTGATGTGTAGCTGCAGAGGCTCATTAGAGAATAGTTTTGGGCATTATCTGTGTGAGAAACGCCCTTCAGGCCACCAACAAGGTCTGGCTGTGCTAAGGCTAGGTGACAGACTCAGAGCTCAAGGCTCTAAAGACTCAGGGCATTGGCGAATATTAATCCAGAAGGAGAAGCTAGTATCTATACATTTTTTTTCATGGTACTGGGGATTGAACCTTGGCCTTCACACAAGCTTGGAATGTATTCTGCCAACTGAGCTACACTTCCAGGATCATTTATTTACTTAGAAATATGGTTTTGCTAAATTACCCAGGCTGGACTCTAATTGGCATTCCTCTTGCCTTGGCCTCCCACCTAGCTAGGGTTACGGGAATGGGTCACCATGCCCTAGGTTTTGGTTTCTGTATTTGTAACACAAAGGGGTTAGATTCCTCAAGAATTTTTTGTTTTTACCAAGGATTGAACCCAGTGGCATTCTACCTTTGAACTATTACCCCTACCCCTTTTTATGTTGAAATAGTTTCTCTAAGTTGCCGAGGGCCTCACTTAGTGCTGAGGCTAGCTTGGAACTTGTGATCCTCCTGTCTCAGCATGTGTCACCACAACTGGCATATTTTTGTTTTTCAAACAGGTTTTTGCTATGTTGCTGTGTCTTCCTATGTTTTGTTTTGTTTTGTTTTGTTTTGTTTTGTTTTGTTGTACTGGGGATTGAACCCAGAGACAATCTATCTCTAAGCGATAACCCCCATCTCTAACTTTTTTTTTAGTTTTTATTTTGAAACAGGGTCTTGCTAAATTCCTGAGTCTGACCTCAAACTGATAAGTTGGGTCTCCACCCAAGTGAGGTCAGTGGGAACAGGAAGCAGAACCCCGGAAGCCAGAAGCAGCGATATCACGAGACTCTAGGTGCCTCGAGACTCCAAACATTGCAAGACTCTAGATGTCGCGAGAGAATTGGCATGCCTATAAAACATTGGTGCCTCTGTTCTACCACGTGACTCAGCTGGCCGATCAGGACTATGCATAACTCTCCAGATGCGTGGCCCATCGGTCCCTTTCCCCCCGCCGGCTGACTCTCCGGAGGGTACTAGGGTTGGGGCCTAATGAAACAGCAGTCTCTGATAACCCGGTTGATGTTTTCACCTCCTTCCTAAACCCCCTGACTCTATTTTCAACCTAACACAAACCATCCTCCTGTTTTAGCCTCCCAAGAAATGGGAAATAGGTATGAACCACCACACCTGGCTTACTACTTTCTTTTTGTAAAAAAAAATTGGGGGGTACTGGGAATTGAATCCAGGGACATTCTACCTCTGAGTCACACCCCCTAGTCCCTATGTTGCTAAGGCCGTCCTCAAACCTGTGATGCTCAAGTTTCAGCATCCCGCATGCAGGGATTACAGGCATGTGCCAGCATGCTTGGTGGTATGGAACATTTTTAAAATTAATTAATTAATTAAATTATTTTATTTATTGATAATAGGGATTGAATTCAGGGGCAAAATGACTCTGAGTTACACCCTCAGCCCTATTATATATTTTTATTTGTGGACTGAGGATTAAACTCAGGAATGTTCTACCTCTGAGCTACACCCTCAGCCTTATTTCATTGTTCTCTTTGCTAACACGGTCTCACTAAGTTGCAGAGGACCTCCCTAAATTGCTGAGGTTGGCTGCGATCCTACAATCCTCCTGTCTCAGACTCCCAAGTACTAGGATTACAGGCATGCTCTACCATACCCCACTCTTATTTTTTATTTTGAAACAGAGTCTCACTAAGTTGATGAGGCTATCTGTGAATCTGTGATTCTCCTGTTGCAGCCCCCCAAGTGCAGGGATCACAGGCATATGGTAATTCATTTGACTTATTTGTTTTGTAATACTGAAGATTGAATGCAGGGGCAGAATGCCTCAGAGCTACACCCCCATCCTTATTATTTATTTATTTATTTATTTATTTATTTATATTTGCAGTACTGGGGATGAAACCCAGGGGCATTCTATCTCCTAGCTACACCCCCAGCCTATTTTTTATTATTTATTTTGAAACAGAGTCTCACTGAGTTGCAAAGGACCTCACTACGTAGCTAAAGCTGTCTGAGAACGGCAATCCTTCTGTCTCAGGCTCCCAAATGCTGGGATTACAAGCGTGGGCCATCATGTCTCAGTTTTATTTTTTATTTTGAAAGAGGGAGGCTCTCACTAAGTTGTGGAGTGCCTTGTTAAATTGCTGAGGCTGTCCTCAAACCTGTGATTCTCCTGTCTCAGCCTCCCTCCCAAGTACTGGGATCACAGGCATGCACTTCCACACGCGGCTGGTAAGGGACAGTTAATACCCCACTTGGCCCTAATTAGGTATTCTTTCTTTGCCAGCCCACTTTCCCTTGGCAAGAAGAACTGGGAGATGGATGATGACCTGAAGGGAAAAGGCACCCAAGGTTGGCAGGTAGGGGATAGGTGAGAAATAAGACAGGACAAGAGCAGTGAGAAAGGAAAGGTAGAGCCAGGGCAAGAATGTTTAAGAAACCAGTTCCTTTGGTTGACTGAGAAACTGGCAATATTACCACTGAAACAAGTCATCAGTGGAGTGAGAGTGTAGCTTTAAGCCTCCCCCTCCAGCTTTATATATTCACGCATCAAACATTCAAAGAATACCCGGCACATAGCCCTCAACCCTGTGTGCATGCGTGTGTGAGTGTCTGTGCATCTGTGCCTACACATCGCTTCAACTTCTAGGGGTCACTTTTGGCCTCCCCTGTTCTTTCATCTTCCAGGAAAACAAGATGAAAAACATTTCGATCTTTGCTTCTCCAAGTGTGGTCCATAGATCAGCCGTCTCCCTGTGACTTCCCTAGGGAACTTCTCTAGGTATGGTGGTGTGCCAGTAGTCCCAGCAACTTGGGAGGCTGAGGTGGGAGGAAGGCTTTGAGCTCACTAGTTCAAAGAGGGCCTGGTCAGCACAGTGAGACCTCATCACACACAGTGAGACCTCATCACACACACACACACACACACACACACACACACACACACACACGAAGATGAAACATTTCAGATTCCACTCCAGACCTTCTAAAATGAATATTCACTTGGTGCCTCAATCTCCAACAAACAAACTGTCCTCTAGAGATCTCGCTCTTCATGTTGCTGGTCCATGGATTGCACAACGAATAGCATGGAACAAGGAGTCAGAAAGGGTCATTATGAACCAGGTGTGGTGGTGCACCTATAATCCTAGTACTTTGGAGGCTGAAACAGGAGAATCACAGGTTCAAGGTCAGCCTCAGCAACTTAGTGAGCCCCTCGGTAACTTAGACCCTATTTCAAAATAAAAAGGGCTGTGGGTTTTATTCTTAAGTAAAATGCCCCTGGGTTCAATTCCCAGTACCACAAAAAAGGGAGGGGCGTCATTGTGCTGGGTTAGAGCTTTAAAGGGGGCCGATGGAAACTGAGTCAGCTAGGGTTACTGGTTCATTTAGGGACCTCCCCTCAGGCAGGTGGGGCAGTAAGTTTCTAAGTACCCAGGAAACGGCTCAGTGCTGTCTCTGGTCTGGACCAAGGAGGTCTGATGGCTATCACAAAATCTAACCTGCCTCTAGCCCAATTGCAGGCTAGGGGAGGAGGCCACATAGTTGTTTTATTCCAGAGAATTGCCTCTGAATGAAAAGTCCTCTGGGTAGTATATTCTTTGAGGATTTAACATGCTGGTCTGCAGCTAATTAAAGAACCAGCCTTACTGGGCTCAGTAATACACACACCTGTGATCTGACTTTCTTGGGAGGCTGAGGCAGGAGGATCACAAATTCAAAGCCAACTTGGGCAACTTAGCAAGACCCTGACTCAAAATAAAATAAAAAAGGCTGGGGGTATAACTCAGCGATAGAGTGTCCCTGGGTTAATAACCAATGTCACAAAAATGCATTAGAGTTTTGGGGACCCAGAAAACATCTCTTGTCATCAGAGACACAAAACACAGCATAACTAGACAATAAGAGAGCACAGACTGCAGTGGCACATGCCTATAATCCCAGTAACTTGGGAGGCTGAGAGCAGAGGATCACAGATTGGAGAATAACCTCAGCCACTTAATGAGACCCTGTTTCAAAATAAAAAATAGGGCTGAGAGTTTAGCTCAGAGGTAGAAAACCTCTGGGTTCAATCCCTAGTACCCCCTACAACAAAGATAGCACTGTCCCTACCTTATGCTCCTGTTGAGGCTGTAAGATACACAGAAATCTGGGTAAGCACTACTGTATAAGCTCAAGTGTGTGCACATTTTAATGGAGGCTACACCAGGTAGTGAATTATGAGTGGATTTTATTTGCTTTTTATTTAATTTTTTTGTAGTACTAAGGATAAACTACGGGCACTCTACCTCTGAGCCACTCACCTGGCTCTATTTGCTTATTTTTATTTGGAAACAGGTTCTCCCTAAAATTACTATGCATAGGCCTCAAGCCTGCAATCCTCCTGTCTCAGCCTCCCAAGTACTGGGATCGCAGACATGCACCACCATGCCTGACTGGTTTTTACCTTTTTACTTTTCTGTTTTGCCACAATTAAACTCTGTTAGAATAAAAATCTATAAATACTAACCAGGCATAGTGGCACATGCTTGTAATTCCACTGACTTGGGACAAGGCTGAGGCAGGAGGATGAGAAGTTTGAAGCCAGACTGAATAACTTGACAAGATGCTGTCTCAAATATAAATAAAAAGGGCTGAGGATGTAGCTGGACAGTAGAACGGACCTGAGTTCAATCCTCAGTTTTTTTGTTTTTTTTTTTTTTTTTTTTTTTTGGTGTTACTGGGGGTGGAACCCAGAGGTGCTCTATCTACCTCCAGGCTATACTCCCAGACCTATTTTATTTGAAAACAGGGTCTCAATATGTTGCTGAGAGCCTCACTATGTAGCTGAGGCTGGCTTTGATCCTCCTGTCTCAGCCTCCCAAGCAAGGGGATTACAAGCATGCGCCACCACGCCTGGCTCAATCCTCAGTTCTGCAAAACTAAAACCACAATAAAAAGAACCCCCAAACCCTGTAAATAACAAAGACAAATAATGGGGAAATATAAAGAGCTGCTGACTCCTGTGTTCACATCATTTATTCTACAAGAATTTGAGGGAGATTCTAAGGTGAAAAAAATCAAGGAGTTGGAAAAGGGGGAGAAAGGTGGTCAAGCCTTTATTCTGAACATGTGCCCAGTTAAATGTCAAAACCTGACTCTCATGAACTGAGAAGCTGTGCAGCAACGGTCAGGCTCTACCCTGGGTAACTGAGTTCATTTCTGGAAACAGAGAATCTTTTTTTTGGGGGGGGGGGTTTGGAACCCAGGGGAATTCTACCTCTGAGCTACATCCCTGCCCAATTTTATTTTTATTTTGAAGCAGGGTCTCACTAGGTTGGTGAGATTCTCACTAAGTAGCCAAGGCTATCCTCAAGCCTGTGATCCTCCTGTGTCGGCCTCTCAAGGACTGGGATTACAAGTGTGCGCGACCACACCCAGCTGGAAAGAGAATCTTAAGACCACATGAATCTGGCTCTGTGTGGTAGTGCATGCCTAGAATCCCAGTCCTTGGGAGGCTGAGACAGGAGGATCACAGGCTCAAGGCCAGCCACAGCAACTTAGTAAGACCCTGTTTCCAGCCCTGTTTCCAAATAAAAAATAAAATCTGGCTGATGGTATACCGTAGCGGTAAAAAGCACCTGAATTCAATCCCCAGTACCAAATAAATGTTTTATTTTGAAATAGGGTCTTTCTAAATTGCTGAGGGCCTCATTATCTCAGCTTCCCAAATACTGGGATTACAGGCATCACTACACTGGGCCTATTTTTTTTATACCAGGAATGGAACCCAGTGGCATTCTCCCAGCCCTATCTTTATTCTTTATTTTGAAACAGGGTCTCACTGAGTTGCAAAGGGCCTCATTAAGTAGCTGAGGCTATCTGTGAACCCGGATCCTCCTGTCTCAGCCTCCCAAATGCTGGGGTTACAAGCATGTGCTACCAAACCTAGCAATATCTTTTCCTTTTTATAGGAGAGAACAGAGGCCCAGAGAAGTAAAGATGGAGGACTCCAAACCTCTGCAGAGGGTGTTCTCTGCCTGTATTACCCTCCATCTGGCCCCGGTGTGCCCACCTAATGTTCACCTCCCCTTGTGGGTTAGATGTTCTTTTCTGTGGCACAAAATACTCAGTGCATTCCTCCATCACTCATTCAACCAATTACTGAGCACCTACTGTGTGTTGTACACGGTTCTAGGTCCTCAGAATGTTATTTGAGGCCAAAAAATCACGGTCCTAGTGTGTACTGGTGAAATCATTGCATTAAATCATTCAGCAAATATATATGGGTCATCTAGAGACGGACAGCCTCAGCTACTTAGTGAGGTCCTTCACAGCTCAGTGAGACCCTGTTTCAAAAATAGATTAAAAAAATAATAGGACTGGGGGTGTTGCTCGGAGGTACAGTGGCCATGGGTTCCATCCCCAGTACGAGAGAGAGGGGGGAGACAGAGAGAGAGAGAGAGAGAGAGAGAGAGAGAGAGAGAGAGAGAGAGAGAGAGAGAAACTTGGGGGTTATCAAGAAGGACCCCTGCCCAGTTCAGGCCCTGTGGGCTCCATTGCTCTGTACAGGAACTAATAATCTCGAAGCACATTTTGCTTTTATGCTAAAAACAAACCACCACTGGGATTAAGGAGACATTCATTCCCGCCCAGCCCACCACAAAGCCCCTAGGCTTTCTCTGGGAGCCAGAGGCAGCTCCCGCCTCCAGCAGGGGAAGCCGCCTGCCCGGCGCCCACAGCTGCACTGCAGCGCCCTCTGCCGCCCCGCGCCGGGATGGCGTTGCAGCTGAGCGGGCCGGCGAGGAGCAGGGCGGCTTCCAAGCTGCCTCCGGTAGGGGGCTGAGTCATCGCGCTTGCTGAGCCCGCACCGTCCGCCCCCTTGGGTTCGCCGCCTCCGCACACGCCTGGGCGCCGAGGCGCACAGAGCTCTTAGCGGGAAAAGCATCCCGAGGAGACGGACCCCCTACGGCGGCGCTGCGGTAGCACCTGCTCTGCCAGCTCCTTCCCTCTGCCTGTCTGAATGCGGGCATCGACCGAGCTTCCGGGGCTAGAAGCCCTGCTCGCTCCACTTTCACATTAACTTGGTCCTTTTCTCTTTTTTTAAAAAATTTTTATTTAGTGTTACCGGGAGTTGAACACTGGGGCATTCCACCTCCGAACTCCACCTCCAGCCCTATTTTATTATTTTTTAGTTTTAAACAGGATCTCCCTAAGTCGCTGAATTTTGCTAAATTGCCGAGGCTGGCCTCGAATCCTCCTGGCTCAGCCTCCCAAGTGCTAGGATTACAGGGGTGAGCCACCACCACCACCACCACCACCACCACCACCACCACCACCACCACCACTGCTTGGCCTAATCTGGTCGTTTTATGACAGCCGCCTAATAGAGGGGGAACTGAGAGTGAGGGAAAGGATCATGCAGCTAAGGAGCAGGGTAGGGACTAGTTCGGGGTTGTGTATGACTCCACAGTTCCACAGCATGAAGCTGCCATGTCCTCCACCACCACCAACACACAGCCAGGAAGGGTAGATTGGACCACACTGCAGAGAGCCTTGAAAGTCTGGAACGAAAATAAAATTTTGCCATTTTATAAAGAAAACAATAGATGTACATCACTTTTAAGAAGAATGTCAGAAAGGCTCCCCGCTTGATTCTGTATAAGTGTTTAAGATTGTGGAGCACGGAACAGCGGTGGGTGCTGCCATTTAGGAAGATGCACTAAGCCGAGCAGATTGGAAGAGCGCTGTGAGGGAGCCCTGCAGCCTCAGCAGGTCTACATTAGAGTCAGGAAAATGAGAGAAAGCAGGGAACAGAGTTGGTCAGACAGCATGGTTCTATAATGACAAAATGGAGTTAAATAAGTGTAATCTATCCAGACATCATAACTCCCCTTGGACAAAACTTCCCAGAAATGGGGAGTGTTATGTGGGCAATGGGCTAAAAGGCAGCCAAATCTACCTGGGAACCCACGCTTTGGTCTATTCAGAACATCAGTCCAAATAGGCCCAGTTAGCAGGCCAGCCCACCTTTCCCTATAGAAAAGGACACTGTGAATGAATGTATTCTGCCAGGGCAGGTTGTTTGTAGTTCTTCAGGACCCAAGTCCACAGATAACAGCATGAATCAGCAGCCACTCCTAATTCCAAGTACTTCCATCCTCAACCATTCGCCAGGACTTGCTGTAATCCTGGGCTCCCTCTACAGATAAGCACTACCCCAAGGCCTCTGTATGTTACCAAGTAGGGCTAGTCTATCTCATGCACTTTCTGTTTGTTTCCAATCAGGAGAATGTGGTGTGACTCCCTATTTGGGGAGTACTGCTAAGCAATAGACCCTATATACAGATTTTTTTTTCATTTGAAACATTGTTTTTGGAGCCCAAAGTGAAGGTCTTCAAAAATACAGATACAAGCCAGGCATGATGGTGCACATCTGTAATCCAAGTACTTTGGGAAGCTGGGACTGGAGGATTGCAGGTTCGAGGACAGCCTCAGCAACCTAGAGAGACCCTGTTTCCAAACAAAAACAAAAAAAAAAAATTTAAAAAGGCTGGGGGTGTAGTTCAGAGGTAGAATGCCCCTAGGTTTAATCCCTAGTACTACAGAAAATAAAATGTAACAAAACATGAAAACAAAAATCCACAGACAAATGTTTGTGTTTGCTTGGAGATGTTTATCAGGGAGCTGTATTATGTGGGGTTTTTTTTTAGCCCTGAACATCTTTCATGCAGGCCTCAGTAGTTTCTTTCTTTCTTTCTTTCTTTCTTTCTTTCTTTCTTTCTTTCTTTCTTCTTCTTCTCTCTCTCTCTCTCTCCTCTCTCTTTCTTTCTTTTTCTTTTTTTGTGATACTGGGAATTGAAACCAGGGGCATTTTACCTCTGAGCTATACCCCAGGCTCTATTTTATTTATTTGGAAAAAGGGTTTTATTAATTTGCTGAGGGTCTGGCTAAGTTGTTGAAGCTGCCCTCAAACCTGTGATCCTTATGTCTCAGACCCCCATGTAGAGATAACAGGCATGCACCACCATGCCCAGCTAGCATGGTTCTTAATAGTGACAAGTGGCAATAACCTATGTATCTTAGTATTAGAAAGAGAAAATTGTGATTTGTCCAAAGAATTGCTACATAGAAGTTGAAAAGGGAAGGAAATGGTAAGAAAAAGCCTTTAACCTTATTTCTAATGTATATCAAATGATCTGGCCGGGTATGGTGGTGCATACTTGTAATCCCAGTACTTGGGAGACTGAGACAGGAGGATCTCAGATTTCCAGCAAGCCTAAGCTACTTAAACTCTCCACAACTTAGCGAGACCCTGTTTTTCACTCTAAATAATAAAAAGTAGGGCTAGGGGTATAGCTTAAAGGTAGAATGCCCCTGGGTTCCATCCCCAGTACTTCAAAAAAGGGGGGGACAAATAGATCTAGATTCTAGAAGGAAATATTTGCAAACCACATGTCTAACAAAGGACTAGAATCTAGAATGTAGAAAAAATTTCCAAAATTCAACAGTTAAAAATTCAAACAAACTTACTGAAAAAGAGACTAAAACTAACAGATATTCAATGAAGAGGATACACACACACACACACACACACACACACACACACGCATATATATGGCAAATAAGCTCATGAAAATTTGTTCAACATCACTAATCACTACAGAAATACAACAAGACACCACCATACACCTATCAGAATGGCTAAAACAATTTTCTAAGTGATAACATGGAATACTGATGAGGATATTGAGAAATTAGATCCCTCCTACATTTCTGGTGGGAATATAAAATGGTTCAGCCACTCTGGAAAACATTTTGGCAGTTTCTTTGCAAACTAAATATGAAAATACCATATGACCCAACAATTGTACTCTTGGGCATTTATCCCAGAGAATGAAAACCTGCATCCACATAAAAACCTGCTAGATGAATGTTTGTAGCAGTTTTATTTGTAACAACTGAAACCAGGAAATAATACAGATTTCCTTCAACGAGTGAATGGATAAACTATCTGTGATGTATCCATGCCATGGAAAATTACTCAGCAACACATCGGAAAAGGTTTTAAACAAACAAAAAGAACAGTTTTGATGTGTATAATAACCTGGATGAATCGCCAGATACTTATGCTTACTGAAAGAAAAATCCTTAAAGGTTACATACTGTAGGGCTATATTTACTGCATAACCTGTTGAAGTGATCTAATTTAATTGACCAAATTATGTTATGGGTCTGTACATATATGTAACAGTGAATCCCACTATTATGTAGAATTATAATGCACCAGTAAACATCAAAATAAAACACCCACAAATAAATACAGAGGAGAGAAAAAAGAAATGACCCAATTTTAGAGACGGAGAACAGATTCACAGTTGATAGGGGGTAAATAAGGGATTGGGTGGGAGCAAAGTGGCTGTGGCTATGAAAGGGCAACTTGAGGGATCCTGCTGATGATGGAAATGTTCTAGACCTTGATTGTGTTGGGGCAACAACCTGCTTTTTCTTTATTTCTGGCACTGGGGTTCCCGGAAGCCCTTCTACTTCCGGTCTACACTCCCAGACCTATTTTATATTTTTATTTGGAAACAGGGTCTCTTAAGCCAGCGTGGCTGGCTTCGAACCTGCGTGATCCTCCTGTCTCCGCCCCCAAGTGCGGGGATTACAAGCGTGTGCCACCACACCTGGCAGCAACAACCTTCTTTTATATCATAGTATAGTTTTGCAAGTGATTACCACTGAGAAAAACACATGAAGTACAGTGAGATCTCTCTCTGTTATTTCTCTCTTTTTTTTTTTTTTTTTTTTGGTCCTGGAGATTGAACCCAGGGCCCTGCTCATGTGAGGCAAGTATCTGCCATAAAGCTACATCCCTAGTCATTCTCTGTATAATTTCTTAAACATTGTGTGAATCTACATTAATTGCAAAGTAAAAAGTTTAATTATTGGAGGGGGGAATTAGAGCCACATATTCTAACACAGAGAGGTGTCCATGGCATATTGTTAAGTGGAAAAATCAAGTTGCAGATCACTTTTTAGTGCAAAACTGTTTACTTTTAAGTATTCACATAAAACCAAATTATGTATACCCAGAAAAAAGACTGGAAAAAATGAGCACTCTATATGGAGAACAATGGTTACTTCTGGGGAGCAGAATGGGACAGGGAAGAGAACTTTTTTGTACTTCAGATGGAACCTAGGGATATTCTACCTCTGAGATAAACCCCTGAACTGTATCTCCAAGCCTTTTTTAGTTTTTGTGTTTAGAAACAGAGTCTCCCTAAGTTGATGAGGGTCTTGCTAAGTTGCTGAGGCTGGCCTTGAGCCTTTGATCCTCTTAATTCAGCCTCTCAAGTAATGGGATTACAGGCATGGACCACCATACCTGGCTTAAGGGAGATGATTTTAATGGTAACTGGACTGTTTGATCTTTTTCACAATGCAAATATATTCCTATGTTATTTGTATCATAAAACATTCTGAAGCCTGAGACAGAAGGATCACAGGTTCAAGGCCAGCCTCAGCAAGTTAAAAACTCTGTTTCAAGAATAACAACATAAGAAGGGCTAGGGGTGTGGTTTCGAGGTAGAACTCCCCTGGGTTCAGTCCACAATGCCAAAAGTCAACCAACCAAACAATCCCCCAAAATATTATACTGAACACAATTACAGTGCTCTAGGAATTTGAATCTCTTTTACTGATCCGGACTTAACCTATCCCTATTTCATAGCCAGGTGATCCAGCTTATAGATCCCCTGCCCTGGAGCCTGAAGGAAGTGATCTCTGAGTGGAATAATTTGGTAACAGGCCCACTAGCAACCGAGGCTGTCTTTGAGGTATGGAAGTACCACTTGGAAGGGCTGGTGCTCCTTGATTAGGAATCTACCCACTGCTGATGATCTCCACAAAGCAGATAACCCACAAAGTGCAGCATATGCCAATCACTGTGGCACTGGCTTCTGTAATGCTCAATTGACGTAACTATCATGCGGAGTTCAGTCCTGGGGTCAGCAAACACCTCCCCACTGTCAGACCTGAAAACATAGTGACAGTTGAGCCTGCTTGGAGGAAACTGAGAATAGCAGGCATCAATCACAACTGGACACGTACAACTAGCTGTGCCTAGTTGAGAGAAGACTCACTGCAGGGCGTCCCCAGAGAGGGCAACCTTCAGTCATTCACTTATTCGCCATTTACTGAGCACTGTATGCCAGGTACTGTTCTAGGCACTGGTAACCACAGGGAACAGAATCAAGTCCTAGGCCTCACAGGTCTCCAGTTACGATGAAAGGGCAGAGGATGGATTAAGATAAAGAAATCAAGCCGGGCATGGTGGCGCAAGCTTGTAATCCCAGCATTAGAGAGGCTGAGAACAGAAGATCGGGGTTCGCGGACAGCCTCAGCTACTTAATGAGGCCCTCTGCAACTTAGCGAGAGCCTGTTTCAAAATAAAGAATAAAAATTAGGGCTGCGAGTGTAGCTCAGATGTAGAATGCCCCGGGGTTCCATCCCCAGACCAATAAGAAAAAAAAAGATAGTTATCTGCCAGGTGGTATTAAGTGCTATGAAGAAAACAATCTAGTATGAAAGGAGAATATGGGGCGTTGGGGGCTAGGAAACTTTAGAAATGATAGCCAGAGAAGACTTCATTGAGAAGGTGACATTTCAGTGGTAGTCTTAAGGAAGAGAAGGAGCCACCTATGAGGATATTTCATTGTTGTGAACATTTTCTGTGTCGCAGGAAGCTGACCTGTGTGGGCTGCATCAAAAGGCCCCCTCGTCCTCTGGATGTTTCGGCTTAGGTTTGACCAATGAGAGGCACCTGCAAGGAGAAGAGAAAGCAAACTGTGATTGGGGCATTTCTTCATTGATTTCCTCTGTTCAGGACTACTGCAGATTGGCTACATCCCTTGGAGACCACGGATCCCATTGGGCAGCCCTTTCCCAGCTGCTGTGGCCTCTCCCTCCCAGGATCCTGCCTGTACACTGGGAGAAGTGTTCTAGGCAGAGGGCAAGTACAAGGCCCCTGGTAAGATTAAAGACTGGTTAGGAAGCCAGTGTGGCAGAATGGAGAGAATGATGGAGGGAATGATGGAGGGAATGATGGAGGGATCTGTAGAGCAAAATGTCAAGATGATCAAGGAGGCCAGGTTGTGCAGGGCCCTGAGAGCTACCAAAAGGACTTTGGAATTTTTTGATAGTGTTAAGGATTGAATCCAGAGCCTTGTGCATTCTAGGCAAGCACTCTATCACTGAGCTATATCCCCAGCTCAAGGCTTTGGCTTTTGTTGGGGGGTGTCTTGAGCCCAGGGGCATTCTAACTCCAAGCTACATCCCAAGCACTTATTTATTTATTTATTTATTTGTTTGTTTGTTTGGTACTGGGGGTTGAACACTGAGGCATCCTACCTCCTACCTATACCTCTAGTCCCTTTTATTTGTATTTATATATTTGGTACTGGGGATTGAACCCAGGGGCATTCTACCTCTGAGCTACACCACCACCAGCCCTTTTTAATTTTTATTTTGATTTATATATTTGGTACTGGGATTAACCCCAGGGACATTTTACCTCTGAAATACACCCCTACCCTTTTAAATTAATTTATTTTGATTTTTTGCAGTCCTGGAGTTTGAACCCAAGGGCATTTTACCTCTGAGCTACACCCTCAGACCTATTTTTCATTCTTTATTTTGAAACAGAGTCTCAGTAAGTTGTGGAGGGTTTCACTAAGTAGCTGAGACTGGCTGTGAACAACTTAAGATCCTCCTGTCTCAGCCTACCAAGTAATGGGGTTACAAGCATGTGGCACCATAGTTGACTTTTTCATTTATTTTGAAATGGGATCCTGCTAAGTTGCATTGCTGGCCTCCACCCTGTGATTATCTTGTTTTAGGCTCCTAAGCACTAAGATTATAGGCATGCACTACCACACCCAGCTTCAGGCTATGTCTTAGCAACATCCCTTTGGGAGTTTGGTGACAGGGCTACTATAGTATTATAACCAAGCAAGAGAAGATATTATTATGGCTTGGACTCCAGTGGTGATAGTGGAAGTAGTAAGAAGCGACCAGATTCCTAATTGATTTTTTTTTTTTTTTGGTACTGGGGCTTGAACCCAGGGGCATTCTACCTCCAAGCTACACCCCCAGCCCTATTTTTTATACTTTCTTTTGAAACAGGGTCTCACTGAGTTGCAAAGGGCCTCACTAAGTAGCTGAGGCTGTCTGTGAACCGTGATCCTCCTGTCTCAGCCTCCTGAATGCTGGGATTACAAGCGTGTGCCACCACACCCGGCCCTAATTGATTTCGAAGATGGTGCAGAAGAGTCCTATCCCACTCAGATGACCAGAGCATGATGACCAAACCCTGAGTGCTGTTTCTCTGCCATCCTCCAGCACCACTGAAAACTGTGTTACTCAAGACCCTGATTGTAGCATAATAGTCCCAATATCCTATTACTTGTGGGACCTACATGTCTAGACACGAGGCCCAGCCCAAAGGATTTGTGGTCTGCTCCTGACTCGAGAAAAACTCCAAAAAGCAATCAACATGCCTTTCTAGTCAACCTTCCTCTCCCCTCAGCCATAGCTCTCTGTGCTGATGTTCGGGGCTATTTCACCCCCTATTTAGGAGCCCCGATTGTCTGCAGTCACTGTACTCCTATGAGCTGATCCTATCATGTCAGCACCTGAATTCTGGAAAACACTGTCCCAAGTTTACCCTGTCCTCTGGGTAACAGACAGAACAAATCAACCATGGAGCAGACAGTGATGTGTATCACAGAGACAGTCAGAACAGAGTGTGGGAGACATCTCAAAGGATTTCTAAAGATTTGCCTGGAAAGCAACCGGCCACCAACCATATTCGGGTCATTGAGAGGGAAGAGAAAAATGGAAAACCTGGCCCCACGGACAGAAGAAAGGCCCAGGCCAAAGTGTCTTCTGGGAACAAAAGCCTCCTGGCACGTTTTGGCGCACACTATTCATTCTCTGGATAATGCCTCTTGCTTTGGATTCCTGAACTCCTCATCAAGGCACCCAGTTGGAAACAGGAGGACAGTACATGACCCCGAGGCCCTTCCAAAGCCAGGCAATTGATGGTACTTTGTTTTATTCAAAGAAATCAATCCAAAGAGGTCAGCCCCACAGCCAAAGTCAGCATGGCTGGAGAACAAGGTCCTGGCACGCTTGCCAGGGCAGCAGGTGGTCTGCATTAGGATCCAGATCCAGGACTTTCAAGCTCTTGGCACTTGGGAAATGTTTTTAACCTTTTCAGCACCTCAGCTTTGTAATCTGTAAAAATCTGGATAATCCCTACCTCACAGAATGGCAGTAGAGATCAAATGAGCTCCTATGCAACATCTGGCAGAAATACTAGCTGCTCATTTTGTGTCACTTCTCATGTTCTTTCATCTTTCTATCTTTCCTTTTGGTACTGGGGATTGAACCAAGGGACATTCTACCACTGCACAACACTCCCAGCCCTATTTTTTTCAGAACTGGGGATTAAAGCCAGGAGCATTCTACCTCTGAGCTACACCCCCAGTCCTATTTTTCATTCTTTATTTTGAAACAGGGTCTCACTGAGTTGCAAAGAACCTCAATCCTCCTGTCTCAGCCTCCCAAATGCCCGGATTAGAAGAGTCTGGCTTTTTAAATTATTATTTTGAAACGTGGCCATGCTAAGTTGCTGAGGCTGGCCAGAAACCTGTGATCCTCTTGTCTCAGCCTCCGAAGAACAGGAGTTCTAAGAGTGGTACCACTATGCTTGGTCTGTTCATCTCTCTCTCTCTCTCTCTCTCTCTCTCTCTCTCTCTCTCTCTCTCTCTCTCCCTCTCTTTCTTCTTTCTTCTTTCTTCCTGGGATTGAACCCAGGACCTTGCCCATGCTATCCTGGTGCTCTACCACTGAGTCCATCATGCCCATCTTCGGTGCCCTTAAGAACTTTCTTAGAAATTTGCAAGCTTTAACATGCAGATGCTATTTTTTGTTCTTTACTAAATAGGCTCCCTGGATTGCTGGCATTTAATCCCAGCAGGACATTGTTCCAGACTCAGCATGGCAACAAAGGGCACTAATGCCTATTAATTAACTGTACAGTTAGTGGACCTGCCAAAGCAGCTGCTTTCATTTCTAGACTCTCAAATCTTTTCTTATTCCACTCCAGGATACTTGAGTTCCTTATGTATGTGAACTCTTAATTCAGACCTCTGCTCCCTCCTTTCTTTCCTATACTTTTAGGCTTTCTTCTTTTTCCAGGCTGCTCTTTCTGCCTGTCCCTGGCTTTGTCTCTCCATCTTGTCGCTTCTTTCCTCTGGATTTCACAAATCCTCACTGCAAACACAGTACTTAATAGGGAGAGACCGTTAAAAGTGGTTCAAGACAGGTGCAGTGACGCATGCCTATAGTCCCAGCTACTCAGGGTGCTGACAAAAGAGGATCACTTGAGCCCAGGAGGTCAGGGCCAGCCTGATCAAAATAGGACCATCTCATTAAAACAAAACAAAAATCCCATGCAGGCGAGGTGGTGCATGCTTGTAATCCGATCAGTATTAGCTGAGGCTGTCCGCAAACCTCAATCCTTCTGTCTCAGCCTCCCAAATGCTGGGATTAGAAACGCACACCACCACGCCTGGCTTTTTTTTTTAATTTTGAAACATGGCCACTTGAGAGGCTGAGACAGATTCACAGTGAGCCTCAGCTACTTAGTGAGGCCCTCTGAACTTAGTGAGACCCTGATTCAAAATGAAGAGTAAAAAATCGGGGCTGGGGGTGTTGCTTGGAGGTACAGTCTTTGGGTTCAATGCCCAGTATGACACACATACATCAAAAAAGAGAAAGACAAGAGAGGAGAGAGAGAGAGAGAGAGAGAGAGAGAGAGAGAGAGAGAGAGAGAGAGAGAGAGAGAACAAAACAGCAAAAGTAGCTTAAGTAGACCCAGTGGTTTTTACCCTGTCACACCATCCCGGCGCCAGTCCCATCTTCCCACTCATTTACTCTGGGCTGGGTCTACCGAGCCAAATGAGGCAGAGTTGCCATGCTCAGAGATCTCAGAGATGTCATGGTCAGTGAGGGAGGGAGTCAAGCCTGCGATCCTTCTGTCTTTGCCTCCCAAGCTCTGGGATTATAGATGTGTGCCACCATGCCCAGCTTTCTAATGATCTTAATAGAGCCCGAGCCTTAAGTCTAACCCCCGTGGCAGTGTACACCTATCCTAAATCTATCTTGAGATATGACCTCGCATATGCCCCTGGGACCAGATTCTGTCTGCTTTCTGGAAACTTCCAAGTAACTAATCAATATGTCCCCAACTGCCCTGGTAATGCCCGCCCCTTGGCCCTGGTCCAGCTTGGGAGAACCAGGAATCTCACTTACATTATGGGCTTTCTGGGGCCTCACCAGCAACTGAAGGGTCATTTTTATCTTTCTGGGTTAAAATATGACTCCCCAGTTCTAAACTGCCAATGTATATGTAAATGTTGAGGACTTAGCACATTCACTTATTGGGGATGGCCTTCCTTCACTCATCAGGCCTCAGCATGTGCCCGCAACCAGGGCTGGGCCTTCAGTACCCAGGAAATATCTAGAAATACATAGAGGTATTTCTCTTTTTAAAAAAAATATGCTTTTATTGGTGTATATCTCATTTTACAGGTAGAGGCGTTTCTGATCCTCACAGTGACTCCAGGGTATAGCTAGCATTTGGGGCCAAGGAGTCATGTTAAATGTCATACGAAGCGCAATAGCATCACACACTGCAAAGACCTGTCTCCCCCAAGTGCCAATAGTATGGTAGTGCTCTCTCATCTGTACTTTCGCTTTTTTTTTTTTTTTTTTGGGAACTGGGGATTGAACCCAGGGGCATTCTACATATGAGCTAAACCCCCAGTCTTATTTTTTATTCTTTATTTTGAAAGAGGGTCTCACTAAGTTGCAGAGGGCCTCACTAAGTAGCCAAGGCTGTTCATAAACTGTGATCTTCCTGTCTGAGCCTCCCAAATACTGAGATTACAAGCACGCAGCACCACAACAGCCGGCTTCTTCTTCTCCTCCTCCTCCTTTCTCCCCCTCCTCTTTGTTCCTCCTCCTCCTTCCTCTTCTTCCTTCTTCCTCCTCCTCCTTCTCCTTCTTCCTCCTCCTTTCTCCTCCTCTCCTCCTTTTTCTTCTTCCTCCTCCTTTCTCCTCCTCTCCTCCTTTTTCTTCTTCCTCCTCCTCCTTCTTCCTCCTCCTCCTTCTTCCTCCTCCTCCTTCTTCCTCCTCCTCCTCCCCCTCCTCCTCCTCCTCTCCTCCTCCTCTTCCTTCTTTTGTGATCCTAGAGACTGGGCCCAGGGGCCTTGCACTTTTGAGTCACACCCTAGTCTTTTTTTATATGGAAACAGGGCCTTGCTAAGTTGCTGTGGCTAACCTTGAACTTGCAATCCTCCTGTCTCAGTCTCCCAAGTACTGGGATTACAGGTGAGTGCCATCCCACCTGCCTCCCATTGTTTCACTTTCTGTGGTTTCAGTTACCCACTGCCAATGGCAGTCCAAAAATACCAAATGGAAAATTGCAAAAATAAAAAAACTCCTAAGTTTTAAATAACTTTTATTACAGTTTATGGCCATTATTGTTCTGTTTCATTAGGTAGTTATTGTTGTTATTCTCTTACTCTGTCTAATTTGTCAAGTACCCTTCATCATAAGTAAGTTATGTGAGATTATCATCGTTAATATTGGATAAATTGCTATAAAACTAGATGTCAACCACTAAGCCAAGCATGGGAAGGAGGGATGGGGAGGGAATGGGGTGGGGATCGGGTAGGGGCTAACTGGGCGATGTGTGCATGTATGTCTACAAAAGTATTTTCTTTATACCATTATGATGTATGAATACAGTGCACCAATAAAAAATTAAAAATTAAAAAAAATAAGTATGTATAGGAAAAAACAGTACTTATAGGTTTCAGGCATCCACTGGGGGTCTTGGAACAATCCCCCATTGATGGAGGGACTACTGTTCTCTCATTGGGAAACACTGTAACCACTAGCTCAGTGAGGTGGGGACTCTGTGCAGTCCTTTACGTGTCCCCAGCGTGTAGCAGACTGCACATATCATGAGCATGTGCAATCAGTGTTTGTTTAATTAATAAATGAACTAACTCATCACTTCATGTCACCACTACCTTGATGCTGGGGATAGAAAGGTGAACAAGACTTGGGCTGTGGTTTTGTGCCACGCCCAGCCTTGACTGAGTGTGGAGGCAGGAGATCTTGAGAAAAAGACTAAAATCAAGAACATCTCACCTTCTATGACCACTGAGAGGCCCCTTCCTAGCAGGGCAAGTTAAATGCCAAACTGAAAATCCCTCCCATCCATCCATCCATCCATCCATCCTTTCATCCATTCAATAACCCTTGAGCAGCAAGTTAAAAGTTTCAAGCCCCTTTTCAGACATTATCTGGCTAGAGTTGGGCTGGGAGGAGGGGAGGGTTGAGTGGGGGGTGGGGAGGTTCCTGTACAGCTCCAGGCCAGAGCAGACAGACCCAATCAGACAGCCTCCTGGGACTGAGGGGGTCTGGTGTGGATGGAAATATGCACCACATGGCCTGAATTGCAAGCCGGCCTCAGGCTCCCACAGCCCCAAGCACTTCCAGCTGGATTTATTTATAACTCTCAAAGCATAGGCAGCGCTCAGCTTCCTTCTTTGCTCCCTCCCCACTCTGGAAACAAGCCTTACCCCCCTCTACTCCGGAAACCAGAGGAGACGGGGAATGTGCACTGCTGAGCTGCAGCCCAGTCAGGGCTCCTGGGCACCGCCTGTCCCCTAGGTGGCAACAGCAGCTCGTGGAGCGGCGCGCCTGTGGCACTCTGCCACACTCCTGCCTGCCTGGCCCTGCGACTTACCACAGGAAGTCTGCTGAGTGGACAGTAGGAGCCACATTCGCTCACAAATCTCTGTTCCAGGCCTGCCTCCACGTGGGAATGCCAGTCACGTCCAGGTGCGACATTCCGAGCTGCCTTCCTTTCATCTTCTCCCACAAGACACTGCTTTGATTTTTCTGCAAATGGCCACCAGAGGCTTTGGACTCTCCTAATTCTGACCTCTTTTGATTTCCAAATAGGAAAGGGAGGCTCAGAGAGGTCGAGCCACTTGCCCAAGTGTCACACAGAAAGTTGAACAGAAGAGATGGAAGTCAAAAGCCCATCTTGCCCCTGACAACAGTGCCTCCTAAGCCCCAGTTTCCTCCTATGCGAAGCAGAACTAATGCCTGGCAGGTAGTGTGGTTCGAAGTGCCCGCTCTGTTGTTGCTTTGCATGGAGAATGTTTGGTTTTGCCATTTACCTTTTGGGTGACTTCCAATGAGTTACTCTTCCTCTCCTAACTCAAGACCTGGGTCTTTTATTACTTATATATCTATAATCATAAATATATAGACACATAGAAATATAGATAGATACTGAGGCTTGAACCTGAACCCAGGGGCATTCTACCTATGAGCTACACCCCCAGCCCTATTGTGTTTTTTTGTTTTGAAACAAGGTCTCTCTAAGTTGCTGAGGCTGTCCTCAAACCTGTGATCCTCCTGTCTCAGCCTCTCTCCAGTACTGGGATTACAGGCATACGATGCCACCATGCCCCACTGATTCTTTCTTTTTAAGGAGTAAAGTCATGATGACTTTATTTTTTTATTTTTTATGGTACTGGGGTTCCTAGAAGCCCTTCTACCTCCAGGCTACACTCCCAGACCTATTTTTACATTTTTATTTGGAAACAGGGTCTCCTAAACCAGTGCGCGCAGCTGGCTTCCAACCTGTGCTATCCTCCTGTCTCTGCCTCTCAAGCGCGGGGATTACAAGTGTGCACCACCACGCCCGGCTCATGATGACTTTAAATGGTGTCTGTCCTATAGAGTGCTCTGGGGAAGGAAGGAGTAAAGAATAGGGCCGGGTCCAAAGCTCCATAGCAGAGTTCTTGCCTGTCATGCGTTAGGCCCCAGTTTCCATCCCCAGCACGGCAGGAAAAAAAATCGAGTAAGGGATATGATGGTTTATGGTTGCATCATTGCAGACCTCTTAAAACACAGGCCAAGCCCCTGGTGACTCACTGCACACAGACAGAAATCAACCGGACTTAGAGATATTAAGTGACATACTTGTAGGAATACAGGAGATACTTGATTCTAAAGCTTTGGATTCTGTGCTTCCTACTGAGTCTCTGCCCTGCCTCCTTGTCCCCATCCTGTCTTCTCTTTGCTCACTGAGGCCTAGTGCTAGAGCTTCCCCCTTCCCATAGGTTTGCCCTACCCTGCGGAGCCCAGACATTTTGATGTCCCTAAGCAGGCCCTGTGGACAGGTCAGGCCTGCAGGAACCTGATGACCCTGGAGCCGAGGCCTTCCCACCTCCCTCCTCTCCTAACCACCCAAGCTGGAAGAGACAGGGTGGCAACTCCAGAGTCAAAGTTCTAGGTGTACAGTATCTGCTTCCCATCAATCCACTTTGTTGGAAGTTACTCAGAAACAAAGTCTGGCAAAACTCACCTCTCTGCATCCAGCATCCAGACAAACTTTCCCGCAGCTGTTCAGCAGCACATGACACCCGGTTTGTGCCCCAGTGGGAGTCTTTGGTGTCCACACATTCCTTTCTGCTCAGTGCTGCACAATTAAATACGGATCATTTCTGCATGCTTTCCTGTCCCGCACCACGTGCTGGTGGCATCAGTGACAGCGCGAGGCAACAGCCATCTCTGCGCATGCACATGTGGCCATGGGAACAAGTGGGTACTTCTGTCGATTGAATGTGGCTTACCATACAGGCCTTGAATGACATCAGCAATTAGGCTCAGTCTATCTCTATGCCCCTTCAGTAGGCTGCAAAGGATGCTGACAATTCCTGATAGTCCAAGCAGAAAAGCAGAGCTATCTGATAAACGTCCAGCACAGAACAGGCACTTAATAAATTCTCGACCTCTGTCCAAACAAAGTCACTGTCAGAGTTTGGGAGCAAATTTTACCATGGGTCCAGGGCAGCTCCTCTCTGCCTCCAGCATGGATGCTCAGGAAAGCTTCCCTATCAAACAAAGTCATTGACCCTTATCACAAAAACTACCACATGTATAGCTCCAGCCCTCTGTGTAGGCTCTCTCAGTCTCAGATTCCTTGTGAGATGGGGTCAATTTCATCAATCTTACAACGTTACTCTTGATCCTCTCTCAATAGATATTACAATTATAAAGTTTTTCCTTGTAGCAAAAGTAAATTCACTTTCTAGAATCATCTAGAATCAAATTATTTCTTCTCTAAATAGTGATGGAGCTTCCACGATATCTATGGTAACACGAGAGAAGCAAAAAAAATTCCAAATAAAATATTTTGTTTATTTTTTCTCCATGAAACTCTAATGTAGCTGGAAATGAAGGTGAGCATGAAATATTTCAGATAACTCAAATGCCTTTAGGAGCCAGCCAGGTGCTATAAACAAGTGAAGGAGGCTGGAGGAAGATGATAGAGAGTGGTAGGGACTGTGGTGAGCTGGACAGCACATACTCCACATAAAGGGAAAGCCTCAGCTGGGCTTGGTGGTGCACATCCTAATCCCAGCTACCCAGGAGGCAGAGGCGAGAGGATCACAAGTTAGAGAGAGGCCAGTCTGGGCAACTTATCATACAGGCCTTGAATTTAAGACTCCCATCTCAAAATAAAAAATAAAAGCCAGGGGTGTTGCTCAGTGGTAAAGTGTCCCTGGGCTCAATCTCCAGTATAAATAGATAAAATTTAACAATCAAGGGAAAGCCACCACCTCAATCTAACTACTGGCCTATGGAAATAAAGATCCAGCATTACCAGACTTCTTTTGTTTTTCAGGGAAAAACAAAAAAATCCAGAATGTATGGAATTAGAGAAATTCAGAATGTATGGAAAGATTACTAATTGTTCCATGGTAGCAAATAGCTTAAAAAGAAAAAAAAACACATGGATACCGAGTAAAACTCATCTGTGGGCAACATTTAGTCTACTAGTCACTGGCTTGTGACCTATCCATAAAGATAGATGATAAATTTGTCTAAATAATTATGGCTGGCATTGAGTTCCAGATGTGTTCAAAGAAAGGTGCGAGTCCCTTGGGCTGGTATGATCTAGAAAGTCTTCTCAAGGTAAGTCCCCCTCAAGGGGAGATCAAACTGAGCCCCAAAGGATGGGTGGGACTATGACAGGTGGGAGGAAGGGGCTTCTGATAATATTGAATATAGTCAGAATACAGGTGGTAAAGAGGTGTGTCCAGCTGTCATGATGATTTGCTGGAGGCAGGAGTAATTTCTGATCACTGATTTGGTCTCAGAGGGGGCTTCTCATGACCAGAATTGGGGAGTTCAGTGTGGAGAAAACAAGGGAAGATGCAAAAACAACTTCTTAGAGAAGTCAGGGATGGTGTCTCACACCTGGCATCTCAGTACTTGGGAGGCTGAGACAGGAGGATCATGGGTTCCAGGCCAGTGTTCAGTAATTTAAGACCCTATTTCAAAATAAAAAATAAAAAAGAGGTGGGGATGTAGCCCAGAGGTAGAATACCCCTGGGGTCATTTTCCAGTAAAATACACACATGCACAAAAGGTCATACAAAAGGGCTTGGGGGTGTAGTACAGAGGTAGAACACCTTGGGTTCAGTCCCCATCATGAGTACACACACGTACACACAGTACAAGAGAGACAGGAAGCAGAAGCCATGGAATTCAGGGAACTTTTTGGAGAAAAAAAAGGAAAGAAAATAAAATAAAAAGGGATTCTTCCCTGGAATTCTTAAAAGGAACAAAGTCCTGGCATCCTCATGTTCTGTCCAAGGAGATCCATTTTGGACTTTTGATTTCCAGATCCTTAAAGTAATAAATCTGAATTGCTTTAAGGTGCTAAATTTGTGGTAACTTATTATCGCAGTGTTAGGAAACTGATATGCCTACCTTTGGACGTTGTCTTCAATTAGTTCACCCCAGCCTAGTCATCTAGCCTATCTGAGCCTCAATATCCTTATATATCAAAAGGACACCACGCCGGGCGTGGTGGCGCACGTTTGTAATCCCCGCGCTTGGGAGGCGGAGACAGGAGGATCGCGCAGGTTCGAAGCCAGCCGCGCGCTGGCTTAGGAGACCCTGTTTCCAAAATGAAAATGTAAAAATAGGTCTGGGAGTGTAGCCCCGAGGTAGAAGGGCTTCCAGGAACCCCAGTACCACAAAAAAAAATAAAATAAAAAAAGAAGGACACACAATTCCTTCACTTTACAGACTGAGCAGAAGGGCAGCCAAGGTGCTGGATAGAAAGGAATGGCTTAGTCTGGCACAGAGAGGGTGCCTGGAGATGTTCTGGTCTTTCCTTCATTGAATGTTTTAGTACTGGGGATTGAACCCAGGCATCTCTAGTCCTTTTGTGTGTGTGTGGGGGGGGGCACTGGGAATTGAACCTAGAGGCATTCTACTTCAAAGCTACACCCTAGCCCTATTTTTTCTCGGTACAGGGGATGGAACCCAGGGGCATTCTACCTTCAAGCTACATCCCCAGCCCTATTTATTCTTCATTTTGAAACAGGGTCTTGCTGAGTTGCAAAGGGCCTCGCTAAGTAGCTGAGGCTGGCCGAGAACCCTGATCCTCCTGTCTCAACCTCCCAAATGCTGGAATTACAAGCCTGCACCACCATGTCCAGCTTCCTACTTTTTATTTATGTTTGAAACAGGGTCCCAATAAGTTGCAGAGAGTGTCACTAAGTAGCTGAGGCTGGCTGTGAACTTGCCATCCTCCTGTCTCAGCCTTCCAAGTACTGGGATTACAGGCGTGCACCACCAAGCCCGGCCCTTTTTATCTTTTGTTTTGAAACAAGGTCTCACTAGGTTCCTGAGGCTATTCTTAAATCTGCGATCTTCCTGGCTCTACCTCCTGAGTACTGAGATTACAGGTGTGCACCTCAATGCCTGGCTTTCTTCAATACATTTGATGAAACTGTAATGAATACTGAGGATCAGCAGTGTCTAGTAAATGTTGAGCAGCTGGCTCTCACAAAAATGCATGTGTATATGTACATACATTTATTATAATTTTACTTTATATAGGAATGTGAGGCATACAATTAAAAAATAATAAAATACAGCCGGGCGTGGTGGCGCATGCTTGTAATCCCCGTGCTTGGGAGGCAGAGACAGGAGGATCGCGCAGGTTCGAAGCCAGCCGCGCGCACTGGCTTAGGAGACCCTGTTTCCAAATAAAAATGTAAAAATGGGTCTGGGAGTGTAGCCCGGAGGTAGAAGGGCTTCCAGGAACCCCAGTACCACCAAAAAAAAAATAATAATAAAATACATAATGCTCAGTGTTGTCAATTTCATATAGCCAAATGATTCTCACATAATGCTTTCATTAATTTTGCTGGCCTTTTACATCCAAAGCCAATAAAAGAGCAAGTATATTTCCTACACAAACGGTGGTTGATATTTTTGTTTATGTTCACAAGTAAGAAGAGAATTACACAATAAAATGTGTTGGAGCTGGGCATGGTAGTACATTCCTGTAATCTCAGTACTTGTGAGGCTGAAACAGAAGGATTGCAGGTTGGAGGCCAGCCTCAGCAACTTAGCAAGACTCTTTTTCAAAATAAAATTAACATAGGGCTGAAGTTGTAGCTCAGAGGTAGACTGCCCCTGGTTTCAATCCTCTGTAACACACACACACACACACACACACACACACACACACACACACACAATGTGTTGGAATTTCACTAATTCATTGTGATGTGAACAACTTCTTTGCTGAATCAGATAATAGTTTCCACATGTTGCAAGCATTATTTCCTCAATTATTTTAGTGGTAGTCACAAAATTATAGTAATAGATATGACACACTTTAGTTTAATGTAAACTATTAGCATTTCCTTCCCTCCCTCCCTCCCTTCCTTCCTTCCTTCCTTATGTTGGGGATTGAACCTAACGCCTTGCCCATGCTAAGTATGCACTCTTCCACTGAGCTACGCCTCCATCCATACATTGCTTTCTTAAGCCTAGGGTACAATCTGCAAAACAATAATCTAAGCCCTGATTTCTAGCATTTGCAGATTTCCATGGTGTAACTACACCCACCTTGAACTATTTCAAGCTACCAAAGTGACATCACTCAGGATGGAGTGGGAAGAGATATCGCACTCTGATGCAAGGGATGGGAACAAGCTCAAGAGCACAGATCAGAGTGAAATGTAGTAAAATAATTAGGAAGTGGTGAGTTGTATTTATTACCTTTGTTCTTAATATGATTTATGTAATTGTACATTTGTGTAATTTAATATTTTAATGATTATTTAATTTGGAGGCAATTTTAGGCTCACAGAAGAGTTGCAAAAACAACTCTCTGAACTGTTTTTTTAAATCTTTGTACCCTTTGCCTAGCTTCGCCTTATGCTGACATCTTACATAATTGTAGAACATTTATCAAAACGAAGAAATTAACCTTGCTACCACATTCTTAACCCCAAATACAACACTACTGGGATTTCCCCGGTTTTTCTACTAAGGTCCTTTTTCTGTTCTAGGATCCAATCCAGCTCCCATATTGCAATTTTTGGGTCATTTGTTTTGTAGAATATCCTTCCATTTGGGTTTGTCTTGTTTTCTTGTGTAATTTAATTTTTAGCCATGGCTGTATTTACTAGTTGGCTCACACATTGCCTAAATATTTAACAATTGGCTCTGGCGAGCTGCGATGAGCCAGCTTCTGCACACCACTCGAAGAAAAATTGACAATTCATTGTTTTTTCTCCCCCATTAATTCCAGGAATATTTATGGGGCGCCCTCTAGGGGCTAGCAATGGAGTCGTAAAGATGACCAGAACATTGTCCTTGCCGCTGAGAAAAATCACACATCGAGGGAAAAGAGAGCAGGAGTAGATAAGGACTGGTATCAAGGGTATAGAATGCACGGAAGCACACAAAAGCAGAAGGGAGAGACCCTGCCTGGAAAGGTCAAGGAAGGCTTCACAGAGGGATGGGAAGAATGAGCGAGTGCTCCTAGGTGGGACATGAGGAGGTTGAGGCCAGCTTCCCAGGTGAGATGACATGTGAACTAAACCTTGATTCCAGAGTGAACACAAGCCAGTTAGCTAAGGAAGCAGAAGGAACAACAGTCGCCCATCTAATTCTCCAGAGATGCCCAAACATGTAACAAACTCAAGTGTGATCAGAGTTTTGATGGTGGCCAAGCTAGCTCCAAAGATGAGATTGAGTCTTTCTGAGTTGAGTGCATATACAAAAATGATGTCAAGAAGGGGCATGGGGCATGAGAGTAGTAGTATAGATCAGCAGTGGGAAGGATCCCACCACAAGACACCTCTTCTCTGGGACAGTGGAAGACCTTGGGGATACCGAAAGGCCGTTCGCCATCATCAGACCTAGTGCAACCAATTACTATTGCCAGAACCTTCCTGTGCAGGTGCCACCTATTCACAGGTCCCTTCTCACCAGCCCTTCACCCCTAGATCCCTAGATGCAGACCCCAGGAACTCCTCTTAGCAGCTGATCTCTGCCTTGAGCAGAAGACATATGTGGCAGGATGAACTAGTGCTATAGTCCAAATGCTGAAGTCCCCCCACATTAGTCTGCTATTTCGTTGCTGTGACCAAAAAGCCTGACCAGCACAGCTTAAAGGAAGAAAGGTTTATTTGGTTCACAGCTGTAGAGGTTCAGTCCCTGGTCAGGTGGCTCCAAGGCAGAAACTGCAGTTGCAGGTCATGTGGTGGGGGAAAACCATTTTCAGTCATGGCAGCCAGAAACAAGGGAGAGAGAGAGTCAGAGACAGATAGACACATACACTAGGGACATACATAGTTCCCAAGATCATGGCCCCAGTGATCTACTCCCTTCAGCCATGCCCTACTTCTGCATTGGGGACCATGCTTTCAGCACATGAGCATTTGAGGGGATATTCTAAATGCAAATCATAACACCCCAAATACATGTTGGAATCCAGTACTCAATGTCATAGTACTAAGAGATGGAGCCTTTGGAAAGAAATTAAGCCTCTGGATTCTGCCCTCAGGAGTAGGATTAATGCCAAATAAAAGGCTCTGGTGATATCCATTGTTCTCTCTGCCACAAGAGGATGCAGCCAGAAGGTGCCACCTATGAAGCAGCGATCTCTCGCCAGACAACAAACATGCTATTGGCTTGATCTTGGACTTTAGTTGTTTATAAATTACCCAGGCCGAGGTATCTTGTTATAGAGGTCTGAATATACTACTGATGTCATAATGTCAATGGGAGCCCTTGATCTGAGAGATGGCCCTCAAGAGGCAGGTCAGTGCTACTTCCTCAGAGGCCTTCTCTTACCATGATCTTTTTTTTTTTTTGGTACTGGGGTTCCTGGAAGCCCTTCTACCTCTGGGCTACACTCCCAGACCTATTTTATACTTTTTATTTGGAAACAGGGTCTCCTAAGCCAGCGCGCGCGGCTGGCTTCGAACCTGTGCAATCCTCCTGTCTCCGCCTCCCAAGCGCGGGGATTCCAAGCGTGCGCCACCACGCCCGGCTCTCTTACCATGATCTTAAGCATGCCCCTCTATGCACACATCCCTGCCACTCCCTATCCTCTTATACTGCTTTATTTTCTTTGTAGCATTTACTATTATCTACAATTATTTAAGTCTTGACTTGTTTTTGCCTCTCTCTTCTCATTACAGTTTCAGATCTTAAAACACGAAGCCTTGTCTGTTTTGTTATCAATAAGACCCCAGTTCCAAGCTTAAGTCTTGGCCTATAAACATATTCACGAAATATTTGTAGAATGGATGAGAATTGAATGAATATAAGGACATTAAACTCAGATTTGAGGGCTGCATTCCTAGCACTCCATGGCCCAAACTTTCTCCCTTGGTATTATTTATTTATAGATAATTTACTGTTTGTGGTGCTGGGAATGGAACCGCAAGTGCCCAACAAGTTGAGCTGTGTCCTAGCCCTTTTCTTTAACTAATTAATTAATTATTTTTGTGGTACTGGAGACTGAACCCAGGGGCATTATACCTCTGTGCTACACCCTCAGCCCTTTTTTAAAATTGTGAAACAGGGTCTTGGTACATTACTGCACGCTGGCCTCAAACCTGAGATCCTTTTGTCTCAGCCTCCCAAGTGGGATTATAGGCACGCATCACTCTGCCTGGCTGCTTTTTTCAATTTTAAGTGGGTTGCTTACTCCTTCCGTGGGACTCAAAACTTGAACCTTACATGGAGTACCAACACAAGTACGCGTGCAATTCACAATGCTTCTTTGGAAACTGTTGTGAAATAACAATAATTAACGTTTATCGTGCTTACTAAAGTGCCAGGAACTGCTGTGAGATAACAGCAACTAACATTTACTGTGCTTACTAAAGTGTCAGGTAAGCTGGGCGTGGTGGCGCATGCTTGTAATCCCAGCATATGGGAAGCTGAGACCAGAGGATTGCGGTTCACAGACAGCCTCAGCTACTTAGTGTAGTGAGACTCTTTGCAACTCAGTGAGACCCTGCTTCAAAATAAAGAATAAAAAAGCAGGGCTGGGGGTGTAGCTCAGAGGTAGAATGCTCCTTGGTTCCATCCCCAGACCCACAAAAAATAGTCAGGTACTAAGGCATATATAAGTATATGTAGTCTCTACTGGATGCCAGGTACTGTTTAGGTCCTAGAGATATCGTAGTAAATTAAAAGACAAATCCCTCCTTTAAGGAAGCTTGGAAATTAGCTCATTTAGCTTGAAAATAACCTTATCATGTAGATCCTGAGCTGGGCATTATGTCACATGCCTGTAATCACAATACTTGGGAGGCTGAGACAGGAGGATCACAAGTTCAAGGCAGCCTCCATAACTGAGTGAGACCCTCAACAACTTAATGAGAACCTGTTTCAAAATAAAAAAAGGCTGGTGGCAATAAAAAAAAACCCTCAATTACATCATTTTCAGGGAAATGGATGGAAGTGGAGGACATTATGCTAAGTGAGATTAGTCAGGCACAAAAAATAAGAAATCAGATGCTTTCCCTAATATGTGAGAGCTAGGGAGAAATGGGTCATAGGAGGAACTCTTGAAAGAGGAAATCCTATAGAGGAGCAAACAAGACAACCTAAAGGAGGAGAAAGGAGGGGGGAAGAGGAAAATCTCTAAAACACACAATGTACTTAAACATATCGAAGTCAACCACTAAGCCAAGCAAGGGAAGGTGGGACAGAGAGGGAATGGGGTGGGAATTGGGTAGGGGTTAAATCAGTGATGTGTACATGTATGTACACACAAGTTTCTTACCCCAATATGATGTAGGAATATAATGCACCAATAAAAAATTTAAAAGAAAAAAAATAAAACAAAATAAAAAAGGCTGGTGGTATAGCTTTGAGGTAGAATGCCCCTGAGTTCAATCCTCAATACAAAAAAAATGTAGATCCTGTGATTGCTCCCATTTTAAAGAAGAGGAAGCCGAGGCACAGAGGCTAAGTACCTTACCAGGGCTCCACGGCTGAGAGCGGCAGAGCCAGGCAGTTAAGCTTTGAATCTGTGTTCCTAACCACTAGGCAGCCTTGCCCCCTGAAGAGCTGTGGGAATGTGCTCCGTAAACTTTCAATGACTGACAAGTTTGAATCCTTACCGTCCTTGGTAGAAGCATGGTGTGCTGCAGGGGCAGGGAAGACAATGGGTCACGCTCAGAGGATGCCTGGAGGGCAGCGGTCCTGGGGGTGGTCTTTGGCTCATCTTGAGCCAAGAGAGCACTAGCACGCTGTGATTGTTAGTGTGTGTGCGCGCGGGGTGGGGGGACGTCCCCTTGGTCTCTTGCTGGGGCCGCCAGACTGACATGGAATCAGTGCAGGGAGGAGGCTGCAAGGCCTCCCCACTGGCATGCACTCAGCTCTTGTGTTGTTTTCTTCCTGCCTTGTTTTTGCTAGAGAGATGTCCTGTTCCTCCTTCTACTGATTTGCTGCCCTATGGTGGCCCTGTCCCATCCCCCTTGCCATATTCCTCTCATTCAGGAGGACAAAGGAAAAGTCTGGCCAACCCCCACTGGGCTTTTCTGGTTTTCTGTTTCCACTGGAACAAAGAACAGCTCACCCAGTGCTCTCTGATCCTTGGAATGAGAAAGAAAAATAGTTTATCACACAGAGTAACCCGCGCACCACCCCCACTACTCACTGGTCCCAGCTTCTCAGGACGCCCAGCATTCCTGGCAGGGCTAGGCCGGGAAGGCGCCGCCCTTCTGCTCAGCCTGGAACAGTGATGACTTCCATCTGGGCTGGCCTGTTTTCCACCCCTTAAGCTCCACCTGAGGCCTAGATGGAGCTGGAGAAAGAATGAAGCAGCTTCTTTTTGGCCTCTCTCAGAGCTATGGGTGAGTCTTCTAGACTCAGGGTCTAATAATGCCGACTTCATACAGTTATGGTGGGGATTGCATTGCTTGTGTGTGTATGTGTGTGTGTGTGTGTGTGTGTGTGTGTGTGTGTGTGTGTGTGGTGCTGAGGATGGAACCCAGGAGTATTCTACCACTGAGCTACATCCCAGCTCATTTTATTTTATTTTATTTTATTTTATTTTATTTTATTTATTTTTTTGTTTTCCAACAGGGTCTAAGTTGCCCAGACTGGCCTTGAATCTGTGATCCTCCTGCCTCAGTCTCCTGAGTAGCTGGGATTATAGGCATATCCCACTACGCTTGACTAAAGGATAAATTTGTATGTTTGTATGTTTTGTTTTCTGTTTTTGTTTTGTTGTTGTTTTGAAACAAGATCTTACTAGGTTGCTGAGAGTCTGTCTACACTGCTAAGGCTGGCCTGGAACCTGCAATCTCCTGTCTCAGTCTCCCAAGTACTGGGATTACAAGCGTGCGCCACCACTCAGGTATCTACAGGAAAAGGATTCTGGGCAGAGGGAAGAGCAACCATGGAGGCTGTCTGGGGAACCGCAGGGAGGCCAGTGTGGCTGAGGCAGGGAGTGAGCAGTGTTAGTACATGCGTCAGGCAGCTCAGGGGGACAGTTATACAGGCTGGTGGGCACTGTAAGGACAATGGCTTTTGGTCTGAAACTGAGACCCATTAGAGGGTGTGGAACAGGTGAGGCATGGTCTGGCTTAGCTTCCTTCGGGATCACTTTGGCTGTCGTGTTGAGTGTAGAGTGTACAAAACCCAAGGCAGCAGAAGCCGGAAGATTCTTTCCAAGGCTGGTACAAATTGTCACGTGAGAGATGCTGGGAACCTAGACTGACTGTGGCCAGTGGTCACAGGAAGTTTGGTTCTAGATATATTGTGAAGGTGGGAATAACATGATCTGCTAATGACATAGAGGTAGAGGACAAACAAAAGAGGAGTTAAGAAAGATCTTGAGGTTTGGGTTCTGAGCAATTGGGAAGTTGAGGTTGCTGGTAACAGAGCTAGAAAACTGCAGGAGCCACAGTATTAGGGGGCAAGGCTGGGAGGGTTTTTTTGTACTGGGGATGGAACCCAGGGACATTCTACCTTCAAGCTATACCCCCAGCCCTATATTTTATTCCTTATTTTGAAACAGGGTCTCACTGAGTTGCAAAGGTCTCACTAAGTAGCTGAGGCTGTCTGCTGTCTGGGAACCATGATCCTTCTTTCTCAGCCTCCCAAATGCTGGGATTACAAGTGCTCACCACTACACCCGGCTGGAGGTTTTTTTTTTAATTTTTTTGTGGTACTGGGGGTGGAACCCAGAGGCTTTCTACCTCCAGGCTATACTCCCAGACCTCTTTTCTATTTTATTTGGAAACAGGGTCTCACTAAGTTGCTGAGAGCCTAAGTAGCTGAGGCTGGCTTCGAACCCGTGCGATCCTCCTGTCTCAGCCTCCCAAGCAGGGGGATTACAAGTGTGGAGATTGGTTTTGAATATGTCAAGTTTGAGATGCCCATGAGAGCCCTGGCACAGGTGCCTACGAACGCCCGTGGCGGTGGCTCCATACCTCTCTTTTGCTGTAGTTTTGGTCTGGAATGTTCCCTAAAGGCCCACCTGTTAAAGATTTGGATGGCCACCTGTGGCACTACTGACGGGGTGGAATCTCTAGCAGGTGTGGAACAAAGTTAGGTCATGGGTGGGGTGAGCTATTAAAGAGGATATTGGGGTCCTGGACACTTCTTAGCTCTCTTTCACTTCTTGGCTGCCATGAGGTGGGCAGCTTCAGCTGGGCATGGTGTGCACCCCTAGAATCCCAGTAGTTGGGAGGCTGAGACGGGAGGATTGCAAGTTTAAGGACAGCCTCAGTAACTTATCAAGAACCTCAGCAACTTAGTGAGATCCTGTTTCAAAATAAAGAATAAAAAATAGGACTGGAGGTATAGCTTCGAGGTAGGGTGTCCCTGGGTTCAATCCACAGTACCAAAAAGAAATAAATGAAAAGAAAATTAAGGCGAGCCCATTTGTTCTTCCATATGTTCCTGGCATGATGTGCTTCTTCACCACAGGCCCCAAAGCAACACACCAAACAACCATGGTCTGAAACTATGAGCCAAAATCAACCTGTCCTCCTCGTAAGTTGTTCCTCTTAGGCATTTGTCATGGTGATGGAAAGCGGACCTGTGCATCCAAGTACAAGGTGAGCAAGTCCAGATATTGGATGCCCTCTGGTGACTTTCCTGTCATAATCTCTTCCTTCTCCGTCTAAAGCACCCAAGCGCCAGTGGGAGACTTCTGAAGCCAAGATCAGACCTGCCCTGCTCCAAACCCTCAGCTAACTCCTCCTGTCTTCAGGAGAGAAATGGCCAGGATCCACATTTCCTGGCACTCCCAGTTCCCCATTCCTTAGACACTAGTCACAAAGCTGCTTTCCAGGGCCTGAACTGGCCATCAGTGTCTAGAACTTCCAGGGTCTGCTCAGCAGCTCCCTGGCGCAGGAAACCAGGCTCTTCCTCAGCTTGCTTACTTATTTTTCTTCCATAGGACCTGGCTGCTATCTTTCCTTCATTAACTTTGTGTATGAGTGTGTGTGTGTGGGGGGGGTACTGGAGATTGAATCCAGGAATGTTCTACCTTTTTTGAGGGGTACTGGGGATTGAACCCAGGGGATTCTACCTCCAAGCTACACCCCAATCCTTCTTTTAAATTTTCAAAACAGGGTCTTGTTAAGCTGCAGGGGGTCTTGATAAGTTGTTGAAAGTGGCCTTGAATCTGTGATCCTCCAGTTTCAGTCTCCCAAGTACTGGGATTACAGGCGTGTGCCACCATATCCAACTGGCACTCTACCTTTGAACTACATCCCTAGCCCTATTTTATCTTTAATTTTGAAACAGGGTCTTGTTAAGCTGCCACACTCTGGCCTCAAAGCTGCAATCCTACTATCTCTGCCTCCCAAGTACTAGGATTTCAGGCATGAACTACCATGCCCAGCTGCTCTCTTAACTTTTGCATACAGATGGAGAGGAAGCCCCTTAAGGAACCTCTGTGTGAACCTGACACTTGAGATTCACTGTCTGCTGTCCTGTGCCTCTCCCTACTGGACTAATTGCTTTTCAAGGGCTAGAGTTATTCTTTTCTTTTTTTCTTAGTACTAGAAATTGAACCTGGGGCATTCTACTTCTGAGCTGCACCCTCAGTCCATTATATTTTATTTATTTATTTTTGGTGGTACTGGGATTCCTGGAAGCCCTTCTACCTCCAGGCTACACTCCCAAACCTATTTTATACTTTTTATTTGGAAACAGGGTCTCTTACGCCAGCGCGGCTGGCTTCGAACCTGCGCGATCCTCCTGTCTCCACCTCCCAAGCGCGGGGATTACAAGTGTGCGCCACCATGCCCGGCTATATTTTTATTTTTTGAAACAAGTTCTTGCTAGGTTGCCGAGGGCCTTGCTCAATTGTTGAGGCTGGCCTGGAACCTGTGATCCTCCTGTCTCAGCTCCCAAATACTGGGACCACAAGTGTGTACCACTCCATCCAGCTTAGGAATTGTTTCTTATTTATTTACCTCTGAAACCCCAGCACAGTCCCTGCCTAAGGAATCGATAAAGATTAATTGGTAGCTGCGTGGTATGTGCCTCTAATCCCAGCTCTGTCAGAGACAGGAGGATGGCTTGAACCCAGGAATTTGAGGCCAACCTGGGCAACATAGTAAGATGCCATCCCCCCAAAAAAAGAAAGGCTAAATTGAGCTGATTATGGTGGTGGTATATGCCTGTAATCCAAGTGCTTGGGAGGCTGAGACCAGAGGATTATAGGTTCAAGGGCAGCCGCAGCAACCTAGTGAGACCATCAGCAACTTGGAGAGACTCTGTTTCAAAGTAAAACATAATAAAAGGGCCGGGAGTGTAACTCAAAGGTAGAATAGCCCTGGGTTCAATCTCTAATACCAACAAAAGGTTTATTGAGTGAATGAATGAATGAATGAATGAATGAATGAATATTCTAATATGTTAAAGCAGAGACAGCAAGATGTGGGGACTGAGATCTGACTGTGCGGTCTGGCCATGAGGTCATGCTAGAGGAGGACCTAGAACAAAGGAATAAAGAAAGAAAAATGCCCCCTGACCATTGCCCTGCTCCCAGATGACCTGGTCACTAGCACACCCACTAGAAGCTTACACAAATACTTCTGTACTCCCCTTTTCCCCCATAAAAAGTCCCTAGCCTGTAAGGAGGTGGGCTTTCTGACTCTCTTGGGCTCTCTTCCCCAGTCAGATCTTTACTTTCAGGTGTTATTCCTAAATAAAGCCTGTTCCCTGATGTCGAGCCGTGTTTTCTTTGCCCTCATATACCCCAACACCAGGGATCAAGAAAAGCATCCATCAGGCCTGAGGAGGGAGTTAGACAAAGCGGCACAGGGATACCATTTGAGATGAGTTTGGAAGACCAAGAAAGAGTTCGCCAAGCAAAAAGAATTCTCAGTGACATGTAACTTATTCTTGCTTCTCCCACTGTGACATGCTGGCAACCAGGAGGCTGAATGTGGTTTTCAGATGCTTTGGGCTTGGGGAAGACAGGCATTATGGATGGTCACACCACAAGTTGTCTTACACTTGGCCAAATCTCCCCATTATGTCACCCACCAGGGCTGGGTGTTGCATGTTTTTGGCTTTCCTCCTCTGGTCCGGGAACTGCAGTGCCTGCTCACTGAGACATCATGTTGTGTAAACCTCCACCATACCAGGCCTGGTCAGCTGCTCAGTATCCAAAGGGATGAGGACCCAAGTGCCCACTTCTCACGTGGGTAGGAGTGGATGGAGAGGGCAGGCAGTGCGTAAACAGAAAGTGCAGACCCCAGATTGGGGTTTAGCTGCTCTGACCCCCAAGTCCCCAAAAGATAGAAATGGCATCCCCAGAATCTCCTCTGTGGCTCTATGTCAGCAGGCAATGGCAGTCCAGCAAGAAGCCTCACTGAGCAGGGTACAGTGGGGCATACCTATAATCCCAGTACTTGGGAGACTAACAGGAGGATCACGGGTTCAAGGCCAGCCTCAGCAACTTTAAGAGACTCTCAGAAATGTGGTAAGACCCTGTTTCAAAATAAAATAGGGCTTGGGTGTAGCTCAGAGGTAAAATGCCCCTGGATTCCATGCCCAAAAAACACTCCCCAAAAGCCTCACTGTATGATGTTCACAAGACCTTTGGATGAACAGGGAACCCTGGGGTGGGTATCCAACCAGGGCCAAGCCTTACCTCCTCCAGCTATGCAGAGAAATTGGGCTTCTTGGGGCCTAGGGGCAGCTGAGTGTGCCAGAAGTTGCACAAGAGTATGTGTGCACTTCTGTGGCTTCCAGCCAGAATACTAAGGGACAGCTAGAAAAGACCTGGAAAGACAGGGGTGCAGTTCAGTAGCAGAGTACTTGCCTAGCATGTGCAAGGCCCTGGGCACCATCCGCAGCACCACAAAAAAAGGAAAGAAAGAAAGAAAGAAAAAAGAAAAGCAAAGAAAAAAGCCAGACACAGTGGCGCACACCTATAATCCCAGTACTTGGGAGGCTGAGACAGGAGGATCACAGGTTCAAGATCAGCATGGGGCAACATAGAGGCCCTATTTCAATGTAAAAAATAAAAAGGGATGAGGGTATAGCTCAGAGATAGAACATATGCGAGGCCAATCCCCAGTACCAAAAACAAACAAACAAACAAACAAACAAAAAAGCATAGGAGCTTTCAGACACTGCAAACTGCAGCCAGGGCCCAGGCCCAGCTGCCTGTATAGGAATGAAGATAAAAGCAGCTCCCACCTTTCCATCAGCCAACACTGGGGGGGTCTCTGGCCTCATCCGCTAGACTTACCCCACTTGTTGCCAGAACACTCTGGTTTCAAGCTGCATGGACCAAACCCACATACTACAGCTACATCCAGGTCCCCCAGCCATGCACATAACATACAGCATACCCAGAGTCACACCAACCACTGCTCAATGCCCCCCTGTGTTTCCAATCTTTAGTCATGGCCACAGACTAGCCCTGCCCAGCCAGCCTCCATCAGCCTCTGGCACCTGCACAGTTTTACGGCCCTATACTACAAGTAGCTGCTCCCCATTTTGGTTGCCAGTCTTAAATGAAGTGTCTCACTCAAATGCCTGGCTGGCATGAGTTGGTGGGAGCCATGCAGAAGAGACCAACAACAGCAAGGACCTCAAACCATCTCCCGAGGGCTTTGCAATGTAGGTTCTGCAGAGTTTCTTTGCGATGTTTATCTTCTCCATTCTGTTTGACTTTGACAAACAGTATGACTAGGGATTTGTCTCCTTGAGTTCATAAGCAGTGCGGCAAGAAAGGGCAGAAACAGGGAGGCCAAACCACAGGGAGTCAGTCCCTTTCACCCCAGGAAGCTCCCTGGAGTGCTTCCAAACACATGAGCCGGCTTAGTAAGAAATGCGGGCTTTCTTTTCCCTCCCTCCCTGCTCCCTCCCTCCCTCCCTTCTTCCCTTCTGGCATTGAACCCAGGGGCACTCTACCTCTGAGCTACAACCCCAGCCCAATTTTAGGTTTTCTTTTGAAATTGGGTATTGCTAAGTTGCTGAGACCGGCCTGAAACTTGTTCTCTTCCTGTCTCAGCCTCCTGAGTACTGGAATCGTATCTGTGAACCACTGGGCCTGGCTAGAAACATGGCCTTTTTTCTCCCTTTGCCTTCCTCGCCTCCCACTCACCCAGGCACCCAGATAGCTACAGCTGCTATATCCACGTGAATTCTCCATGGTGTGTTCCCTATTGGATAGCCTCTCTATTCCCCACTCTACATTAACTTTAGGGGCAGCCAGGCTATGCATCAGACACCCAGTGACTGCAGCCCTTTGGCCCTAGAGGCCACCAGTGGTTCCACTTTTAGCAAATGCCTGACTGTGCCCCAAGATGGGAGCGCATACCCACACCAGCCCTCCACCCGGCTCTCAGTACCTCTCACCCAGATGATGCCACCAAATTTGGGGCTCAACAGCTGCCCGGGCTGGGCCAGTGCCTTCCAGCCGCCTCCGTGTTTGTCTAGCATCTCCCAGTGAGCTGTGCCCTGCCAGCCCGTGGCCGGGCAGATTTGTAGCTTATGTGGCCATTGGAAGTGACTAATGCAAGGGAGCCCAGGGGTGAGAACAGCTCCCTTCCCTCTGTGCATATCTCTATGGCGTCTCAGTACAGACTGGGCCAGTTCTTAGAATACATACACCCCTCATTCAGCACTATGTCCTGGAAAGGACCCTGCCAGACAACTTGGGTTAAATTCACACTTTGTCCCTCCAACCAATGCCCTCTGTTTATGCCCAGCTGGCTTCCAATGGGCATGCTGTGCTTAGTCCTTTCTAGACGATAAATGGGCACCACTTGTGCTGGGCTATGTGAAGACAATCACTTTCAGTGAAATAACGTCTCCCTCTGCCAAAGTCAGAAATAGTAAAGGACCACACACTGTTCTTTGGTGGCCTGTTTTAGGAGGGCAAATTCAATCTGGTCTGGCTGCCCTATATTAGATGACATTGGAAACCACTTAAGCAGAGAACTTGCAATTTTCATTTCAAAGCAGGTCAAATAGAGAATTCCAGCCAGGCCAGAGTTGAAAGGTGGGTAAACACCACCTAATCCAAGGGTCACTAATGTAAATGCCTGTAGGCACCAAGCAGCTAATGAAAATGAGGGAGGTGGCCGAAACTGGGAGAAGAGGTAGGGAATAGTGCACACAGGCCTTACATAGAGGCATTTCAAATCGTTTCCAGCCAGGTGTGGTGGTGGGACACCTCTAATCCCAGTACTTGGGTGGCTGAGACAGGAGGATTACAGGTTTGAGCACAGCCCCAGCAACTTATCAAGGCTTTCAGCAATTTAGCAAGTCCTTGTTAAAAAATAAATTAGTGCTGGGATTGTAGCTGAGAGGTAGAACATCCCTGGGTCCAACCCCCAGGAGAGAGAGAAAGAGAGAAAAGAGAAGAGAGAGGGGGAGGGGAGGGGAGAAAAGGAAGAGAGGAGAGGAGAGGGAGGAATTTCAAATCACTTTCATGTGCTAACTAATAAAACATGCCTATGGGCCCTTTGGGCCTAAGAGCTACAAGTTTGAGGTTCCTGTTGAAGATAGAAAGCCCCAAAACAAGAAAAAACTTATTCAAGATCACACAATGACCAGTGACAGAAGCAGATTATGTAGCAAACTGAGTCCTATGATGTTTGTATCACACTCTTGATTTCATTTCGTTGGCAAACAAGTCCTAACCCTACGATGTGCTGGGCTCCCCCCTATGCTATCGCAGCATCGGAAGAGAAGAAGACATATCTGTCTTTGAGAAGCTCTTTGTCCAATAGGGAAATGGCGAGAGCCAAGCCTGGAAATCCAGGTTGAGAGCAGGTAGAGCAGAGCCCTGAATGTCAAGTTCAGATATTTATATTTTATGTTGTGAGCAGCTAAGGAGCCCAGAGAAAGTGTAAGCAGGCCACAGACAGCTGTTCTGTAGGCCGACTCACTGAATGGTGGTGACAAGATGGATTGGGGTCAGTTCAAATTGGTGGTAGGAAGGTGTCATTGGAGGCAGTCACTGAAGAGACCACAGGTCTACGCCTGAGGTAATGGGGCTGGGAGTCACTAAGGTGAGAGGAAAAGGGGGACTTTGACACACACTGCATTTCAGCAGTGGGGGCTTCTGGAGGCATGGCACTGGAAGAATGCGCTGGCAAGGAGGGATGAAATGGAAAGCTCGAGATGATTTCAAGGCGGGTGGATGACTAGAACATTTGGCCATAGAGGAAGAACCCAGAGCACGTGGGCTAGAGAAAGGGAGTGGGTGGGGATGCCCCATTGCTTTTCTATTACAATTTTCTATGACAGTAGCCTGGAGACAAATAGAAACGAAGCCCATGATTATCTGTTTTCTGTTATTGTGACCTCTCCTTCCTCAGTATGGAAAATTGAGCCTGGGCCTTTTGACCTCTCCACTCTTCTATATGCCCGGAAGTGACCCCTGGGGAAATCCCACTCAAAGAAACGGTCCGCCGATTTAACAAATACTAATCAAATAAGTAACTAAAATACTTCTCCACCCCCAGCCTCTTTCTGTCCCCCACTCCAAAACAGCTCTGTGGGAAAGTCGATTTAGGAATTTCCCACATGTGTCAATGACCGCAATGCCAGAGCGAGCTCTGAGTCAGCTAGAATCTTCAAGATTCGTTACTTGCTTCTCATATCAATGGCAGCACACTGGCCGGGAGAGCCCTGGCAGGACCTTAAAATGGTTCTCAGTGTGACTGCAGAGAGTACCTGGGATGGCTGTGCTGGCTTCCCCAGGCCAAGATCCAGGCTGCCAGGTAGAGAGGCCTGTCAGGCAAGCAACAGCGGCATGGACTCCATCCAGAAGATCCGCGCCCCTTAGGGACCATCCATTTGCCTTCTGTCACTCTAGCCGGTGCCCTCTGGGTGTTCACCACTTGGGGACAGAACTACTGGGGGCTTCCAAAAATAGATAATGACCGTAAGCATAAGTCAGGGCCATAGAAAGGGGACGTGAAGAGTTGCAGATGAAACTCTTGCTGAAGGATGTGTGGGGCTCTGGAAAAAGAATAGGAACTCTGGAGTCCAACTCTGGTTGAAATCTTAGCTTGGCCCCCTACCAGCTGTGTGGTCTGGTCACAGTTTTCTCATGTCTAAAGTTGTAATGATGCTATTTCCTTTTCAGGATTACTGTGAGAATTAAATGTGACGGTGCGTGCACAATTCCTGGCACATAGTAAATGCTCAATAAAAATTAATTTCATCTCTGCTTTTTTAGATGATAGCTTTTGGGGGGACAGGGGCATTCTACTCCTGAGTTACATACCCATAACTTTTTATCTTTTTAAATTTTTAAACAGGGTCTCGCTAAGTTGCTGAGGGTCCCACTAAGTTCCTGAGGCTGGCTTATAACCTGTGACCCTCTTGTCTCAACCTTCCAGGCACTAGGATTACAAGTGTGCACTACCACTCCTGGCTAAGTCAAGGGCTTTTTAAAATAAGAACCAGCCAGGTATGGTGGTGCACACCTGGAAACCAGTATTTGGGAGGCTGACACAGGAGAATCACAGGTTTGAGGCAGCCTCAAACTTAGGGAGACGCTGTTTCAAAATAAAAATTAAATAGGACTGGGTGTGTAGCTAAGAGGTAGAACACCCCTGAGTTCAATCCCCAGTGCCAAAAAATAAAAAATAAAACAAAACCACAGGTCATATTCCGATTTGATACACAGATTCTGTCCACAAGGAGGAGGAGATTGTATGGTTTTCTCTTCAAACTTAATTCATTCAGAAAGGTCAACCAATGCATAACCCATACACAGCAATACTGACCAACAGGAATGAAAAGGCCATTTCAGGGGAGAGTAAGATGAATCTTTTTCACCTTTGTACAGAAAACTATAGGAAAAATTCTAAAAGTGCCAAGGAGAATATCGTGCCTGTTTTGCCTGGGGCCAGGCCAGGACCAGAAAATTCTGAAACACACATGTGTACATGTGTACACAATGCAGTCGCTTACACGGACACACCTCCTGATGGTTTCTGCGAGCTCCTTTGTAGAAGTCCACCACTGTGGCTCTGGGTAGTTATTTTTTCCTTCCTTTCTTTGTGGAATTGGGGATTGAAACCAAGAGCACTCTACCACTGACCTACATCCCCATCTCTTTTAAAGTGTTGAGATGGGGTATTGCTAAGTTGCCGAGGCAAACTGCGATCCTGAGCTTTCCCAGCAGTGGCATTATAGGCATGCATGCGTCACTATACTTGCCTTCTTCCTTAGAAAACAAAGAATTTCTATGGAGATTTCATTCACAAACTGCTCTAGTGGGGATGCGGAACATCCCCCAAAGTCCTACATAGTAACGTGTGGTCCCCGACATGGCAGTATTAGAAGCCAGTGGATCCTTAATGGGGTGGGGCTTAGTGGGAGGTCTTCAGATCATTGGAGGTATGCACTCAAAGAGGACTGTGGAAGCCTTGTCTCTTCCTTTTATTTCCTCTCCAGGTGACGAGGTGAGTGGATTTGCTCTACCATGCACTCCTGCCATGATTAGCTACCATAAGCCTGAAGCAGCAGGATGAAGTGAGCATGGTCTGGAACCACCAAAACTTTGAGCCAACCAACCTTTTCTCTTTATAAGTTGATTAGCTCAGGAATTTGTCACAGTGACAGAAAGCTGACTGACACTTATTATATAATTCAACCAAATACAGTAGGTAATTCACGGGGCATAATGGTACATGCCTATAATCTCAGTACTCGGGAGGCTGAGACAGGAGGATTGCAGGTTTGAGACCAGCCTCAACAACTTAGCAAGACCTTGTTTCAAGGTTCCTTAAAAACATTTAAGAAAAAGGGCTGGGGATGTAGCTTGGAGGTAGAATGTCCCATGTTGAATCTCCAGTATCAAATAATAACAATAACAGTAATAATAAAAGAATAGTAGTACTACTACAACTAATGATAATAATAATTAGACGATATAATGAATCACAGTATATTCCCAGAATTGTGTAACCTCTCAATTTCATATCATTTTCACCAACCCCTGAAAAGAAGCCCCATATTTATTAGCTCTCTTTCTCTTCTTCCCCTCCAGTTTTTGGCAACTACTAGTCTATTTTCTGTCCCTACAGATTTGCTAAATCTTGGCCATTCTTAGATGTGGGATCATAAAAAATGTAGGCTTTCGTGGCTGGCTTCTTTCACTTAGCATAATGTTTCCAAGGTTCATCCATAGCGTGGCATGTATCAAGACCTTATTTCGTTTTATGGCTAAATCTATTATATGGACATACCATAATCACTTATCCACTCACACACTGAAAGACATTTGGGTTACTTCCATCTTTTGGCTATTAGGAATAATGCTCCTATGAACATTTATGTGCAAGTTTTTACGTGGACATATGCTCCCATTTCTCTTGGGTATATATCTACATTTGGAATTGCTGGACCATATGGTAACCTAGGTCATCGTTGTGCATGAGGGTTCTCATTGCTCCACACCTCTGTCAACACTTATCTGATAGCTGCTCTATTAGGTGGGAAGTGGCATCCCATGTGGTATTGATTTAAAGTTCCCCCATGGATACTGATGTTGAGCATCTTTTCATGTGCTTGTTGGCTATTTGCATAATTTTGGGAGCTGTCTATTCAGATCCTTTGCCTCTGTGTGTGTGTGTGTGTGTGTGTGTGTGTGTGTGTGTGTGTGTGTGTGTAGTACTGGGTATTGAATCTAGGGGCATTCTACCCCGATCTATATCCCCGGCCCTATTATTTTTCTTTATTTCTTCCTTTTTTTTTTTTTTTTGCGATACTAGGGATGGAACCCAGGAGCAATCTACCTCTGAGCTACACTCCCAGCTCTAATTTTAGTCTTTTTATTTTTGAGACAGAGTCTCACTGAGTTATGAAGGGCCTCACTAAGTAGCTGAGGCTGTCTGCAAACTGCGATCCTTTTGTCTCAGCCTCCTGAATGCTGGGATTACAAGCGTGTGCCACCACCACCAGCTTTCATTTTTTGTTTTGAAACAGGGTCTCGGTAACTTACTGAGATTGGCCTCAAACCTGCAATTCTCCACAACTGACTTCTCTGTCCTTTTATTTATTTATTTTTGGTGGTGGTGGTATTAGGAATTAAACTCGGGGGGTATTCTACCTCTGAGTTATACCCCCAGACCTGTTTTTATCTTGAAACACTCTCATTAAGTTGCTGAGGAGTCTCACCACATTGCTGAGGCTGTCCTCAAACTTGTTATCCTCCTGTCTCAGCCTCCCAAGTACTGGAATTACGGACATATGCCACCACACCCATATTTTGCCCGATTTTATTATTTATTTATTTATTTATTTATTTTTATTTACCAGTACCGGGGATTGAACCCAGGGGAATTCTACCTTTGAGCTACACCCCCAGCCCTGTTTTATTTTTATTTTGAAACAGGGTCTTAGTTGCAGAGGGCCTCACTAAGTAACTGAGGCTGGCCACGAACCTGTAATCCTCCTATCTCAACCTCCCAAGTACTGAGATCACAAGCGTGTGCTACCATGCCTGGCTTTTTGCCCATTTTTAATGGGGTTCATTGTTTGTCCTTTTTTATTAATACACTGTAATTGTACATCATATTGATTAGTGTGATGGAAACATATACACACAGCACCTGGCATGTTTCCCTCCTGATGCCACTCTACTTTCTTCCTCTCCCTGTTCACAATATCAAAATTGATACTAATAATTTTTATTTATTTATTTATTTTTCAGTACTGGGGATGGAACCTAGGGCCATTCTACCTCTGAGCTATACCCTCAGCCCTATTTTTTATTTGGAAACAGGGTCTCACTAAGTCGCGGAGGGCCTCACAAAGTAGCTGAGGCTGGCTGTGAACTTGTGATCCTCCCTTCTCAGCCTCCCTATTTTCTAGTTTCACCTGTTTTCCTGCAAATGACATAATTGTATTCTTCTTTATACCTGAGTAAAATTCCATTGTGTGTATATACCATAGTTTTGTAATCCATTCGTCTGCTGAAAGACACCTAGGTTGGTTCCAGTTTGACTATCGTGAATGGTGCTGTTATAAACATGGATATACATGTAGCACTACAATAGTCTGACTTTAATTCTTTTGGAAAGATCCCCAAGAGTGGTGTATCTGGGTCGTATTAAACAGGAGGGCTTGGAATGATATGTGCCAAGTCTTTCTTTTTGAAATGTGAATCTTGCTACATTTCATCTAAGTTCATCAGGGATATTGGTTTGAATCTTCTCTTTTTCTTGTTTCCTTGCCTGATTTTGGTATCAGGGTATTGTTGGTCTTATAGAATGAACTTGAAAGAATTCTTTCCATTTCAATTTTTGAATAGACTGGAAGAATTCATTTTAGTTCATCTTTTGAAAGTTTAGTGGAATTAAGCAGTGCAGCCATCTGGTCCCAGGCTTTTCTTTGCTGGAAGATCTTTTCACTTTCTTGATGGTGTCCTTTGAAGCATAAAAATTTTTACTTCTGATGAAGTTCAATCTACTTTTTTTCTTTTGTCATTTGTGCCTTTGGTGTCATTATCTAAGAAACCGATCCTACTCTAAGGTTATGAAGACTCAAACCTACACTGTCTTCTAAGAGTTTCACAACTTTAGTCCTTATATTTATGTCTTTGATCGATCCATTTTGAGTTAACTTTTGTACATGGTGTAAGGTTAGGGGTCCAACTTCATTTTTTTAACATGTAGATTCTCCTTTCTTTTTATTTCTAGGAACAATACCCCTGTTGAAAATTGGGTTTAGGCAAACAGAGTAATTATAAATATAATGGACCAGACACTCACATATGCTAACTCTTGTTTTTATAATAAATCTTCATGGTAGACCTTTATATTACCATCATTTTATAGTTGATCAAAATGAGACAAAATTGGTTCATGTTACACAATGGACAATAGGTAGAGCCTGTATGTACATCAGGCCTACTTTTCACCAAAGCCTACACTCACAGTGGTGTAATGGGCTGTAGAAGTGGGCATCATTCTTCTCTCTCTCTCTCTCTCTCTCTCTCTCTCTCTCTCTCTCTCTCTCTCTCTCTCTCTCTCCCTGTCTCCCTGTCTCCCTGTCTCCCTGTCTCCCTGGCATAAAATAACTGCTTAGAGACACAGGAGCTGAATCTCTAGGTAGGCATAGGTCGTTATTGACCACAGCTGATGCTGGACAGTATGTGAGCTCAGGGTAGGCTAAATAATGCCAGAGCCAGGGCCAGACTAACAGAAATACAAACATAAACCTCAATGTTCAGGGTGGAATGTGCCAACAAATTGGGGTGTAATGTAGGGGTGCCATTCTCCACTCCTCCATGACTGAATCAAACGCCTAGCTAGGAAACTTTTTTCCTAGCCCCATGCAAAGTAAGGTTAAGGACCTGGAGTGAGTGGTTTGTTGGGCCTGAAAATCGGTAAGATTGCCTGAGAGGCCTGAGCAGAGTCCTGGCACAAAATGAGTCCCAAGACTGAAGTTCAGGTTAAAGCACCCAAGAGTAGGGACTGGCAGGGACAAGGGTACTTGTAACATATGACAGCAGTCCTTGTAAAGAAAAGCTGATCAAGGCTGAAGATGAGTGGAAATGTGACAGTTAACTAGTAAAGGTAACTGAAAAGTATAAGAAGAGATATCTAATGATTTCTTAAAATGTTTGGTTTTAGCTAAGCGTGGTGGCACACACTTGTAATCCCAGCATTTGGGAGACTGAGACAGGAGGATTGTAGTTCATGGACAGCCGCAACTACTTAGTGAGGCCCTTTGCAACTCAGTGAGATCCTGTTTCAAAATAAAGAATAAAAAATAGAGGTGGGGTGTAGCTCAAAGGTAGAATGCCCCTGAGTTCCATCCCCAGTACCACAAAAAATGTTTGGTTTTTCTTTCCCCCTCCTTCCTGCCTCCTCTCCTTTCTTGTTCTTCTTCTTCTCCTTCTCTTTCTTCTTTTCTTTCTATCTTTCTTTCTTTCTCCCTCCCTCTCTCCCTCCCCAATGCCCCCATGGACAACTCCATGATACAGACATGAAGTTGTCTATCTGTGTTGTGTATTTGAGACAACACAAGCAAAAAGAGGTTAGGTAACTTGTCCATGGTCACACAAAGAGTAAGTAGCAAAGCTAGAATCTGAACCCAGGTCATCATGCCCCAGAGTTCAAACATAAGTAGTATGTAAATAAAGGAATTGGGAAGATAGTATGGTTATCACATTCTAGAATGTAATGATAAGATTTCAGAAACTTTCCACCATCCTCCTAGTGAGGTGCCCCAAGAACTCCAAAACGTTTAAAATATGTACAAACAATATGTGGTGCCATGATTAGGACTGTGGTTTTATTTTATTTATTTTTGTGTAACTGGGGAATGAACTTAAGGATGCTACACCATCAGCCCCATTTTTTTTTGAAACAAGATCTCTCTAATTTGCTGATGGCCCCTCTAAGTTGCTGAAGCTGGCCTTGAGCCTGTGATCCTTCTGTCTCAGTGGTTTTATTATCTGAACAGGTAAAAAAAAAAAGAGAGACTGGTTAGCCCAGAAGTTTCCAGTGTCACCTAATATGGGAGCACATATTCAGGAAGTACAAACACTAGCTCATGATTGTAAAAGAACTTACTGTGTGCAAAGGAATATTCTGGGAGCTTTTTATTTAATCATCACAACAACCTGAGGCAGGTATTATTCTCCCCATTTTATTTTTAACATTTTAACATTTATTTATTTATTTATTTAGTTAGTTAGTTAGTTAGTTACTGGGATTCAAGCCAGGGGTTAGTTACATCCTAGTCTTTATTTTTATTTTGAAACAGGGCCTCACTAATTGCTCAGATTGGCCTTGAACCTGTGAGCCTCCTACCTCAGCTTCCCAAGTAGCCAAGAATACTGGCTGGCACCACTGTACCTGTATATCATCCCCATTTTCCACATGTGAAACATGAATTATAACTTGCCACAAATTCTCAGTGGCAAAATTGAGATCTAAACGTGGAAAGTCCATCTCTCCATCTGGGGTACCTATCTTTTATGCTAAGATGATCTTGCAAAGCCTATAAGGATCAAGTAGCCCCACTTGCTACAAAGGGGCTGTACCAGGGCACTATTTGTGTTGACTCCAAGCAGCTAGCCAATCCCTTACTTGTTTTGCAACTTGTTCTCAACCTAGTTTTTGTTTTTGGTACTGGAGATTGAACTCAGGTGCATTCTACCTCCAAGCAAAACTCAGCCCTTGTTACTTTAAATTTTGAAACAGAGACTCTTACTAAGTTACTAAGGGCTGGCCTCAAAGCTGTGATCCTCCAGTCTCAGCCTCCCAAGTACTGGAATTATAGGCATGTGCCACCAAGCAGAGCTCAACCTACTTTAAAAAGTCCCTTGTGTTGACTTCCACAGTTTCCTCAGGCATCAGTACACCCCAGCTCCCATCCCACCCTCACACCTATCCACTACTCTTTTAGACAAGTTTATCATAAAGAAAATATTTCCCAGAGAAGAAGCAAATCTCAAAACTCTCCCTTACCTGCCTGGCCTTGTGAGTATCCTTCCCTCCATAGTCCAAAGACCACCGGATCTGGTCAGACAGATCTGATTTGAAATCCTGCTTCCTCCATGTTCAGGCTAGGAGGCCTTGGACAGGTCACTTTGCCTGTGAAGTCAGACTAATCATAGTAGCTACTTGCAAGGTTGTTGGGAGAATGGAAATGTTGATGTAATGAGAACACACAGCAGTTGGGGGTTGAAAGAAAAGTGTGTAAGACAGGACTGAGGAGTCTAGTGAAGCTGAAGCACTGCATAGGAGGAGGTGGGGATGGCTGAGGCCAGAGTAAGAGAGGGTACTGAATGACTAGACAAAGGAGACAGCTCTATTTGAGAATCAAGAGAGTCTTTGAAGGTCATCGCACAAGGGGATGACATAAATGATCAGGATTAACATTTACTGAGTACTTATTCCAGCTTAAGCATGGGTCTTTTTTTTTTTTTTTCAGTACTGGCGGAAGGACTCAGGGCCCCACATATGCTAGGCAAGTGCTCTACCACTGAGCTCAGACACGGTTCTTTACTAAATCCACAAAACAGGCCCATGAAGAAGTACAGCTGTTACTCTGCAGAGAGGGAAACTGAGACTTAGAAAGATGAACTCATTTACCCATGATCCCACAGCTTCTAAATGGTGGACCTGAAGCTAAATCTATACAGTAGGATCCCAGAGCCCATTCTTTTAACCTCAAGACTCTGTTGTGTCAATGCAGCTATGTCAAAGAGGATTGTCCATAGTAAACCTGAGAGGGAACATAAGGCAGAGAGACCACTGAGGAGGCCATTACAGACTTCCAGGTGAGATGCTTAAAGGCAGTGATTCCAGTGGGCTGGTGAAATGGGAATAGAAGTACAAGACCTTCCGGAAGTGGGACACTGAGTTACTGTGGGAGATGGGGAGTATTATATGTAGTTCATATGTATTATATGAAGCCGATGGCACAGAGGCTGATAACACACGCCTGTAATCCCAGTACTTGGGAGGCTGAGACAGGAGAATTCCAGGTTCAAAGCCAGCTTCAGCAACTTCCTGAGACCCTGTTTAAAAATAAAAAAATAAAAAGGGCTGTAGGTGTAGTTCAGAGATAGAACATCCCTGGGTTCAATCCTGAAGTCCAAAAAATAAAAGATTATATATATATATATATATATATATATATATAGATAGATAGATAGATAGATATAGATATATAGATACAGATATAGATATATAGATAGATATAAATATCCATAGTTCATGCCTATAATCCTGAAAACCCAGAAAGAAGGGGTAGGGGAGGAAGAAGGCTGAGGTTAATCAATGGAAAAAGCTATATTCGAATATGTGTATTCATGTGAATATAACATTGTTAACCTGGACACTCAGTATTGGGAAGGAGGAAAAGGGGAAAAGGGGGAAGCAGGGGGTGGGTGGGAGGGAACCAAGTACTGTGTGAATATATGACTTTGTCAACATTATGTTGTGAGACTATAGTGCACCAATAAAATAAAAAGAAGAAAATAAAAATAAAAATACTAAGACAGGAGGATCTCAGGTTCGAGGCCACCCTCAGCAACTTAGTGAGACCCTGTCTCAAAAAAAAGTCTGAGAATGTAGCTCAGAGGTAGAGCATTCCTGAGTTAAATCCCTGCTACCACAAAAATTGTAGTCCAAAGATATGGGATTGTTTTGTCACTGTTCCCAGGTTCTTGGGGAGGAGAGTGAGAATAATTGTCAACATCTCCAGGTGGGATGGTTTACATTAATATCTGGATGTCTGTCTTCTCCTGAGATTCTAGCAGCACTGGGCTAACATTCCCACGGGACATAGAGGTTGGGAGCCAGCAGTAGCAGCTCCCCCCTTGGACACAGGTTCGTGCCTTAAAGCCATCCGAGGCCTGCTTCCATTCTTCACCTCACCTGAATGGACAACAGGAGCCTCAGAGCCCTGCATTTTGTCAGGCTGCAGAACTGGATGCTGGGCAGAATGGGGATGGGGGAGGAGCAGGTTTGGTAGAGGAGAGAAGTGCCATCTCTGCACCAAAAGAATGCTCAGGGCCAAGAGAAGGAGGAGAGAAAGCGTCTAAGGCCTTGAGAATGCAAGAAGGGTCAAAGGTCGAGGGGTGAGGGCATCATGGTGTCTGGGCTTTTCAAAGAAGCAGTGATGTCATCTGCTGCTAGGGGGGAGGAAATGAGAGAGGGAGCCTGGGACAGAAAGACAGGCGGGGAAGCATTGTCTAAAATCCAAAGGCTCTGGCAAAATTTAAGAGGCCCTACTACAGATGTGCTGGGGCTGCGGGAGGATAGAGTTTGTGCTCAGAACAGAATGAAAGTTAAAATGCATGCAGAAATGATGGGGAGGGTAAAGCCACGGAGTGAAGAAACTGAGAAATCAGAAACCAATGCGGCGATCATAATCTCAACTCAGCCTGTCCTCAGTGTACCCTTGCTCACCCGGCTTGAGCTTCCTTTGCTAAGGCTAATAAGAGCATATACCCAGGGGACAGATGGGCTGGAATCTGCCCCTCCCAGGTAAGAGGCTGTGGGCTTCGGGCACAGAGGAGCAGTAGCTGTCCAGGATCAGGACAGAATCAGGCTGACCAAGGGGGAGAGAAGCAAGAGCAGTTAGGGATGTCTTCTCGTTGTGCTCCTCTTCATCTTCCATCTTTTTTGTGTGTGTTACTGGGGATTGAACCCAGAGACATTCTAACGCTAAGCTATACTCAAGTCCCTTTGCTTTTTTACTTTGAAACAGGGTCCTGCTAGGTTGCTGAGGCTGGCCTTGAACCTGCAAATCTTCCTGTCTCAGCCTCCCAAATACTAGAAATACAGGCATGTGCCACTGCACCCGGCTTCCGCTCTGCTTTACTAATTCCCTTGAAAAAGTGGTGGCAAAGAACCAGCTAAGAAGAGATCCAGTTCCAGTTGGGAAGAGGGTTTCCATCAAAAGCACCTCTCCCAGTCATACAGCCTTTGCACACTTGACACTGGGGCAAGAGTCGTACAGCCTGGCTTGTGTTCCAAGAGGAGAAAAGCGAGGCGAAGGGAGAAGGGTGAAGATTTTACCAACAGTCAACAAGGAAGGGGTCGCCAAAGCAGTCCACGACCACAACAATGTCACAATCTCCTTACTTATCTGCATAGGTACTTGTTTATCAGAGACCTGTCCTGTCCTGTGTGCTTCTAGGAACCAGACAAGAGGCTATTTTGTGTTTGTGTCAATACTTTGTGAAGACAGCTATTCCCTCATTTTTATTGATAAAAAATTAAAATAGAACAGGGCGTGGTGGCGCACACTTGTAATCCCAGCATTTGGGAGGCTGAGACAAGAGAATCATGGCTTGCGGACAGCCTCAGCTACTTAGTGAGGCTCTTTTCAACTCAGTAAGACCCTGTTTCAAAATAAAGAATAAAAATAGGGGTGGGAGTACAGCTCAGAGGTAGAATACCTCTGAGTTCCATCCCCAGTACTGCTAAATAAATAAATAAATAAATAAATAAATAAGTAAATATTCAAATCCATAGCTCTATCAGCAGCAGAGAAGGCCTAACATAACTTTCAAGCAGATCCCAGGGGAGATTATCTCTGCTGTTCCAGGGATCCAAATGATTTATACATAATTATTGTTTCCCTTCTCATTAACACCTGATTCTGGAGAGCAGCTACTCTGCAAAACATCAGCATTTATGGGATAAACTTCAAACTATTTATTAGATTTGTTTTATTATGTTTTTATTTTTAATTTTTGTGTACCACAAAAATTTTTTTTGGCGTTCCATCCTGGGGGTGGAACCCAGGGACTTTTCTGGGCTATACTCCCAGACCTATTTTATACTTTATTTGGAAACAGGGCCTCACTGAGTTGCTGAGAGCCTCACTAAGTAGCTGAGGCTGGCTTTGAACCTGCACAATCCTCCTGTCTCGGCCTCCAAAGCGCTGAGATTATTTAGAAATAAACAAACCTTACATTAGAACCTAATCTCACCCTTTTGCATTCTTTCTTTCCCTCTGATAAAATCTTCAATTTGGGCTTCAGTCCTAGTAGAGATAATATATGGAGAAGCCTCCACCAAAAAAAAATTATTTATATTTTTGTGGAACTGGAGATGGAACTCAAGGGTATTCTAACTTCGAGCTGTACCCCTAGACCTATTTTTTAGTTTTATTTTTGAAACAGGATCTCACTAAGCTGATGACATTCTCACTAAGTAGATGAGGCTAGCTACAAACCTGCGATCCTCCTGTCTTAGCCTCCCAAGTACTGGAATTACAAGACTGTGCCACCACATCTGCTTAAAAAATATTCTTTACTGGAAAAAAAAACTTAAGGGTGAGACTTCCAGAATGGCTGTATGGGAAACTGGAGTTTCTCCCCAGTGATACGACCAAGCAGTGGCACATGTCTACAATTCATCCCCATGTCTTGCATGGTGATAGCAAGTTCAAGGGCATCCTGTGCCAAGTAGTAAGACCATGTGTCAAAACTAACAAACAAAAACCAAAAAAAAAAAACATAGTTTAAAAATGATGAAATGAATTCAAATATAACATTGAATATATATACATATATGATATTTATAATATATCTGTATACATATATATGTATGTATATATGTGTATAAATTAGTACTGTATGCAAATCAAAGCTACACTGAGATTCCATCTAACCCCAGTCAGAGTGGCAAGCACAAAGAAATCAAATAACAACAAATGTTGATGAGGATGTGGTGAAAGAGGAACTCTTTTACACTGTTGGTGGGAGTGCAAACCAGTTCAGCCACTATGGAGATCAGTGTGGAGATTCCTTAGAAAACTGGGAATAGATCCACCATTTGATCTGGCTATACCACTCCTGGGTATTTGGCTAAAGAGGTTGAAATCAGAGAACTACAGTAACATATGCATACCCATGTTCATAGCAGCACAATTAATAATAGCCAAAATATGGAACCAACCTAGGTCTCCATCAACAGATGAATGGATTGCAAAATTATGAGAAATACATACAATGAAATTCTACTCAGCTATAAAGAAGAACAAAATCATGTCATTCACAAGAAGATGGAAAGACCTGGAGAACATTATGTGAAGTGAGATCTGCCAAGCACAGAAAGAGAAGGGACATATGTTCTCTCTAATATGCCCAAACTAGGAACTATTAGGAATACAAGAGGGACTCCAGATAATGGAGGGGAAACCACAGCAAAGCTAGAATGGAAGGGTAGGAGAGGAAGAAGGCTGAGGTTGATTAATGGAGGAGCTACATTCAAATATGTGTAAAAGTATGAATGTAGCATGGTTCACCTGCGCATTCATTGTTGGGGGAAAGGGGAAGTGGGGGGAGGGCACCAAGCAAAGTCTATAAATATATATGCCATTTTCATATAAATATATGCCATTTTCAATATGATCCACATAAAATAATAAATAAATAAATTAGTACTGGAAATTGAACCCAGGGGCTTTCTACCTCTGAGCTACACACTCAGCCCTTTTTATTTTTTATTTTGAAACAAGATCTCAGGAAGTTGCTGAACTTCTTACCAGGTTGCTGAGGGCTTCGCTAAGTTGCTGAGGCTAGTCTGGAACCTGTGATATTCCTGTCTCAGTATTGTAATTCCACGTACTGGGATTACAGGTATATGCTGCCACACCTGGTTATAGAAAATATAAACTTAATGTAAAAGAAGGTAGTAAAAGAGAAGCAAAGAGAAAAAGAGATGGGAGATATATAGAAGGCAAAAATGCCCTAGGAAACTCAAGAGGAGCAAACTAAACCCAAAATGAGAAGAAATTAAATAATAACAACAGCAGCAACAACAACAATAATAATAATTTTAAAAAGAGGAAATAAATGAAATAGAGAATATAAAAACAATAGAGAAAATTGACCAATTCAAAAGTTGATTATTTGAAAAAGTAGAAAATTTTCTAGAAAGAACAACTGCCAAAAGAAATTCAAGATGAAATGGGAAATTTGACTAGATTGATAACAAATAAAAATTGAATTAATAATTTAAAAACTTTCATGGGAAAAAGTCCAGCCAAGGTTGCTTCACCAAAACTTTTTTTTATAGTACCCGGAATTGAACCCAGGGGCATTCTAACTCTGAGCCATACTCCCAGCCCTATTTTTATTCGTTATTTTGAAACAGAGTCTCACTAAGCTGAAGGCCAAAGTAGCTGAGGCTGTCCACGAACCTGCAATTTTCCTGTCTCAGCCTCCCAAGAACTGGGATTACAAATGTGTGCCACCACAATTGGCTTCACCAAAACTTAAAGAAAAATTAACATCAATTTTTCACAAACTCTTCTGGAAATAGAGGAAGAACACACTTCCAATTTTATATTAGCATTATCTTGACCCTGAAACCAGAACACAATGCCACAAGAAAACTATAGACCAACATTTCTTATAAATACAAATGCAAAAATCCTCAACAAAATACCAGCAGATTGAAATACAAAAACATACAAAAAGGATTATATAGCATAAAAATGAGATTTATTCCAGGATTTTTTTTTGTGGATTGAACCCAGGCATATTTTACCTCTGAGCTACACTTCCAGCCCCATTTTGAAATAAATCATTAATCTCTTGGACTTATCCATTGATGAAATTAGAGCCCATAGTCAAGTATTTCACTTCTGAATATTGTTGCATTAAGGACATGCTTTCAATACATTGAGCCTTTTGGGGGTTGCAATGGTTTAGATTTAGAATGTCTCACTAGCCCTCACGGAAACAAGGTAGTAGTATTGGAAGCTGGGCTTGGTTGCAAAGGAGGGGATCCCTGGGGATGTGGCCTTCGGGATTTTATGGTTTTTCCTCTTTCCTGCTCTCTCTCTCTCTCTCTCTCTCTCTCTCTCTCTCTCTCTCTCTCTCTCTCTGCTTCTTTCCTACATTATGTAAGAGCGAAGCCTAGTTCTCTCCTCTCCACTTTCCACCGACAGGCCCTGAGCTCCATGGACCTGGCCTGACACAGACTGAACCTTTAAAATCTACAAAAACTGTGAGCAAGTAAATATTCCCTCCTTTAAGTTGTGTGGTCGGTTGTTTTAGATCATGGTACTAAGAATGGTAGCTGGGACAAGGGACATTCCAAATTCAAACAATAACAAAGGTCATCTGAGAAAAACTAACAGTCAACTTAATGGTAAGGAACTAAATGATTTTCCTTATTTCAAGTATGTATGCTCTTGATACTTCTGTTCAACATTTTAAAGGAGGTTCTAGTCAGGATAATTAGGTGAAAGAGAAAATAAATAAAATGAATGCAGATTGGAAAGAAATAAAACAATGTCTCCTTGCTAATGACATGATCTTGTCTATAGAAAATCTCAAGGAAACCACTAGAAGCCTAGAACTAATAAGTGTTACAGTACACAAGATCATTGTTACAGGATACAAGATCAATACTCAATATTCAACATTGTTACAGGATACAAGACAAATACTCGATAATTTATTGTATTTCTGTACACTAACATGAAAAATTTTAAATGAAATTTAAAAACAATTCTATTTGGGCATGGTGATTCATTCTTGTAATCTCAGTAACTGGGGAATCTGAAACAGGAGGATTGCAGTTGTGGCCAGCCTCAGCTACTTAGTGAGACTTTCTGTAACTTATTGAGATCCTGTTTAAAAAAAAAAAGAATAAAAGTAGGGCTCATGGGTTCAATCCCTAGTACTGCAAAAACAAAACAAAACAAAACAAAAACAAAAAATTCCAACTGCCAAAGGTGGTGGCAAACACCTGTAATCCTAGTACTTGGGAAGTAGAGATATGAGGATCATAGATTCAAACCAGCTTTAGCAACTTAGTGAGACACTCAGTAACTTAGTGAAGCCCTATTTCAAAATAGTAGTAGTAGTAGTAGTAGTAGTAGTAGTAGTAGTAGTAGTAGTAATGGCTGAGATTATAGCTTGGAGGTAGAATTTTCTTGTGTTCAATCCCCAGTACCCCCCCAATAGAAGTTCATTTTACAAAAGCATAAAAAACCCTAATGATAAATTTTAAAAAATAAAAAATTCGCACAGTGAAAACTTCAAAACATTGTTGAAATCAATTAAAGACAATAAATAGAAAGACATTCTACATTTAAGTATCAGAAAAGTTGATACTGTTAATATGTCAATATTCCCTAAATTTGATCTACAGATTCAATATAATCTCTACAAAAATGTCAGCTATCAGCTGGGCATGGTGGCAAAAGTTTATAATCTCAATATGCTAGCCTCAGCAATTTAGTGAGGCCCTCTGCAACTTAGTGGAACCCTGTTTTAAAATAAAGAACAAAAAATAGGGCAGGGGGTGTAGCCTGCAGGTAGAATGTCTCTAAATTCAATCCCTAATACTGCCAAAAAAAAGAAAGAAAAAGAAAAAATGAAAAAATTTACTTTTTTTTTTGGCAGAAATCAACAAGTTGATCCTAGAATCCCTATGGGAATGAAAGGAACCTACAACAGCCAAAATATTCTTGAAAAGAAATAGCAAAGTTGGAGGAACTCACACTTCTCAACATAGAAACTTACTGCAAAGCTATAGTAATCATGATAGCACAGTATTAGCACATAATACTCAAAAAATTAACCATTTTAGACTATAGGTAAAGGTAAAATTGTAAAACTTTCAGAATAAAACACAGAAACAAATCTTCATGATATTGCAATAGGTGATGGTTTTTTACATATGAAAAGCAAAACAACAACCAAAAACAGGAGATTGAGAAGTTGTATTTTGAGGCAAGTCTCGGCAATTTAGCGAGACCTTATTTTTTTAAAAAAAGGAAGAAAGTAAAGAAGGAAGGAGTTGGGAGTATAGTTCAGAGGTAGAACCCTCCTGGGTTCAATCCTCAGTACCAAAAACAATCCAATTTAGTAAAGTATCAAAAAACTCAATATCTAGTGATAATTTTTTTAACTTTAGAAAGAGCTATTTATTATTTGGATTAAATGTGTGATGTACTGCAAAGTACACTTAGCAGTTGGCATCCAGTCTTCATAGGCGCAGATTCAGTGATAACTTTTTAAAAAGTAAAAAAAAAATTGCACTCTGATAACTACATAACATTGTTGAAATAAATTTAACAATGGTAGTGTGCTTTTCTAGAATGCATAAGGCCTGAGTTCAACTCCCAGAACCACTAAAAATGGTTAAAAGGTGGGGGCGGAGGGCTGGAGGTGTAGCTCAGTGGTAGAGTGCTTATCTAGTATGCATGAGACCCTGGGTTCACTCTGCAGCAGAAAGGAAAGAAGGATAAAAATAATAATTCACATTACAAACATAATTGTAGCAGCATTATTCATAATAGTCCCAAAGTGGAAACAACCCAAATTTGCATCAACCAGTAAATGTATAAATAAAATGTGGTATAGATATACAAAGGTACATTATCCAGCAATAAAATGAAATGTAGTGGCAGAATCCACTTCTGACATAAGTTATATGTGAGGAGCTCTGGGAACCAACTCCCTAGCAAAACTGGTAAAAGTGATTTTTAAGAGCAATCTTTGATTTCTACTTTCTGGTTTAGCATATAAGGAGCTTAAAAGTCACCACTCTAGTCTAACAACAGGTAAAAAGCTGAACATGCTGAAAGGTCAACTCTTCTTAAATCTAATAGAAAAGTGAGGTCACAGGTAAACTGCTATGCTTAAAACTGAAGACAGGCCAGGCGTGGTAGATGCCTGTAATCCCAGTAGGTGGGAAGCTGAAACAGGAGGATTTTAAGTTTGGAGCCAGCCACAGCAACTTAGTGATATTCTTAGCAGTTTAGAGAGAATCTGTCTCAAAATAAAAATAAGATAAAATAGGGGTGGGGATGTGGCTCAGAGGTAAAATGTTCTAGGTTCAGTTCCCAGTACCACTACCACCACCACCACAACAACAACAAATACCGAGACAGACTGGCAGACATAGAGAATCACAAGTCATGAAAGCAGAAAGTCATGAGCATGACAGGGTAGTACATACATATATAGTCCCAGCTACTTGGGAAGCTAAGACAGGAGGATTGCTTAAGCCCAGGATTTTAGGCCAGTATAGGCAACATATGAAAGAGAGAAGAAGGAGGAAGAGGAGGAGGAGGAGGAGGAGAACATGAGATGAGCAGAAACCAGAACCAGGTATAAAAACCTGACTGTAATTGACTAATTTTTAAGAGTTCACTAATGACAAGTTTGACAACAGGAACTGTTTTATGGTCTGTAAAACACAACTTACCATGTTTAAAGAAAAGAAATAATAAATTGCCTGCTCTCAGACCACAATGGAATTAAGTTAAAAATTGATAACAAAGATATCTGGAAAATCTCCAAATACTTGGAGATGAAATACACTTCTAAATAACATATGAGTTAAAGACAAAGTCTCAAGGGAAAATAAAAACTATTTTGAACTAAATGGAAATGTAAATATAAATAGACCAAATTTGTGGGTTGCAACAAAAGCAGCGCTTACAAGGAAATTTATAGTATTGAGTGCATATATGTGAGAAAAAGAAAGAATGTCTAAGCTTTCACCTTTGGAAATTAGAAAGAGAATAAAAAATTATATCCAAGTAAGGAGAAGGAAACAATTAAAAATAGAGTGGAAATCAATGAAGTTGAAAATAGAGAATCATTAGAGATATTCAATAAAACTAAAAGCTGGTTCTGTGAAAAGACACTAATGCCAGATATATTGGCACACACCTGTAATTTCAGTATTTGGGAGGCTGAGACAGGAGGATCACTGGTTTGAGACTATCCTGAGCAACTTAGCAAGGCTCTTCATAATACAGTGAGAACTTGTATCAAAATAAAAAATAAAATAGGGCTAGGGGTACAGCAAGGCCAGGCCCGGAGCCTGCCGCGTGGTGAGGCCGGGTCTAGAGCCAGCGAGGCCAGGCCCAGAACCTGCAGCATGGCAGGCCTGGAATTGGGGCTTGTTCCACAACAAAGGGCCAGCAAGTTTTGGCCAGGAAGTAGCAGATTTCCAGATGCAGGTGACCTCTATTAAAAACATTGGTTGTTTGTGGATCATCTTGTCAAAGTTAATCACCTTCTGGTTTCCAGGTTTTCAGTAAGTGGGAATAAGTGTGGATGAATAGAAGCTCTAATATATTTTTGGTGGGATTGCAAGTTGGTGCAACCACTTTGGAGAACAGTATAGAAGATCCTCAGAAGAAGGAAAACGAACTTACTACGTGATCCAGCAATACCACCTCTGGGTATCTACCAAAAAGAATAAAAACCAAAATACCAAACTAATGCATGAACAACCATGTTCATAGCTGCACAGTTCATCATTGCCGAACTGTGGAACCAGCCAAGATGTCCTTCAACGGATGAGTAGATTTCAAAACTGTGGGATAAGTACACAATGGAATTTTGCCCAGCCATAAGGGAGAATGAAATTATAGCATTTACAGTGAAATGTCACAAAAATAAATCAGATGTTTTTAATATGCAAAATATTAGGGAGAAATGGGTAAAAGGAGGAACTCTAGATGAAGAAGGCACCCTATAGAGGAGCAATGAAGGTGACATATCTGAGGGGATAAGAGGGAGGATAAGGGACACTCTTTAAAGCACATGATGTACTTAAACATATCAATCAGGAAGCCAAGCATGGGTAGGAAGGAGGGGGAGGGAAGGGGTTAGGGATTGGGTAGAAGCTGATTGGGTGATGTGTGCATGTATATCTCCACAAGTTTTTTTTTTATCCCATTGAGATGTATGACTACAATGCACCGATAGAAATTAAAAATAAAAATAAAAATAAAGAGTAAAAAATAGGGCTAGGGGTATAACCCTGGGTTCAATCCTCAGCATCACACACACAAAAAAAAAATCATTAAAATCAGCAAACCTCGAGCCAGGCTATTATGAAAGAAAAGGAGGACACAAATTGCTAATGAAAGAGAAGACCGCCTGGTGTGGTGGCACATGCCTGTAATCCCAGCACTTGGGAGGTTGCGACATTCACGGTCAGCCCCAGCAACTTAGTAAGCTCCTGTTTCCAAATTGAAAAATTCAAACCTAGGGCTGGAGGTATGTAGCTTGATGGTAGATGTCCCTGGGTTCAATCCCCCCACCCAAAGAAGGATGGAGGGAGGGAGGGAGATTACTATGGATCCCAAGGATAGTAAAAGACCATTAACAGAATACGAGGAACAACCCTGTGCCCTTGAATTCAATAGCCTCTACAAAAAGGGTCAATTCCTTGCAAGACACAGTTCTCCACAATCCACATGAAAAAAGACAATCCAAACAATTATATCTATTAAAGAAATTGAGTGAGTAATGAATGGCCTTTTTAATTTTTTATTTTTTTGTGGTACTGGGGATGGAACCCCCATTCAACCTATGAGCTATTCCCTCAGCCCTAATTTTTATTCTTTATTTTGAAATTAGGTCTCACTGAGTTGCAAAGGGCCTCACTAAATAGTAGTTGAGGCTGTCCATGAACTGCAATCCTCCTGTCTCAGCCTCCCAAATGCTGGGATTACAACAGTGTGCCACCACACCCAGTTTATGAATGGCCTTCTAAAACAGAAAACACCAATATAAATTCTACCAAATTTAAGGAAAATATATGAATTCTCTACGATTTTTTCCAGAAAAATGAAGCAGAAAGAATATATCCTAATGCATTCTATGAGGCCAGCATTATCTTTATTTGGGGAGGGGGTACCGGGATTACCAACGGCATTCTATCTCCAAGCTGCATCCTAGGTCCCAGCCCTTATTTTTTAATTTAATTTTTTTATGTTTATGTGGATTATATTGAAAATGGCATACATTCAGACTGTTCTTGGTGCCCTCTCCCACCCCCCATTTATTTTTATTTTGAAACAAGGTCTCCCTAGGTTGGTGAGAATCTCTCTGTGTTGCTGAGGCTGGTCTTGAGCCTTCAATCCTCCTATCTCAGCCTCCCAGGTACTGGGATTATAGGCATACACTACCATGCCCAGATGATGCTAGCATTATTTTAATATTAAGCCAAAGACATTATAATAAAACTGCAGACCATTATTTATTATGAACATGGATGCAAAAATCCTTAATAAAATATTATCAAGTCAAATCCAATAATGCATAAAAAGAATTATATATTACAATTAGGGGAGATCTAGTTCAGGTATGCAAAACTGATTAAAAATTAAAAATACAAGTAATGAGCCAAGCATGGTAGCCCACACTTAGAATCTCAGTACTTGAGAGGCTGAGACAAGAGAATCGCAGGTTCATGGCCAGCCATTTAGTGAGGCTCTCCACAACTCAGTGGGACCCTGAGAACAATATATAAATATAAATAAAGAATAAAATATAAGGCTTAGGGTGTAGCTTGGAGATACAGTGCACCTGAGTTCAATCTTCGGTATCCAATGGGAAATTAACATAATCATTCAATGAGTTAATAAAGAAAAATCACGAGTGTATCAATAGACACAGAAAAGAGTTTTTATGAAAATGACATTCATGCCAAAAACCTCAGCAAACTAAAAAATAGTTTAACAAGGAAGAAACTAGATATGCTGATTAAGAACATCTACACAAGCTGGGTATGGTGGTACATGCCTGTAATCCCAGTACTTGAAATGCTGAGGCAAGATCACAAGTTTGATGACAGCCTCAGCAATGTAGCAAGACTCTCAGCAACCTATTAAGACCATGTTTCAAAATAAAAAATAAAAAGGACTGAAGGATTTAGTTCAGAGGTAGAATGCGCCTGAGTTCACTCCCTAGAACCAAAGAGAAAAAACAAAGAACATCTACAAAACACAGCTAACATCATACTTTACGGCAAGAAACAAAGCTTTCCAACTAAGAGCAGGAACAACACAAGGATATCTTCTCTCACCGCTGCTTTTCAACGTCTTACAGGACAGCCTAGATAATGCAATGAAAAATGAAAGGTAAACAGAGAAGGAAGAAATGAAACTGTGTTCGTAGGTGACATGATAGCCTATGTAGAAAATCTGCAAGAATCAAAAAAATAAACTCTGGCAAATAACAAACAATTGCAGCAAGGTTGAGGGATGCAGAGTAAATTTACTTGAGTCAATTGTAATGATCAAGTGAACTTTGAAATTAAAAACATATTACTATGGTGTCTTCTTCAGCAGCACATATACTGAAATTGAACTGATACAGAGATGAGCATGGTCGCTAGGCAAGGATAAGTATGTGTAGCATTCTGTATTTTTGGTGTATATCTCAAATTCATCAAGTTGAATATATTAAATACAGCTTTTGTATGTTCATCATAAATCTTTAATTTTGTGGTTGTTTTAAATAATTTTATTAGCACTCACAATCAGACATAATGATGAGAAGCTTAATGTGATAAAAACCTATATGTACACAGCTTTTGGTGTTTTTCTCTCCATATCCCACCACGCTCCCACCTTCTCCCTTCCCATACATATTAGTAAAATTGGTTGAAATATTTTCATATACTGCCATAGTATTATTTGAACACTTTCCTTCCTCAGTCCTACCTCTTCCCCTGCCTAGCTCCCTCCTCAAAGCCCCTCCCACTACTCTATAGATCTCTCTCTATGTTATTTAAAAATTTTCTTTTTGTACTGGGGATTGAACCCAAGGACTTCTTCTAGAAATCTCTGATTTTCTGTTTTATCGGGTTCTGATGTTGTGGGGTTGTGGGCATTCATTGTTCCAGTGTTATTCCTCTTTCCCATGATTTCGGAAGTTTGTGCCTTCTCTGGGTTCTTCCCTTGGGTCACTATGACTTCACTTAAGGTGTTCTGGATCTCGAGTCAGTAGTATCTCAGACCCCACTACTCCTTTACTGGGTTGTATCACAGAGTCTCCGACCCAGAGAGTCGATAGAGGCTGCTTTAGACTGTGGGGGGGCGCCAGGTTGCACGTTCTCCTATGGTGTGATATCTCTGCCACTGCCCCTCCCCCACTGGGTCAAGTCCTAGGGAGTACAGTACTGGGATTTCTCCTCTGTGGCCCACAATTTGACTCACTGTTTTTGAGTACGCAGATGTAGCTGTACTGGATTCGGTGAATTCTCTGCTGCTGCCGCCGGAGGCAATATGGCGCCGCTGCCACGCCCTCGGCCGTGAGGCTGGCGTATTTCTTCTTGGTTTTGAGTTCCACTCTGAATCCCTGCGGCGTGTGCTGAGCTCAGCCACTGGGAGCTTTAGATTTTACTTGCGGCGAGAAATCCCGCCTAGCTGTTCCGCAGCGGCTCACCTCGGCTTGCTGTAGCCGTCCGGTGAATTCGCCGCTGCCGCCGGCAGTATGGCGCTGCTGCCGCGTCCTCGGGCGTGAGGCCGGTTATCTCCTCTGTGGCTCTGAGCTCTATTCTCCGTCCGCTTTCTCTCTGGAGCCTGGTGATTTATTTGTTTCTCTGGTGATGGTGTTTTCTGGCTATGAAAGGCGCTGATTTTGTGGTAATGGAGATTGGTTGTTAGCGGGGCTCTTAAGCCCCTCTTTTCTCGGTCGCCATCTTCCCGGAAGTCCTCCCATGCATCTATTGATAGACATCTGAGTTGGTTCCATAATTTGGGTATTGTGAATTACTGTGTGTTGGGGAGGGATACTGGGTATTGAACCCAGGGGCATTCTACCTCTGAGCTGCACCCCAGCCCATTTTATTTTTTGTTTTGAAACAGAGTCTCACCGAGTTGCTGAGAGTCTCACTAGTTACTGAGGCTGGTCTTGAGCCTGTGATCCTCCTGTCTCAGCCTCCTAAGTACTGGGATTACAGGCATGTTCCATCACGTTCAGCTTGTAGATTGTTTTTTAAAAACACATAACAATTTACATTAGCACAACCAAAACATGAAAAACCCAGCTACAATCTAACATCTGTACAAGATCCATATGAGAAAAACTATAAAACTGATTTAAAAGAATCAAATACCTAGATAAATGGAGAGATATTCTATGCTCATGAATAGGAAGAGTCAATATTGTTACAATGTCAGTTCAGCTCAACTTGATCTATTAATTAAATGCAATTTCAAACAAAATCCCACCACATTACTTTGTGGCCACCAACAAACATTCTAAAGTTTTATATGGAGAGGTAAAAACATGTGGAATAACCAATTCAATACTGAAGGAGAAGAACAAAATTGGAACACTGACACTATCCTACTTCAAGACTTACTTTAAAGTTCCAGAAAATCAAAATAGTAGTATTGATAAAAGACTAGAAAAGTAGATCAGTGAAACAAACGAACACCCAGAAATGAACCCACATATAGTCAGCTGCTCTTTGCCAAAGGTACAAAGGCAATGCAATGGAGCAAAGATAGTCTTTTCAACAAGTGGTGCTGAACCACTGGACATTTACATGCAAAAAATTAATCTGGCACAGTTTGGTAGTGCATGCCTAGAATCCCGATACTTGGGAGGCTGACATGGGAGGATTGCAGGACCATGGCCAGATTCAGCAGTTTAGCAAGACTCTGTTTCAAAACTTAAAATAGGGCTGGATATATAGCTCAGAGATAGAATATCCTTGGGTTCAATCCTCAATAACACACACACGCGCGAGCGCGCACGCGCACACACACACACACACACACACACACACACATACATATACATCTGAACATAGGCCTTATACACTTTACAAAAATTAACTCAAAACAGTTTATGGACCTAAAATGTAAAACACAAACTATAACACTCCTTGAAGATAATTTAATTTAAAATCTAGGCGACCTTAGATATGGTGATTTTTTTTTCAGTACCAGGGATGGAACCCAGGAGCATTCTACCTCCGAGATACACTCTCAGCCCTAGTGTGTGTGTGTGTGTGTGTGTGTGTGTGTGTGTGTGTGTGTGTGTGTGTTACTGGAGTTCCTGGAAACCCTTCTACCTCCAGGCTACACTCCCAGACCTATTTTATAGTTTTTTTTTTTTTTTAATTTGGAAACAGGGTCTCTTAAGCCAGCGTGGCAGGCTTCGAACCTGTGCTATCCTCCTCTCTCTGCCTCCCAAGCACGGGGATTACAAGCGTGTGCCAATACGCCCGGCATCCCAGCCCTATTTTTTATTCTTCATTTTGAAACAGTGTCTCCCTGAGTTGCAAAGGGCCTCACTAAGGAGCTGAGGCTGTTCTCAAACCACAATCCTCCTGTCTCAGCCTCCCAAATGCTGGGATTACAAGCATGTGCCACCACTCCCAGCTTGATATTTTTAACTTTATTATTTCATTTATAATTTTACACCTTTTCTTCAGATAGGCCAGTACAGCTTTTCTTAAATTAATACACTTTATTTTTCAGAGAAATATTAAGTTCACAGCAAAATTTGGTGGAAAGTACAGGGAGTTCCAATACAACCCTGTCACCACACATGAACAACCTCTCTCACTATCAACATCCTGCACTACACTGATACATTTGTTATAGTCACTGGACCTATAACATAACAACATTTTTGCACTACTAGAGATTGAATCCAAGGGTGTTTTACCTCTGAGTTACACATCCAGCCCTATCTTATATATTTTTTTAAAAACTGAAACAGGTTCTCACTAACTTGCTGAGGGCCTCTCTAAAGTTACTAAGATTGGCCTCAAACCTGAGATCCTCACAGTCTCCTGAGGACTGACATTACAGGTGTGTGCTACCATTCCAGGCTGCAATTACTTTTTAGATAGAGTACCAGAGACACAATCAGTGAAAGAAATAATGGATAAGATAGACTCATTAAAAGTAAAAATAAGCTGGGCATGGTGGTACATGCCTATAATCCCAGTACTTGGAAGGCTGAGATAGGAGGATCACAGCTTCTGCTACCAGCCTCAGCAACTTAGCGAGGACCTGTTTCAAAATTAAAAAAAATAGGTCTGGGGACAGAGCTCAGAGGAAGAAATTAGAACAACAACAACAACGAGATGCTACTTACTGTCCACTCTTTACAATAGCCCTAATCCAGACCCTGACAACATATAATTCTGGTGAGGATATGCAACAACAGGAGCTCTCATTCGTTGCTGGTATTGGCACAATCCCACTAGAAGACACTAGCAGTTTCTTATGAAACTAAACATACTCTTACCATATGATGTGGTAGCCATGTTCCTTACCATTTACCCAAATGAATTGCAAACTTATGTCCAAACAAAACCTTCACATGGATGTTTATAGTGGCTTTCTTCATAACTGCCAAAACTTGAAAGCAAACAAGACGCTTATTAGTTATGTAAATGGATAAACTGTGGTACATCCTGACAGTGGAATATTGTTCAGCGTCTCAACACAAGAAGCACTGGAAGTGTGGCTGAGTGGTAGAGTGCCACTGGGTTCCACCCCCAGTACCATAACCCCCTAAAATATAAGTGGAGGTTATAGTCAATGGCAACCGATAAAATGGTAGATGTATAGGCTAAACTGTAGGCTGGCTAGTTTGCTGAGGAGAAACAGGGACGAGCCAGAGGAGATGAACTTTTTTTGTATTAAAACAAATCCTAAACACTAATCTAGGGAACTTGAAATGAGCTACAGTTTGATTAAATCAGTCTGTGGCACAATTTATGCCTAGGGGATTTTTAAAAACATTAGAGCAATCATTCAGCAATTAGTATGATTTAACCACTAGGCATGCAAAACCCAGGATGTATATGGGCATCCCGGGGCTGTACCTACTAAGAAATTACATCACAGGCTTCACATTGCTTGGGTGTGAGGACTAGACTTTAGTCTAGAAATTATTAAAAAGGAACAAATGGAAATTCTGGAATCGAAAAGTATGATAACTGAAATAAAAAGTATTGGTGTTATTAGTGTTATAGTTTGGATCTTGATTGTCCCCAAAGGCACATTCATGTGTTGAAGACTTAGTCCCTAGCTGGTGGCACTATTGGGAGGGGGCAAAAACTTTATGAGATGGTAACTAGTTGGAAGAGGTGGGTCACTGGAGGTGTGCCTTTGAGGGGTATATTTTTTTTCTCTAGTGTCTGTCTCTTTGTCTCTTTCCTCTTCTCTCTTTTCTTTTCTCCTCCTCCTCTTCTCTCTTCCTCTCATTCTCTCCTGTCTTTCTCTCTCTTCCTGTCTATCTCTACCCCTCCCTCCTCTATCCTTGTTACAATGAGGTGAGGTAAGCAGCTTTGCTATGCTCTGACTTTCTGCCATGTTGTTACTATAACTGTAAGCCAAATCAAATTTTTGCACCTTTCAGTTGTTTTTCACAAGTATTTTCACAAGTTGCCATTGACTATAACCTCCACTGATATTTTGTCATAGTGTCTGAGAGCAGACTAACAGTTTCCTTTAGCTGTTCTATCAAAGTGCAACAATCTGGGTGGCTTTAAACAATTGAAATCTATTCTCTCCAGAGTTCTGTAAGCTAGCCATCTGAGATTAAGGTTTGGCAAAGATTTCTCACTCTAAAGCCTCTCAGGGGACATTCTCCCTGGCCTCTTCCAGCGTTCCTTGTCTTGTGATAATGCTGCACCATTCTCCATCTCTCTCTTCTTGTGGTTGTCTCTCCTCTATCATTGTTCAAATTTGCCTCTTCTTAGAACAACACCAGTCATTTGCATTGTGGGTCCACTCTACTACATTATGCTTTTATCCTAATTATATCTTCAATGACCCTGTCCCAAATAAGGTTACATTTGCCGGGCATGGTGGCGCATGCTTATAATCCCCGCGCTTGGGAGGCTGAGACAGGAGGATCACACGGGTTCAAAGCCAGCCTCAGCTACTTAGTGAGGCTCTCGGCAACTTAGTGAGACCCTGTTTCCAAATAAAATATAAAAATAGGTCTGGGAGTATAGCCCGGAGGTAGAAAGCCCCTGGGTTCCATCCACAGTACCACCAAAAAAAAAATCCAAATAAGGTTACATTCTGACATCCTGGGAATTACAACTCCAACATACCTTTATTTTCGGTGGTACTGGGGGTTGAACCCATGGACATTATACCTCTGAGGTACATCTTCACCTTTTTGTTTTTTATTTTGTTTATATATACTTTTATTGGTGCATCATAGTCTTGCATCACAAAGTAGTTCAGATCAATAGTGCTATATATGCGCACAACACCTAGCGAGTGTTCCCCTGCTCATCTCCCCACTCTTTCCCCTTCTTCATACAGGATATTGAGATTGGCATTGGTATTCTCACTTAGTACTTAATGTCAACGGAAGTATTTCTTTATTAGTTCTCCCTCCCACCCATCACGAGTCTCTTGTAGACTACCACCCCGCCACACAGGGGTTTCTCCTCCACTATCTAACGTCCCTCTTGTACCCAGATGACTCTCTGACATCCACTTATGAGAGAAAACATAAGACCCTTCACTTTCTGTGCCTGGCTAAATCTCACTTAACGTGCAGTTCGCCAGGTCTGTCCATTTTCCTGCAAATGACATAATTTTGTTCTTCATTACTGAGAATTTCATTGTGTGAATATGCCATAATTTTATAATCCGTTCATCTGTTGGTTGACACCTAAGTTGATTTCATAACTTGGCTATTGTGAATTGTGCTGTTATAAACATAGATCTACATATATCACTATAATATTCTGCTTTCAATCCCTTTGGAAAGATACCTAGAGGTGGTATAACTGGATTATATGGTGGATCCTTCCCAATTTACTCAGGAATCTCCACACTGATCTCCATAGCGGATACACTAATTTGCAATCTCACTAACATTGTAGAAGACTTTCTACTTCTCCACATCCTCTCTAGCATTTCTTGTTTGACTTTCTGATGATTGCCATTCTAATTGTGGTTAGGTGAAATCTCAGGGTAATTTTGATCTGCATCTCTAATTGCTAATAATGTTGAACATTTTTCATATATTTATTGGCCATTTGTTTTTCTTCTTTTCTGAAGTGTCTATTTAGTTCAATTGATCATTTCTTGGTTGGGTTGTTTTCAGTGGCAAGTTCTTGATATATATATATATATATATATATATATATATCCTCTATTGGAGGAGTATCTGGCAAAGTTCTTCTCCCATTCTGTAGGCTCTGTCTTTAGACTTGATGACTTTCTTTGCTGAACAGAATTATTTTGTTTAATGTCATCCCATTTATTAATTCTTGTTTTAATTTCCTGAGTTTTAGAGATCTTATTAAGAAAGTTTCTACCTGTGCATATATGTTGGAGTGTTGGACCTGTGCCCTCCTCTAGTAATTTCAAAGTCTCTGGTCTAATATCCAGGTCTTTGATCCGTCTCTAGTTGACACTGATGCAGAGTGAGAGGTTGGGATTTAAATGCACTTTTCTATAAATGAATATCCAGTTTCCTAACATCATGTGTTAAAAGGCTGCCTTTTCTCCAATGTATGTTTTTGGCACCTTTGTTGAATACCAATTGTCTATAAGTGTAGAGATTTTTTTCTGCATCTTCTGTTCCATTGGTCTATGTGTTGACCTTGGTATGTTGTATCTCTATTTTTTATGGTGCTGGGGATGGAACCCAGGAGCATTCTAACTCTGAGCTACACCCCCAGCCCTATTTTTATTCTACATTTTGAAACAGGGTCTCACTGAGTTGCAAAAGGCCTCACTAAGTAGTAGCTGAGGCTGTTCCCGAACCACAATCCTCCTGTCTCAGCCTCCTATGCCTAGCTGTCTCTCTATTTTTTAACCTCTAAGAATTTGTTTTATTTATCCCCATATGTCTTATATAATCCAGTCTTCATTCAGAAGTGTATCATTCAATCTTCTTTATTTACTTGTTTATACTGAGGACAAAACCCAGGTGCATTTTACGCCCAAGCTACATCCCCAGCCCTATTTATTTTTTATTTTGAAACAGGGTCGTATTAAATTGCTGAGGGCCTCACTAAGTTGGTGAGGCTGGCTGAAAACATCTGATCCTCCTATTACTTCACTCTATAGATGCCACTGTTGGCTTTCCTTTTTATCTCAACTGATTTTAAAAGCAATTATTAACTAATACCACAGAAAAAGTAATTGGAGGCAAGGATATATTGGACTAAGGAAAAGACTCAAGATGCAAATCCAGATACACAGAATTAAATGAAGATAACTAGAAATGTGATCTTAGTGTTACAAATAAGTTTGAGCAATTAGGGAAATTTGCAAATTGACTATATAGTTGTAATATTCCCATATATCACTGGTATTAAGTTAGTATAAATATGAAGTTGATTCTCATAAATTAATCCATGTATGGTAAGCCTTAGAGAAAACACTAATAAAATAAATAAAATATTATAATATAAAAATCATTCAAAAGCTGGGTATGGTAGTTCACACCTGTAATCCCAGTACTTAAGAAGCTGAGACAAGAGGATCATAGGTTTGAGGCTGCTTTAGTAACTCAGCAAGGATTTCAGCAACTTAGCAAGATTTTATTTTCAAATAAAAATAAAATAGGGCTGAGGGTATAGCTTGGAGGTAGAATGCACCTGAGTTCACTCCCCAGCATAAAGAAAGTTTAAAAAACAAGAATGTTATGTTATAAAATATTCAACTAATATAACAGAAAGTGGCAAAGGAAGAACAGAAGGGAAAATGATGTAAGTCATAAAAAACAAAGAGTAATATGGCAAATGTAAATTAAACTCCATAAATAAAAATATTAAATGTAAATAGATTAAATTATCTAATGAAGAGGAAAAGATTGTCACAAGATTTAAAAACCAGTACCTACATGTGATCTATAGGAGATATTCTTTAAATTAAAACATATAAATAGATTAAAATAAATGTGTAAAAAAGATACGTCATGCAAACCTCTAGATTATTATCAGACAAAATAGATTTTAAAACTAAATATTTTTATTAGAGAAAAGGAGGAACATTTTATAATGATAAAAAGAAATATATAAGGAGCTAGGTTATAGCTCAGAAGTACAGTGATTGCCTAATATGTGCAAGGCCTTAGGTTTGATCCCTTTTATCTAAAAGAAAAACAACTATAAACACATATACAACCAATAGAGCGAGGAAATATACCAAGCAAAAAAAATAACAGAAATCAGGGGAGAATAGACAATTTAACAATAATAGGGACTTCAATAACTTTCTCCTCCTCCTTCTCCTCCTCCTCCTCCTCCTCCTCCTTCTCCTCCATTCTAGGTGCCAAAACCAGGATCTTGTGCAAGCTAGCCACACATTTTCAGTAATGAACAGAATTAGATAGAAGTTCAACTTAATTCCTTGAGGATCAGTAAAAGAAAAAGAAACTAAACCTCAACCTGGCAGAAGGAAGGAAATAACAAAAATCTGAGGTAAATTAGAGAATATAAAAATATTAGAATCAATGACACAAGGAGTCGGTTATTTGACAAGATTTAAAAGTCATCAAACCTTTATCTAAACTGACCAAGAAAAAGAGAGACTACTCAGGTTACTAAAATGAGATTATAAAAATTTAAAAATGAAAAACAGAATGGCTGGGGGTATAGCTCAGCAGATCATTTGCCTAGTGGGTGCAAGGCCCTGGGTTTAATTCTCAGCATCACAAAAATAAAATAAAATCAGAAACTGAAGTGGGGACATTGCTATTAACCTTGCAGAAATAACCTAGATAAAATGGAAAAATACCTAGAAATAAATTACCAAAATCTGACCCCAGAAAGAGAAAATAAAGTCAGTGTATAACAAATAAAGACAATTATTGAGTAATTTAAAAACTTCCAATAAAGAAAAGTCCAGGATCAGATGACAGCTACACTTGTGACTCATATCAAAAATCTAAAGAATAAATGCCAATATTTCTCAAAGTCTTCAAAAAATGGAAGACGAGGGATGATTTCCTAACTTATTCTACAAGGCCATCATTACCCTAATACCAAAACCAAAGGCATCACAAGAAAAGAAACTATAGATAAGTATCCCATATATAGATAGAAAAACCCTAAAGAAAATACCACCAAACTGAGTCCAATAGTAGCATTTTTTTTTACAACATTGGGTATTGATTTTGAATACTAGGCAAGGGCTCTAGTGCTGAATTGCACCCCCAACCCCACAGTAACAGTATACTAAAATATTATGTGCCATGACCAAGTAAGATTTATCTCAGAAATAATAGTGTGGTTCGACTTGTAACAATCATTTGCTGAAATAGACATTAATAAAACAAAAAAACTATCACATGATCACTTCAGATCATGCAGAAGAAAAGTTTGACAAAATGCATGTCTCTCATGATAAAAACAAAGAATAAAGGGAATTTCAGCAAATGTGTCTCTGTAAATTTCCAAAACATGGTAAGAGACATATGTGATAAATCCCAGAGCTAAGATTAAGTTCAATGGGGAAAAGACTGAAAACATTCCTCTTTAGATCAGGAACAAGACCCCTATGCCCTTTCTTGCCATTTCCACTCAACATTTTACTGGATATTCTAGGTGGAGCACTCAGTTGAAAGAAGGGAGAGGAGAGGAAAGAGGAGAGGAGAAGAAAGGAGAGGAGAGGAGAGGGGAGGGGAGGGGAGGGGAGGAGAGGAGGAAGTTTTTTATCCAAACAGATAAAGAAATAGCAAAACTATATCCATAGATGGCATGATCATATATATATATATATATATATATATATATATATATATATATATATACAAAAGTCTTTAAAAACCGACAGAAACTGTGTGTGGTGGCGCATGCTTGTAATCCCAGTACTTGAGAGTCTGAGACAGGAGGATCGCAAGTTTGCAGCCAGCTTCAGCATCTTAGCAAGGCAGCAAATTAGTGAGACCCTGTTTCAAAAAAAAATCAATCTAGGGGTGTAGTTCACAGGTAGAATGACCCTGGGTTCAATCCCCAGTAACACACACACACACACACACACACACACACACACACACACCCTATTGGAACTAATGAATTCAGCAAAGTTGTGGGATACAACATCAACATACTATAACCAGTTGTATTTCTAGACCTTAGCAGTGAACAATTCAAAGATAAAATTAAGAAAACAATTTCACTCACAATAGCATCTAAGTGAATAAAATCTTTACAAATAAATTTAATCAAGAAGGTGCAAGATTTATATGCTAAAAATCATATTACCTGCTGAAAGAAATCTAGATAAATGTAAATATAGTCTCAGTTTATTATTTGAAAGATCTAATATTGTTAAGGTGTCAATATTATCCAAAACAACCCACAAATACAATGCAGTTCCTATTCAAATCCCAGTGGCCCCTTTTGCATATATGGAAGAGCTAATCTTAAAATTCTCATATCTCTAAGGGACCCCAAATAGATAAATCACTCTCGGAAAAGAATAGCAAATTTGGTATTTGCTGTTCTGAGTTTCTAGTCATACTACAAATCCACAGTAATCAAAACCATATTGTACTGGCACAAAGACTGACAGAGATGAATGGGATAAAATTGAGAATCCAAAAATAAACACATAAATCTATGGACAATTGATTTTCAACAAGTGTTCCAATACCATTCAATGGAAAAAGGATGGTCTCTTCAAAAAATGGTGCTGAGACAACTGGACAGTTACTTGAAAAAGAATAAAGTTGGATTCCTACCTTACACTGATATACAAAAAAAATCAAAGACCAAAATATAAGAAAATGAGAGTTAAGTCTATTAAATCCGTGTTTTTGGTACTGGAGATTGAACCCAGGGGCATTCTATGTCCAAGCCACACCCCAGCACTATTTCATCATCATTATTATTATTATTATTATTATTATTATTATGTATTGGGGATCAAACCCTGGGGCATTCTACCTCCAAAGCACAGTCCCCCCCCCAGCCATCTTATTTTTTGTTTTGGAACAGGATATCTCTAGGTTGCAAGTCTCGCTAAGCAGCTGAGGCTGTCCTTGAACCTGTTTTCCTCCTGTCTCAGTCTTCCAATTACTGGGATTACAGACATGCGCCACCACACCTAGCTTAAATCTATTAAATTCTTAGAAGAGTTGGGCACGGTGGCGCCCACTTGTAATCCCGGTACTTGGGAGGCTGAGACAGGAGGATAGCAGATTCATGGCCAGCCTCAGCTACTTAGGCCATCTGCAACTTAGTGAGATCCTGTTTCAAATTAAAAAAAAATATGCAGGACTGGGAGTGTATCTCAGAGGTAGAATGCCTCTGGGTTTAATCCTCAGTACCACCAAAAATTCTTAGAGGAAAACATCGGAGTCAGTCATCATGACTTTGGATTTTACAATGACTTCTTAGATATGACACCAAAAGCATAAGCAACAAAAAGAATAATAGATAAATCCAATTTCATACAGGCCTATATCTTTGATGAATTTGGATGCAAAACTGCTAAACAAAATACTAGCAACATGCATTCAAAAACACATAAAGAAGATTTCATAAAATTTAAAGCTGTGCTTTATTTAGTAGAAATACCTATCAAAAGAGAGAAAGCAGGGCTGGGCGTGGTGGCACACGCTTGTAATCCCCACACTTGGGAGGCAGAGACAAGGAGGATCGCACAGGTTCGAAGCCAGCCTCACTGGTTTAAGAGACCCTGTTTCCAAATAAAAATATAAAAATGGGTCTGGGAGTGTAGCTCGGAGTGAGAAGGGCTTCCAGGAACCCCAGTACCACCAAAAAAAAAAAAAAAAAAAAAGGAAAGCACAGCTCATAGAATGGGAGAAAATATTTGCAAGTTCTATATCTGATAAGGGTCTAGTGTCCAGAATATATAAAGAACAATTACAAATCAACAAGGAAAATCACATCACCCAAAGGACCTGAGTAAATATTTCTTCAGAGAAAATATGCATGCACACAACCCACTAATACTTCAAAAGATATTTAGCAACTGGACATGGTGTCACACACTGTAATCCCAGTACTTGGGAAGCTGAGACAGAAGAACCACAGGTTCAAAGCCAGCCTCGGCAACTTAGTAAGATGATCAGCAGCCTAGTAAGACTCTGTTTCCAAATAAGAAATAAAATCGGGTGAGACCCTGTTTCAAAATAAATAATAAAAAATAGGGCCGGGGTGGTATAGCTTGGAGGTAGACTGCCTCTGGGTTCAATCCCCAGTATCAAAAATAAGATATTTAGCACCACAAATCATTAAGTTAGCAAGTGTTGATAAGAATGTAGATAGATGATGCAGCCACTTTGGAAAATAGTCTGGCAAGCAGTCCCTCAAAAGGTTACACATGGTTACTATATGATCCAGAAATTCTACTCCTAGGCTGTAAGAGAATTGACAACATAAACACACACACACACACACACACACACACACACACACACACACACACAAAGACTTGTCAGTTTAAAGGTCTAGCAAATAATTAGTGGATAAAAAAGTGTGGTGTATGCATACAATTGAATAAAAGGAATGCTATATTGATACATCTTATGATATGGGGAAATTTTTTTAAAAAGCTAAGGCTAAGTGAAAGAAGTCATTTATAAAAGAACCGTATTGCATACCATTCTATGAAATGTGCAAAACAGGCAAATCCACAGAGACACAGAGTAGATTGGCCATTGCCTAGGTCTGGAGAGTGGGGATGTAAGGGAGGCTGAGGGGTCAGGGGTTACAGCTATTATTTTGGGAACAGTGAAATGTTCTAAAATTGATTGCAGTGATGATTGTGCAACTTTTTAAATATAGTAAAAAAAAAACCCACTGTATCGCACATTTTAAGTAGGTGAATTTTGAGGTATTTAAGTTACATCTCAATAAAGCTGTTGAACAAATATTTTAAATTAAAAAAGGCTACATGTTTGGTATAAAACCATTTCAGAAATATGCTACCCTGACTGATGTTGTTGTGCAGGTATCAAGTATTTGTAGGGCACATTTTTTCGGGGTAACCTGCTCTTCTTTGGGGGCCACACTTGGTAGGTAGAACTTGAGGCAGTGAACAAAGCTATCCTGCGAGCCCTGCTGGAGACTGCAGCTGTGTGGCTTTAGTGAAGCTCCTGAGTAAGAGCCAAGGGGAGAGAAGGCTTCAACTCTACCCTCTTCTTGATCTTCTAGAAATTTCTTGACCCTTCCATCGTGGAAGTGAAGCTCCGGTTTTTCTTTTCCATCTTTGATCAACTTTTTCTCCATGGTGGAAAATTCTAATCTAGTGGCTTCCTAACCCTTGCATTCACTCTTTTTCTCCTTTGTCCAGTTCCTGAATTTTGATAGTTCATAACCAATTTGTAGGTATCTCCCAGCCATCAGAATCTCTGAAGCAAGGGTCCCCTAGAGATTGGAGACCTGGGCTCCACTCTCACCGTCTTATTAGCTGTGTCCTTGGGCTCACTTAACTTCTCTGGGCCTGTTTTCTCATCTGTAAAGTAGAATTGACAATCCCACTTATAAGATTGTTTTGCAGATTCAATGAGATGATATATTTGACTTTTTTTTCGTTTTTTTTTTAATTCTGAAGTTTGAACCCAGGATCATTCTACCTCCTTTCTGAGCATTCCACACTTGGCATTTTTTAATTTTAATTTTTACGAGGGCCTAGCCTTGAATTCATAATCCTCTTGTCTCAGCCTCCGAAGTACTGTGATTACTGGCATGTGCCACCTTGCATGGTTGACATGACATATTTGAATGTACCTGCTAAACTAAATCAAACATCTTGTCCCGTGTCAAATGAAACCCTTCAGCTTACCAATCACTAGCAACTAACTTCCTCTAGAAAGAAATTAGGAAACGAAGAAGAGGTAGAGAGCTGAGAAAGGGCTGGATGCACCCACCCCCCAGGCTTATGCCTATGTATAGCACTACCAGCAATGTTGCTACCCAATTTCCCACCATGTATTTTTTTGGGGGAAGCCAATAAATAATTCTCATGCAAAATAGGAGCCCTCTTCTCCATTTGCCTCCATTGCTGCTTAGCAATGACCGGTCTCAGCCACATGAATGTGGCTGAAGGGAGCCAGTCACTGCGGTTCCCTAAATGGTTTTCTCCCAGAGGCAAAGAGTTTTATTGTTCCTAGCAATGCAGTGAGCTGTGAAGAAAGGCTCTCCCAAGGAAATCAGTGCCAGGCCACCAGGGTTGGCTATCACTTCTGGTTGGAGCAGGCTTGCCCACGAGCTAGCAAGGACTCTGTTAGAGTCACATCAGCAACCTGGGGACTCAGAGGATGGCATGGTAAGAAAGAGGTTGCACACCCTCCATTATAATATTGTAAGGCTCTGGACTTATCAGTGATTTGCAGCCTCTGCTCTCTGGGGACATCCTGAAGGAACTTTCTGGCCCTCAGTCTGCTGCTGAGGCCTGGAAAGCAGCCCTCCGTCCTTCCCCACTCCCACCACATAAACATTCCTGAGCTATTGTAGAAACCCAGTCCTCATTCCACATCTGCTCGAATGTCACCTTGAGCAGGAAGTTTTCTCTGGAGCCCCACCCCCTCCACTGCCAGATGTGAGCATCCTTCCTCCCTAGCTCTTCATTGTGTTTTCTCCCAAAGCACTTATCACATTCTGTCCTGCTTAACAGTTATTTATGTGCTTTTCTCCTCCCTCCTTCTCTACTATAGTCAGGAACTGGGGCCAATTCATCTTTGTATCCCACACAGAGCTTGATATGGAGTTAGAGCACTGAGTCAAACAGATGTTTACAGAGCAAATATTGGGCGCTCGCTCGGTACTTAGGAAGCAAGCACACTCAGACCTGCTCACAACCCTGTTGGGAACAATTCTTCCCCTCTCCACCCTGGAGCATAGCAGGCACATGAGGGAGAGGAATCTCTGTAAAAGGTAGGCAGGGCGGGCTGGCCCTTTCCCTTCCTCCAGGGAGTGATAAAAGATGCAGCTTTGGGGACATGTACTTCTCCTAAAAGACTGTGTGCAACTCAACCCAGCATTATCCCCACGCCAGCTCATACCAGGTCCCCTTGGGGGTTGCACGCCAGGGCAATCCATGAGACACAGAGGCCAGGCAGCACTCAGTCGTCACCTTGAGATCTCCTTCCCTTTCTGCTGACCCTGTGCTCCCATCTCCAGGCGCTACTAAACATTGCTCACAAATGGTACCAGGTGGCTGCATGTTGTACACTTATTACATGCCCAGAGAGCTCCTGCTTTCTGGAAACCTTCAGCCTAAGAAAACCTAAGGCTCCTGCTCTGTGGCCTGATTCAGTAGCTTCGAAGGGCAGTGGAACCCACTCTTTTGCTCCCATATCCCCACCAGAGGCCAGAGGAGGTGAGTTATGGCCCCAGATGGAGCCTGGAGGAAAGTGACGTGATCTCTCAGTTGCAAGGACCCTACTCATTCCAGCAACACAAAGAGACCCAAACCCATGCTCTTGGGAATAGTCTCCCAGAAAGGAGCGTGGGGCAGTGCCAACAGTGCTAGGTTAGGAGTCAGGGTTGGCTTTGCATCCTAGGTTGGCTACTATTAGCTCTGTAACTTTGAACAGACCATCTCTGCTTCCTGAGCCTCAGTTCTTCATCTGCAAAATGGGGCTAATATTCCATTCAGAACCTTTGAAACGTAGCAACACTTTAACCATCATCCAGGAAGGACCCTTCCAGGACAAAATTTAGGGAATGAGAAAGCAAACGACATAGATTACACATTTTTATGGGCAGAGGTATCGAACCCAGGGGCATTCTATCTCTGAGATACACCCCCAGCTCTGTTTTTTTTTTAAACAGGTCTCACTAAGTCAATGAGGGTCTCTAAGTTGCTGAGGCTGGCTTCAAACGTGTGATATTCCTGACTCAGCCTTTCAAATACTAGGGTTATAGGTGTGTACCACCACACCTACTAAATTATATTTCTTTTATGCCTAAAAATGCTATTAGCTGAGCATGGTGATGCGGTAACTCAGGAAACTGAGGCAGAAGGACCCAAAGTTCATGAAAAATTTACTGAGACCCTATATCAAAATAAAAGTTTTGCCAGGTGTGGCGGTGTATGCTTGTAATTCCAATATTTGGGAGGCTAAGAGGATCACAAGTTCAAGGCCAACCTCAGTAACTTAGCAAGACCCTCAGAAACTTAGGGAGATCCTATTTCAAAATGAAAAAAATTGAACTGGGGTGTAACTTAGAGGTGGAATACCCCTAGGTTCAATCTCCAGTACCATACAGGTAAAAAAAATAAGTAATACAAAATTGCCAAGTGTAGTGGTCTGTGCCTGTAATCCCAGGATTTGGAAGACTAAAACAGAAGGATTGTAGGTTCAAGAACATCCTCAGCAATTTAGCATGACTCTCAGGAACAAAGCCTGATATTGTATCAAAATAAAGAATAAACTAGGTCTGGGGGTGTGGCTCAGAGGTAGAATACCCCTGGGTTCAGTCTCCAATACTGCACAATTAATTGGTACTATGGATTGAACCCAGGGGTGTTCTACTTCCTAGCAGTATCCTCAGCCCTTTATTCATTTATTTATTTTGAAACACAGTCTCACTAAATTGCTGAGGGTCTTGCTAAGTTGCAGAAGCTGATTTCAGACCTGAGATCTTCCTTATCTCCAGCCTCCCAAGTACTGGGATTACAATGTGTGCCACCAAACCCAGCAAATAACAAAAATTTAAATGTGCCAGGGATATAGCACAGTGGTAGAACACTTGCATAGCATGTGAAAAACCCTGGGTTTAAGCCCCAGCACCAAGCAAAATACATACATACATACATACATACATACATACATACATAAATTGTGGTTTAAAAAATCTATGTCATAGAAAGGTCTCAACATCCAGATTGATAGGAAACTTTAAAGATCTTCTTATCCACTTATCTCATATTATTGATGGAAAAACTAAGGCCCAGAGAGGGTAGGGTTTGCAAATCAATACTACCCTGAGAACCGGGCATGGTAACACATGCTTGTAATCTCAGTACACTCATCAGGAATACTTGGGAGGCTGAGACAGGAGTATCACAGTTTGCAGACAGCCTCAGCTACTTAGTGAGGCCTTCTGAAACTTAGTGAAACCCTGTTTCAAAATAAAGAATGTAAGTGCTGGGTGTGGTGGTGCACGCTTGTAATCCCCGCACTTGGGAGGCGGAGACAGGAGGATTCTGCAGGTTCGAAGCCAGCTGCACTGGCTTAAGAGACCCTGTTTCCAAAAATAAAAAAGTATAAAATAGGTCTGGGAGTGTAGCCCGGAGGTAGAAGGGTTTCCAGGAACCCCAGTACCACCAAAAATATTAAAGAATATAAAATAGGTATAATTTATATACCTGGTAGAGTGCTCCAGGGTTCTATCCCCAGTACCACAAAAAAAGAATATAAATAACAATAAATGCCGGCAGAAATGTAGGAGGGAGGGGTAGTTATATACTGATGGTGGGAATGTAAATTAGTACAACCCCTGTGGAAATAAGTATGAAGGTTGCTCAAAAAGTTAAAAATAAAGCCACCATATGATCCAGATATACTACTCCTAAGTAATTATCCTAGAGAATTAAAGTGAACGTACTGCAGAAACCACTGCAGACCTAAGTTTATTACAGCAAAATTCACAATAGCCAAGTTATGGAACCAGCCTAGGTGTCAATGAGCAGATGAGTAGCTAAAGAAAATGTGGTGTGTTTACATACAGTGGAGTCTTATTCATCCATGAAGAAGAATTAAATTATGGCATCTGCAGGAAAATGAAAGAAACTAGAGGACATCATAGTCAGCAAAATAAGCCAGACTCAGAAAGACAAGTATCCTATTTTTTTCTCATATGTGGAATCTGGAAAAAATGACATGAAAGTAGAAAGGGGTTATCAGAGAAGAGGAGGAGAATTGGGGAAGGGAAAGGGAGGGTAAGAGTAATAGGGGTGGATATTATTGAAGTATGTTACATGCATATACAAATGTGCCAGAACAAAATGTTAGTCTGTATAATTAATATGCACAAATAAAAATAAAAGGTATTTGGATGGTGTTTCACACTTCACAAGGGTCTTTCTGATCATTCTGTCTTACCATCACAACCTTTCCACAAGGAAGGTGGACTATAAGTCACATTTCAGAGAAATATTGAAGTATTCCAAGGTACACTGAAGCTTCCAAGTGTACCTCTAAATCCAGGGCTTGGCTTTGAGTTCTCTTACTGCCCCATTAAGCTACTGAATAGGCAGAAGAGGAAGGAACGAAGAGGTTGGAAAGCCAGGAATGTTTGAGACATGGTGGGTATTTTGGTGAACAAGGAAATGAAGACTAGGTAAGAAATTTGTGATTGTGAGATTGGAGAGGCTGTTTGAGACTGGCTTGTTGGAAGTTTGAAATGCTAAGCAAGGCTTTGTGTAGTTACTATTAAGCAGCTGTGTTTTATAAGAATACCGTTAGAAGCAGAGTAGAGTAGCACATGAACATAACCCCAGGATTTGGGAGGCTGATACAGGACTATCATATGTTTGAGGCCAGCCTCAGCTTCTTAGTGAGACCGTCAGCAATTTAGTGAGATCTGTTTCAAAATAATTAATAATAATGATAATAATAATAATAAGAATAGCCTAGCAGTGTAACTTGGAGGTAGAATGTCCCTGGATTCAATTCCCAACACAAGGAAGGAAGGAAGGAAGGAAGGAAGGAAGGAAGGAAGGAAGGGAGGGAAAGGAAAGTCAGAGGTGTCAATACTTGGGAGGCTGAAACAGGAAGATCGCAGGTTCGTGGTCAGCATATAGTAACTTAGTGAGACTCTGTTTCAAAACAAAAAATAAAATAGGATTGGGGGTAGGTCTCAGAGATATCAGAGATAGAACACCCCTGGCTTCAATCCCTAATACTGCATACACACACACACACACACACACACACACACACACACACACACACACGATAGGGTTAGAATCTGTGATTGGAAAAGAGGTGGGGCAAAAGCAATGACCTACAGAGGGAATTGCCTTCACTTTAATTTTTGTTGTTGCCTCTCCAGGTAGAGTAGCAAAAGCCATTTCCTGTGAGCAGCTTGCTTTCGGTTCCCATGGGAGAGATAGAAGGGTCAGGGAGCAGAAGGCAGTGAAAGAGAGTAGGAAGATAAAGGGTAGGCCAGGAAGGGAAGCGAGGCTACAGGCCACATCCTGACAGTCAACCAGCCCCAGCCCCGGGCTCTCCAGAGATGCCCTGGCTGGTTTCCCATTAGGACAGATTGAACTTGAATCAATTTTCTCCTTAAGCTCATTGTTGTTGCAGGCAAAGGAGAAAGCCTCTGTGTTAGGACCTTTTGCTAGTTGTTCAAGCAACAGCAGGCAGGAAAGGCAAGCCCCCAAAGGCGAGGGGAAGAGTGTGGCAGCCTGAGATCTGTCCCTTCCCACTGTGACCGGAGTGTCTGAAACACAAAGGAAGGAGAAAGGAGTTCTCTTAGAAGCAGAATATGAACATAACATGGGTTTCTTGTGTGTGTGTGTGTGTGTGTGTGTGTGTGTGTGTGTGTGTGTGTGCGGTACTGGGGATGGAACCCAGGGGCATTCTACATCCAAGCTATACCCCCAGCCCTATTTAATTTTTTTTATTTTGAAGCAGGGTCTCACTAAGTTGCTGAGGGTCTTGCTAAATTGCTGCGGTTGGCCTCAGTCCTCCTATCTCAGCCTCTCAAGTATCAAGATTATAGGTGTGCACCACCATACCCAGTTAAAGCTCTAACTTTATAGATTATCCAGTCTGTGGTATTCAGTTATAGAACCAGCAAACGGACTAAGAAAACTGCCACCATTTTTCTACCTTGAATTTTGGCAATGAACATGTCTAAGGAGGCTAATGGAGAAATAAAAAAATGGCCACTGGTTTGTTCATGCTTGCAGAGGAGACTATTAGAATTATTCAAAGAGGACCAAGAAAAATGTATTCTAGGCTTCCCCTGCTCTCACCAGAGAGCACCAGAGATCCAGAAAGGAGAAGGCTCCTGGAACCGAATGCTGGGAATTCCCATCACACAGCCCTCCTGGCAACTGCCTCTTACAGCCTTCTTCTTCAAGATGCAAGACACTCTAAGGTGGTGTGTGTCCATCTTCAGTCACACGCACGCTACCTTGCCAGTTTTTATCATATCCACACATTCCCTCAACTATTATTACACTTTTTTTTCAATCTCTCACTCTCTAACTTGAAGACACTGTATCATTCAAGTAAATGAAAACCACCGCTGCCTAAATTGAAGGAAACTATAAAAACAAACACACTGCAAGTAATGTAGTGATATTCATTCATGTTCCATCCAAAAGCACAAGATATAGCCCATTCCCAAGGGAACGCAGGGCCACTTTGGGAAGCTGGCTACAGAGACAAAGACCACTTGCTTTAGGGTGCAGCCTTGGTGGCATGACTACTGCCCAGACACGCAGTTTACAGCTGCAGGGCCTGATGAACAGATGATCTGGAACACAGTCTCCTTGGGTCTTGCCCTGGAAGCTCTTCCTTATGGAAAGGCAGATGGCACCCACCCTCTGGATCTAGGCTGGAAGCTGGGACAGAAGGAAATCAGGTGAGGGACCAGGTGTGATACTCTGGCCCTTCCTGGTATTCTCTGTTGGATCCAAAACCCATACTCAGGAAATGTATCCATTTTTGTGTGTGTTTATGTGTGGCACTGGAGATTAAACCCAATGGCATTCTACCTGTGATCTATACCTCCAGCACTATTTTATTCTTCGTTTTGAAACAAGGTCTCACTAAGTTGCTGAGAATGGCCTTAGAACCTGAAATCCTTCCGTCTTAGCTTCCCAGGTAATGGGATTATAGGTGTATGCCACCACACCCAGCTCAAACGCATCAAATTTTTTTTTTTTTTTGGTGGTATTGGGGTTCCTGGAAACCCTTCCGCCTCTGGGCTACATTCCCAGTACCTATTTTTATACTTTTTTTAAAAAAAAATTGGAAACAGGGTTTCTTAAGCCAGCGCGGATGGCTTCAAACCTACGCAATCCTCCTGTCTCTGCCTCCGAATTGCAGGGATTACAAGCGTGTGCCACCACGCCCGGCTGAAACTCATCAATTTAATATGCTAATTGTAAATTTTGCAATGGTTCTCTTTGCTTTCCTATAGTATTTTATAAACTTCTTGTTGAGAATTCTCCATGTCTCAGGAGCCCAAAGAAGAAGGATGTCGGACTGGTCCCCAGGTAAGTAAACGACACATCCTAGGCTACCTGCTATAGTGTGGACAGTAGGAAGCAGTAAGAGGACCCTAAGAGGAAGATGAAACTGAAAAAACATATATGTTACGGTCTAAATGTTGGTGCCCCCACCTCAAATTCATATGTTGGAACTTAATATCCAATGTGCTGACATTGAGCAATAGAATCTTTAGGAGATGATTAGATCACAAAGGCTCCACTGTCATGAATGTTGTTAGTGTCCTTATAAAAGTGGCTTGTGGAAGACAGCCTGTTTGCCCCTTCCAGCATGTGAGGACACAGAGAAGATGATATCTATGAGGACCAGGCCCTCCAAAGACATCAAATTTGCTGGGATTCATCTTGGACTTCTCAGCCTACAGACCGGCAAGAAGTACACTTCTATTATTTATTTATTTATTTATTTATTCATTTATTCATTCATTCATTCATTCATTTATGTACTGGGGATTGAGCCCAGGGTCATTCTACCTCTGAGCTACATCCCCAGCCTATTTCATAATTTTGAAACAGGGTCTTGCTAAGTTGCTGAGGCTGGTCTGGAACCTGTGATCCACCTGTCTCAGCCTCCCAAGGACTGGAATAAAATGTGTGCATCACCATGCATGGCTACATTAGTGACAAATCCAGGCATCTCACACTTGTCTTCTCATATGTACATTTTCTATTTTTCATCTGATACTAACAGAACTGATAAGTTTCTAAGAAGGGACAGAGCTGCTTAGACAAACAAAAGAATTTTGCTTGTTTTGCAGGGAGGAAAAAGCAAATTTACTTTTTTTTTTTTTTTTACCAGAAAATGGGTTCAAAATACTTATCACCTCCTGCCTTTCTCCCTCTTATCCATTCCCTGAAGCTTTTCCTCTTTGGGATGGTTGGCTAGCAGAGTAAAGTGGGACTATATGGGTTAAAAACTACAGAAAACAGAGAATACAAGTAATTCAAGTTGGGAGCAGTGGTGCATCCCTGAAATCCCAGTACTTAGGAGGTTGAGACAGGAAGACTGAAGGTTCGAGGCCAGCCTCAGCAATTTAGTGAGGCCCTCAGCAACTTAGTGAGACCTTGTTTCAAAACAAAAAGAATAAAGAGGGCTAAGGGTGTATCTCAGAGGCAGAATGCCCCTGGCTTCAATCCCCAGTACCACAAGCAAACAAACAGCCAAAAACCTCAAAAACAAAACAAAACAAAAATACACTCATGAAATCTGAAACATTTCAAAATTGCTATTGATTTCTAGCAATTATTTGCTATCGACACTTAGCGATATTGATCCAAACTTGCTATGGATTTTAAATACTTTCACTCCAAAAATTGATACCTGTGTGATTTGTTAACTAGCCTAACTTAATCATTCCATATTGTAAACATGTACCAAAATACCACATTGTACCCTGTAAATGTATACAATTATCTTTTGTCAATTAAAAATGAAATTTTAAACAGTGAAAAAAACCCTGAAATACTTGTATATCTTTTCAACAACACAGTGCCAGGTATACAGGTAATTTAAAAATGTGTGTGCACAGCCAGGTATGGTGGCGCATGTTTGTAGTCCCAGCATTTGGGAGGCTGAGACAAGAGAATCATGGTTTGCAGCCAGCCTCAGCTACTTAGTGAGGCCCTTTACAACTCAGTGAGACCCTGTTTCTAAATAAAAAATACGGCTGGGGGTGTAGCTCGTAGGTAGAATGTTCCTGGATTCCATTCCCAGTGCCACAAAAAAAGAAAAAAAAATATTTGTGCACGTAAGTAGGTGTGTGTGTGTGTGTGTGTGTGTGTGTGTGTGTGTGTGTGTGTTGAGGGTCCAACTATGTGGCACTGGAATGTTGAACATTATAAAAGATTGATTGTAGAAATCTTTGAATGTCAAGCCCAGGAGTTTGAACTTACTCTCTGATGCTTCTTCAAAATGGCATTAACCTCTTTCCTCATTACAGCTACAGGCTGCCCCTAAATGTCAAGACAGACTAAACATCAGTGGGCTGTGACTAACGCCCACCTGCAGAAATGTGGGATGGGCTCAGGGAAGGGACAATAAACAAAGCTGTTTGAGCCAGGCTATAGGAATAGGGAGAACTTGGAAGCCACGAGAAAGACATGCTGTGTCACGGGTAGGAGCAGAGTCATGGCCATAGATGCCTACCTGGATATCTGGAATCTGTAAGGCATGTTCCACTGCTGGGCACCTGTAGTGGCAGGAATCCCTAGACACATAAAAACACAGGGGATTCTCCTGGTAGCAGCCACACATCACCCTGCCACTGACTCAAACTCTAGCCGAGACAAAGGCAAAAGTCCAGATCTCCTCTTGTTATTAACCATCGGCCAAGCCTCTACTCTCCAGCTTACTCTGCTTCCTTCCAGTCCTAATGCACCAGCAGGCAAAATAGCATGGTGACCTGGCCTCAGCAGGGATTGAGGGATGCCTGCTGAGTCTTGTTGGCCAGGCTCTGGGAATTGAGTCTGCTACTGTGGCTCCTTAGCTTTGCCCTTGCCCCTCATCCTGGGCTTTCTCTTCTTCTGGAAGCTATCCTCTGCCTCCTGCCTGGGCCAGATGGACAATCGGCAGGCACCTGGCCTATATCCCTGGCTGGACTTTAGGTTGCACCTATTGGCCAAAGGATTTCAGGTTGGAGAGGGGGGATAAAGTATTCTGATGGTTAGAGCAGAGGTCCGCAGAAATCCCAGAAATGGATAATCCAGACCTAACACTTGGAATGCAAAAGCGCATGCTCAAGTGGTCATGCTCTCAGCACACCACCCCCCAAGCCTAGCCCTCCCCACAGTCTGAAGCCTCCTGCTGTCGCTTGCAAGCAGGAGTATGGTCTAGAGAGGCCAGAGGTCACACAGCAGGCCGCCTGGCCCCCCACCCCCAGGCAGGCCATGTGGCATCCTGAGAAAAGAGCCCGCCCTACCCCCCTTGGCCCCCAGTCCCGGTGTGTGGCTTGGTGTGCGGAGAGGGAGGGGTGGCTTGAGCCTGCGTGCTTGGGCTAGGAGCTCTTGGCATTCCCCCCACGCAGAGCTGAGGATTCCTGCTTTGCTCAGGCTGCTGGGTCAGGAGAGGAGGGGGCCGCATGCACGAAGTCGGAGGCTGGTGATCAGGGTGGACTGCAGGAGCCGCTTTGGGGGCTGAGGTTGGGGGAGCTAAGTTACTGTCTGATGCAGTGGCCTGGAGTTTTTCATCCTTATCTAGGAGCCAGACAGGTCTGGGGCAAAGCAACTCATGCCCCATCCCAGAACTTCACAGCACCACTGCTTCTGGCGAGAGAGGCCCAAGAAGCTAACTTGCTGGTGGCACTCACACTAAACAGGATTCCACCCAGCAACCCGGTCTGTGTCTTTCCTATCGTTGGTTGTCTAACACACTCCTATGTATCCTTTCTGAGTCCTCAGACTGTCTATCCTTCAGGAAGCCCACTTCAAAACCATTGTCACAGCCGGGCGTGGGGGCGCACGCTTGTAATCCCTGCGCTTGGGAGCGGAGACAGCAGGATCGTGCAGGTTCGAAGCCAGCTGCGCTGGCTTAAGAGACCCTGTTTCCAAGTAAAAAAAAAAGTATAAAAATAGGTCTGGGAGTGTAACCCGGAGGTAGAAAGCCCCTGGGTTCCACCCTAGAACCGCAAAAAAGCAAACAAACTAAAAACACTAAACCAATTTGGGTTTAAGAAAAACCACATCATCATTCCCTCCTCCCCATTTTTGGTACTGAAGGTTGCACTCAGAAGCCAAGCTACAGACCCAGCCCTACTTTTTCTTCTTTTTTAAAATCTTACTTTTTTTTTTTTGCAGGTCTGGGGATGGAATCCAGGGGCCTTCGACCACTGACCTACACCCCCTGCCCTATTTTTTTCTTTATTTTGAAACCAGGTCTCACTGAGTTGCAGAGGGCCACACTAAGTAGCTGAGGCTGTCCACGAACCAGGATCCTCCGGTCTCAGCCTCCCCAATGCTGGGATTACAAGCGTGCGCCACCATGCCCAGCTAAAAATCTTACTTTTTAGTTTTTAATTTTCTTGGTGCATCATTATCATACACCATAATGAAGTTCAGAGTGATAGAGACGCATGCACACAGCACTCCATGAGCCTTCCCCCAGTTCCCACACCACTGCCCATGCGTGGCATTGTGACTGGCACTGATGAATTTGTGTATGTACATCATGCCCACTGAAGTGGTTCCTCATCGAGGTTTATGTTTTATTTTGGGGGTTTTTGTTTTGTTTTGTTTTGTTTTGTTTTGAAACAGGATCTCGCTAAGTTGCTGAAGCTGGCCTTGAACCTGCAATCCTTTTGTCTCAGCCTCCCAAGTCCCGGGATTATAGGTGTATATCACCATGCCCACCTCATTTTCCCCTTTTGAACTCAGAAGGGGGAAAGGTTTGTAAAGAATGAATATCAATCTGGATTGGGGAACTACAGACCTAGATGATAACTACAACAAAAAGCCTAGCTTGAAGTACCTATGATGTGCCCCCCAAATAATATACCCATTGGCACAGTGCTTTGGAGGTTACCGAGGCATATGTACATTCTTACAACTCTCTATAATGTAGGTGCTATTATTCTCATTTTAGGCATTAGGAAATTGAAGCTCAGAAAAATGAAATAGAGCCAGACAAGGTGGTTCACACATGCCATCCCAGATACTGGAGAAGATATGGTACATAACATCTTTGACTTTACATCTGATAGATCGCAGGTCTGTTCTCCCTCCCTCCCTTCCTTCCTTCCTTCCTTCCTTCCTTCCTTCCTTCCTTCCTTCCTTTCTTCCTTCTTTCCTTCTTTTCTTCTTTTCTTGTATTGGGGATTGAACCCAGGGCCTCACACATGTGAGGCAAGCACTGTATTACTGAGCTACATCTGCCAACTTAGACTCTCAAAACAAACAAACAAACAAACAAACAAACAAAAAAACAAACAAAAAAACAAAGGCCAAGATGTAGTACAGTAGTATAGTGCTTGCCTCACATGTGTGAGGCACTGAGTTCAATCTCCAGAACTAGAAAAAGAAAGAGGGAAGGAGGGAAGGAGGGAGGACAGACATGCAGTCTATCAGATGCAAAGTCAATGATGCTGTGTCTCAAATCCTCCCAGTGCTCACGCAAAGTAGACCCTAGGCAACTTGAATAACGTCACCACTTGGTAAGGTTGTTGTGACAATGAATGACACAATTTATGAGGCCCCGAGATTGCTGAACTTTGCCCCTTCTCTAGTCTTTTTGCTCTGTTTCGGGGGAGCTAGGGGCAAGTGAGGCTGTGGGAGGAGCTTAGGAAGGGATGCCTACAGGCCAAGGAAATTTCTTGGAAGAGCCAAGAGTCAAAGATCAGCTGAAGTGAGGAGAGGGAGCAGCCTGGAAAGCTGGCGAAAAGCAGGACTTCTTCATGTTCTGGGGGTGAGAAGGCTGCACACAGGATTGGAAGGGTAGAAAGGGGTTACTTCCCAATTTTAACTGGATGGAAGGAAAGGGAGGCAAGGAAGGAAGGGGGAGGCCGAGTGCCTGGGTGGAGAGCATCTTACCTCCTGCTCTGGGGTCCTCAACTAACACGCTAGCTCTTCTAGCTGAACACTGTTCCTTCCCGTCTTTGCCTAATTAGTTCCTGTGCATCCTCCACTGAGGTAAATCCCAAGTATCTCTGAAGCTTCCTGACTGGGTCAGATCCCCTAGTCTAGGCTCTCTGATCAGGTATACATTTGTCTGGATGAATAATTTGGGTAGTGTCTGCCTCCTCCACTGAACTGTGAACTCAATAGGGGTAGAGCCTGGGTCTGGTTTTGTAACTCAATCTATTTCTAGTTCCTGGTTCATATTATATCCTCTGTATTTACAAACTAAATACAAGAATGAATAAATGACTCCATAGATGAGGCAGTATAGAACTCTGGAGTTCAAATCCCAGGTCTGCTACTTAACTAGCTGCATGGCCTTGGTCAAGCTGCTCAACAGGGTGTGGCCGCACATGTGATCCCAGTACTTGGGAGGTTGAGACTGCATGAGCACAGGTTCCAAGCCACCTTCAGCAACCTAGTGAGACTCTCGGCAACCCAGCAAGATGCTACTTCCAAATGATAAATAAAAAGGGTTGTGAGTGTGGCTCAGGAGCAGAATACCCCTGGGTTCAGTCCCCAGTATCACAAAAAAAAAAGACTTAAAAATAATTACTTCTTGGTTTTCACATCTGGGAAATGGAAATAACCAAAGCAGCTATTGCGAGAGCTAAATACATAAATATTTGTAAAGACTTAAATAGTATTGGGTAAATGATAATGTGTCCACGTGTATAGGTGTGTTCACTTATATAAATCAATAAGCAATCAAATGCTTCTGTATTTCCCTTCTGGCCCACTGACTCCACAGTAAGCAGGAACACATTTATTTTCATGTTAGCTCCCAGAGCTGACCTCAGGAAGTTGTCAACTGCAGCCTCCGGTAGAAGGAAAGTGGAGGTCTTTGGGGGTCTAGTTGACATGACTTGACTCCTCCTTCTCCTTAACTCCCTACCTCGAATCCATCTGGAAGTGCCGTTGGCTCTATCTGAAGCACAAACCTCTGATCGGTCTCCCTTGTTCCACCAATGTGGATAAACCCTACTGGAATAAGCCTCACTTCCATTCGTGGTCCCATATAACCTGTTCTCCACACAATGGCCAGACTGAGCCAAAGAGAGTGCCAATCAAACCTCCTCATTTGTTTCTCCAAAGCCCTCATCACACTGGAAAAACAACCCAAACTCCTTCTGGTGGCTCAGGAGGCACTTCACTGGGAGATCCTGCCCACCTCGCCTCTCAGCCTGCTCCTGACTTGCTGACCACTCTCAGCAATTTCTCAAAACATTGTCCTCTTTCTTGACTCCGCCACTTGGCAATGCTATACCCTTGCCAGGATGGCCTTTTCCCTTCCATCTCCATCACTCAGCTGACTCCTCGTCTTCCGCCAGAGCCAGTGTGGACATCACATCCTCTGGAAAGCCCTTTGATGATGCTCCTTCTCCGTGCTCCCACAGCATCAGTTTCATCCTTATCAGAGTAGATAGCACCCTGTCCCATCCCTCCCTGTTTGTTTGTTCCCTCCATGGATGCAGGTTCTTGGTGAACTAGCTCACAGCTGCACACCCAATGCACAACATAAGGCTTTTCATGGCTCAAAATGTTTTATTGACAATCGTATATGCCTGTTGTCCCAGTGCGTGGATGCCTGATTAGGAGGGTTACAGGTTCAAGGACAGCCTCAGCAACTTAGCAAGACCCTCAGCTACTTAGGGAGACCCTCAACAATTTAACAAGACCCTGTTTAAAAATAAAAAGGGCTTGTGGTGTAGCTCAGAGGTAGAATGCCCCTGGTACTGGTAACAGGGGCATCTACCCCAGTAACACACACACACACACACACACACACACACACACACACACGTGTAACAGGGACATGCTACATTGGTTACACATACACAAAAAAAGAAAAGGAAGAAAAAAGAAAAGAAATTTTAGTGACTCCTGGCTTCATAATTCCCTGAGTATATGACTCTGGGTAAGGTCTATCTGAGCCTGTCTCCCCAACAATAAAATGGGGGGATAATACCTGGCCAAGTTGCCGTGGAGATTAAATGAGGCAAGGTGCACAAAGCACAGAGTAAGCGCTCACTAAATGGCAGCTATTGTTAGGAGCAACTAGTGAGGAAAGGAGAGAAAAACAAGTCTCTCCCCCCCTGCTAGCCCATATACACACCCATCCTGCTTCCCTCCTGTCTTCAGTTTCTTGAATAAAGCTGGAAAATCTGAACCAGCAAAAACAAAACAAAACAAAACCCTTTAGTAAACTCTTGGGAGAGAACTATCTTCTATATCAACAACACACCCTGGGCTTAGCCTCCAGTGGAGCAGTCCTGAGTTGGAGGTCTGGCTTTTCTTTTCACCCCATCCAGATACAGTGTGAACCTAAGATGATGACTGGGCGGAGGGGGAGCATGGCCCGTGCCAAGAAACCTCAGGAAGGAACTCACACTGGGTCTCCACACAGTAATGCACACTGTTCTGGAATGAGAGTGGAGTCTTCCAACAAAACGCTTCGTCAGCTGTGAGAGAGAAGAAAGCGGTCCTCTCAGCTACAAGGCAGAGTGGCCTCGCTGAGGCTCAGACTCTCTCCGCACTCAGAACATAGTCTTGTAGATTACGTTCAAGTCAAGGTCAAGTTTTCTCTGGACCTTTCTGTCCTCATGGTGAAAGGAGGGAATGATGTCAGATTCTCCATCTTCCACTTCCTAAACTCCAACTGAACTGGAGCAGCCCACCGATGACACCCAACTGCTCAAGAGATGGCATGCAATTGTGTGTGTGTGTGTGTGTGTGTGTGTGTGTGTGTGTGTGTGTGTGACACTGGGGATGGAACCCAGAGGCATTCTATATCCAAACTATACCCTCAGCCCTATTTTTAAATTTTTTTAATTTTTTATTGGTGCATTATATTCATACATCATATTGGGGTAAAAACTTGTGTGGACATACATGTACTCATCGATGATTTAACCCCTACCCAATTGCCACCCCATTCTCTCCCAGTCCCTCCCTCCCTTGCTTGGCTTAGTGGTTGACTTCGATATGTTTAAGTACATTGTGTGTTTTAGAGATTTTCCTCTTCCCCCCTCCTTTCTCCTCCTTTAGGTTGCCTTGTTTGCTCCTCTATAGGATTTCCTTTTTCAAGAGTTCCTCCTATGACCCATTTCTCCCTAACTCTCACATATTAGGGAAAGTATCTGATTTCTTATTTTTTGTGACTGACTAATCTCACTTAGCATAATGTCCTCCAGTTCCATCCATTTCCCTGACATTAAAAAAAAACCCTATTTTATTTTTATTTTGAAACAGGGTCTCGCTCGGTTGATGAGAGTCTCATTACTTGCTGAGGCTGTTCCTGAACATGTGAGCCTCCTGTTTCAGCCTCCCAGGTACTGGGATTACAGGCCTGTGCCACCACACTTGGCTTTGGCATGCAATTTCAACAAATCAATCTTAGTTGTATAAGGCCTCTCTTATTTCAAACTAGAAAACTCCCCTCTGGTATTTGCAAAACACATGTCTACAGCTTTTGTGTGTGTGCTACTGGAATTGAACCCAGGGACATTTTATCTTTGAGCTATACCACAACTCTATTTTATTTCTTTGTTTTGAAACAGGGTCTTGCTAGATTACTGAGAGACTTGCTATGTTGTGGAGGCTGTCCTTGAGCCTATGCAAAATACTAGGATTACAGGCATGCACCACCACACCTGGCTGAATTGTTTCTTTGGATGCAAATGCAATTTCAGAACTATTTCATAAAACATACATGAAAGAGCCAATCCAAGGATTTTTTTTCCTGAATAAACAGGCCTTTGCTAGGTTTGGTGGTGCATGCTTGTAATCCCAGTACTTTGGAGGCTGAGACAGGAGGATGAGGATCACAGATTCAGAACCAGTCTCAGCAACTTACCGAGGCCCTTAGCACTTATCAAGAACTTCTACAAAATAAAAACAAAAAGGGCTGAGAAGCCAGGTGTGGTAGCGCACGCCTATAATCCCAGCGTGCGGGAGGCTGAGACCAGAGAATTGTGGTTTGTGAACAGCCTCAGCTACTTAGTAATGCCCTTTGCAACTCAGTGAGACCCTGTTTCAAAAATAAAGAAGACTAAAAAAAATAGGGCCGGGGGTGTACCTTGGGGGTAAAATGTCCCTGGGTTCAATCCCCAGTACCACAAAAAAGGGGGCGCTGAAAGTGTAGAAGACACCTGGGGTTAATCCCCAGTACCCTACTAAAAAAAGAAGCAGGCCTATTCATTCAGGCCTATTAATATTAGTCCTTAAAGTAAAGCTCCAGGGTGAAGCTACTCATCTACCAGTAACTGGATTTTCAGAAGTATCCTTTTAGCTGAGGGAGGCAGAGCTGAGAAAGCCCACAACATCAGTCTGACCTTCCCATGGGAAGTCAAGGACTCGTAGTGCAGTTGTGCAGGCACAGAGAAGATGGCTTTTTCTGGAAACCATTTGGTCTTAGTCTTGCTTAGCCTCAGAAGAGGACTCAGGACCAGAGCAAGCCACCTCTTTTCTAAATCAGTGTGTGTGTGTGTGTGTGTGTGTGTGTGTGTGTGTGTGTGTGAGAGAGAGAGAGAGAGAGAGAGAGAGAGAGAGAGAGAGAGAGACAGACAGACAGATAGACAGACAGACAGACAGACAGACACTTAGGGCTTGAACTCAGGGCACTCTACCACTGAGCTATGTCCCCAGCTCTTTTTATGTTTTATGTTGAAACAGGTTCACACTAAGTTGCTGAGGCTGGCCTCAAACCTGCGATCCTCCTGTCTCAGACTCCCAAGTTGCTCTGGGATTATAGGCATGTGCCGCTGTGCCTAGCTTCTAAATCAGTCTTTATTGTGCCCTGTGATAGGCATTGCTTGTTGCCACCCCCTCTACCTGCTTACTCTATAACAAAACTCTAGTCATTTGGGTAATTGGCAAAGATCCTTTCATATCATCCAGAGAAGACCCAACTCTAGACCTAGGCTTGAATTTTAGTTGATCTAAATCAGGCATTGGTCTAAGAGTGAGCACTGACCCAGTTTTTATTAATGAGATGTAGGAGGAAGTCTTCTAGGAAGTTGCCCCTTACAAAATAACAGGGCAAAGTCCCCCTGAGGAGGCCTTTGCTTTCTCCTTCTTCCTGCTGGGATACAGAGGTGATATCAATCTGAGGATGTAACAGCCATCTTGTGACCATAAGGTGAGACGAATAAGGGTGAAAGCCAATTCACTATGGATGGCAGAGTATGCAACCATCTGCCTCTAAAATTTTTATGTGAAAAAATCTCTATTTGTTTAAGCCACTATAGTTTGAATTCTCTGTTAATTTTGGCCAAGAACATACACAATTGTACCTCGTGTGTGCCTGGCTTTTTGCTCTGTACCAAAGAGGTTACAAAGTAAATGGAAAGCACACTTCTTTACCTCAGCAAGCAGAAAGGGGACATCAAACAAGCACAGATAGCAATATATGAAAAATAAGTAAGTAGCGGGGCGTGGTGGCACACGTTTTCCCTGTGCTTGGGAGGCAGAGACAGGAGGATCGCACAGGTTCGAATCCACTCGCTGGCTTAAGAGACCCTGTTTAAAAATAAAATATAAAATAGGTCTGGGAGTGTAGCCTGGAGGTAGAAGGGTTCCATCCCTAGTACCACACAAAAAAAGTAAGTAACAAAATGGAAAAGGCTGAGGAATATTTTAGTCAAAAGAGTGTAAGAAAGAGCTGGAGCTCAAAGGATGCGGAGTGTTATCATAGGAACACTAGCCGGGCATGGTGGCGCACACTTGTAATTCCAGCATTTGGGAGGCTGAGACAGGAGGATCACGGTTCGTGACTAGCCTCAGCTACTAAGTGAGGCCTTTGCAACTCAGTGAGACCCTGTTTCCAAATAAAGAATAAAAAACAGGGCAAGGGATGTAGCTCGGAGGTCAAATGCTCCTGGGTTCCTTCCCCAGAACCGCAAAAAAAAAAAAGAATATTAAAGACCTAGATGGGTCCTAGAAAGGAAACAGGAGACATGGGCAGAGCGTAGCCTGGCACCAAATTCCAAAGCTAAGATTGGCTCATTCATAAATTTGGCCATCAGCTGACACTCCGAAAAGAACCAAGGCAGGAGCACTTCCCGGTGATAGTTGTACAGGAGGAAGGATAATTGGCTGCTCAAGTTCAGGCTGCAGCTGAGGAGCTCAAATGGGTAATGACAGCTGGAAGGACAGAGTACGTGAGACATTATCGAGGAAGAATTAGCTGGAGTTGGTCAATGTGGTGACTGAGTGTGAAAAAGAGAGAGGGAAATCGGGAGGGGAGAAGGAGGAAAGAGAGCCCTTGACAGAAACTGGGGAGGCAAGAGAGGCAGATGAGTCTTTTGGCTTTGTCATATTGAGCTGACAGCTGAACACACAGATGAATATGTCTAGTAGCTGTAATGCTAGTACTTGGGAGGCTGAGACAAGAGGATTGCAGAGTCAAGGCCAGCCTCAGCAATTTAGTGAGACCCTGTTTCAAAATAAAAAATAAAGTAGGGCTAGGTGTGTAGTTCATGGTTGAATGCTCCCGAGTTCAATTTCCAGTACAGAAAGGAAGACTGATAAACAGACAGACAGATAGAGAGGCTGAGGATGTAACTCAGTGATAGAACATTCTGGATTCAATTCAAATTTTTGAAAACACACATACACACATGTTTAATAGACAATTTTCAAGTAGTCTAGGCATGGAGACAGAAGAGGAAATAGAAAAGACAATGTCATTTGGTTACTATTAGTGATTCCTAAATTTTAGATTCCTTCGTAACTTTTGCAACATGTCTAACAACCACTCTACAGATCTAATTAATATTTTTACCTTAAACGTTATAAAAAAAAACTTTAGCTAAATTCCAAGCAATAATACTCTTGTGCTAATTAAAGTTGTTTTTTTTTTTTCTAAAATGCACTAAAAGCTGGTGTGATGGCCTACAGGCTGAGACAAGAGGATCATAGGTTCAAGGCTAACACACAGTAACTTAGTGAGACACTTTCAATATGAAAAATAACTAGACTTCCGGGAAGATGGCGACCGAGAAAAGCGGGGCTCTTAAGCCCCGCTAACAACCAATCTCCATTACCACAAAATCAGCGCCTTTCATAGCCAGAAAACACCATCACCAGAGAAACAAAAAATCACCAGGCTCCAGAGAGAAAGCAGACTGAGAACAGAGCTCAGAGCCACAGAGGAGATACACCGGCCTCACGCCCGAGGACGTGGCAGCAGCGCCATACTGCCGGTGGCAGCAGCGTGTTCACCGGACGGCTACAGCGAGCCGAGGTGAGCTGCTGCGGAATGGCCAGGCGGGATCTTTCAGCGCAGGGAGCATCTAAAGCTCCCAGTGGCTGAGCTCAGCACACGCTTCAGGGACTCAGAGTGGAACTCAAAACCAAGAAGAAATACACTAGCCTCACGGCCGAAGGCGTGGGAGCGGCACCATATTGCCACCGGCAGCAGCAGCAGTGAATTCACCGAGTCCAGTACAGCTACATCTGCGTAATCAAGAACAGTGAGTCAAATTGCAGGCCACAGAGGAGAAATCCCAGTACTGTACTCCCTGGGACTTGACCCAGTGGGGGAGTGGCAGTGGCAGAGATATCACACCACAGGAGAACGTGCAACCTGGCACCACCCATAGTTTAAAGCAGCCTCTATCGACTCCCTGGGTCAGAGACACTGAGATACAACCCAGTAAAGGAGTAGTAGAGTCTGAATACTACAGACTCGAGATCCAGAGAACCTTAAGTGAAGTCATAGTGACCTAAGGGAAGAACCCAGAGAAGGCACAAACTTCCGAAATCATGGGAAAGAGGAATAATACTAGAGCAATGAACGCCCACAACCCCACAACATCAGAACCCGATAAAACAGAAATTCAGAGATTTCTAGAAGATCAAATCAGGAAAATAACTGTAGAAATAATAGAGGTGCTTCGAAAAGAACTCAGAGAGAGCCAAAAAGAGATAAAGGATGCAATTAATGAAGTAAAGGCCTCAATTCAAAGTACAAACAACTGATTAGACCACATGGATAACAGAATCTCGCTCTTAGAAGATGATCATTCCAAAAATGAATGCATAGTTTCTAATCTAGAAAAAAATATCCGACAGCAGGAATCTGACATTGAAGAAATATGGGCCCATTTTAAGAGAGCTAACCTAAGAATAATTGGAATAGAGGAGGGAAAAGAAAGTGAAACCAAAGGGATCAACAATCTCTTCAAGGAAGTAATAGCAGAAAATTTTCCAAACATAGAGCAAGAGGTTGATACACAGATCCAGGAAACTTATAGAACTCCCTTTAGACAGGATCAGAGAAGAGGATCCCCACACCACATAATTGTCAAAATGACCAATGTGGAAGCCAAGCAGAGAATCTTAAAGGCAACAAAAACAAAGGGCCAAGTGACATTCAGAGGCAAACCAATTAGAATCACTCCAGACTTCCCAAACCAAGTTATGAGAGCCAGAAGGGCTTGGAGTAACATATTCCAAACTCTGAAAGAAAACAACTTCCAGCCAAAAATTTCCTACCCAGCAAAACTTTCTATCAAATTAGATGGAGAAATAAGAAGCTTCCATGACAAACAGAAACTGAAGGAATTTATGTCTTCAAAACCAGCGCTAGAGAAAATACTCAGAGATTAACTACAAAGAAGAAATAGGTAACACACATCAGAACTAGAGAAACAAGATTTTCCATCCAACAGACAAATGAGATTAGTTATCTGTGGAGAATCATTATTTATGTTAGTCTTTTACCTATCTCTAAATTGTATTGTTTGCTTTTTTGTTGTTAATTTTTAGGATGTCTAGTTGGAGTATTAATATACCTTCAGATATAGCATTTGGAAATATTTTATCCAATTCTATTAGTAACTTTTAACTCTGTTTACATTGTCTTTGGATATACAATATTTTTTTATTTTTAGGGAGTTTGTATACTCTTCTGTTGCCTGTGCCATTGAAATCATATCCAAGAAATCACTGCCAATTTCAATGTTGTGAGGTTTTATGACCCAGATTTTCTTCTAAAAGTTTATAGTATTAAGATTTATATTTAGGTCTTTTATCTATTTTGAGTTAATATTTGTATATGGTGTTAGGTAAGGGTCCAATTTTATTCTTTTTCATGTATTATTATTTTTCAACATTTTAGTTAAAAGACTAGTATTTCCTCCACCAAAAGTTCATGGAAACCTTGTCAAAAATAACTTGACAATGTATGAAAGAATTTTTCTCTAGGCTTTTACTTAACTCAAATGGTTTATATATCTGCCTTTAGAACAGTACTACACTGTTTCAATTATTGTAGCTTTATATGGTTTGAAATCAGAAAATATACATCTTCTAGCTTTGTTCTTCTTCGAGATTGTTTTGGGTATCTAGAGTTCATATTCCATATCAGGATAGATTTTTTCTGAAAAATAAATAAATAAATGTATGATAGTTTCACCTAAAAAAAAAAGAAAAAATATTCTCTGGTAAGAAAGAAAGCAAAAAGAAATATTAAAATGTTATCTTTAAGTCATCAAAAGCTTGGTATCAGACAAATGAAACTGTTATGTGAGATTATCAATGTTAATATTGGATAAATTGCTATAATACTAGATGTCAACCACTAAGCCAAGCATGGGAAGGAGGGATGGGGAGGGAACGGGGTGGGGATCGGGTAGGGGCTAACTGGGCAATATGTGCATGTATGTCTACAAAATTATTTTCTTTATACCACTGTGATGTATGAATACATTGCACCAATAAAAAATAAATAAAAATAAAAATAAAAATAAATAAAGAAAGAAAGAAAGAAAGAAAGAAAGAAAGAAAGAAAGAAAGAAAGAAAGATAACTAAAAGGGCTGAGGATGCAGCTCAGAGGTAATAATGTCCCTGGGTCCAATTCCTGGTACCACACACACATAACATACACAAAACCCAAAACATTAAAATAAATTCCTTGAGCTGGGCATGGTGGCGCACGCTTATAATCCCAGCGCTTGGGAGGCTGAGACAGGAGGATCGCACAGGTTCAACGCCAGCCTCAGCTGGTTTAAGAGACCCTGTTTCCAAATAAAATATAAAATAGGTCTGGGAGTGTAGCCCGTAGGTAGAAGGCCCCTGGTTTCCGTTCCCAGTACCACCAAAAAAAAAAAAAAAAAAAAAAAAAAAATCCTTCCTGGCTGTTAAAGTTAAAAAAAAACTTCATCCAAATTCTTCTACTTGAAATTATTTTTATGTACCACTAGTTCACAGCCTTGGGAAATCACCAGCTCAGACACAGTGGAGGATACGTTCTATAAGGGTTTGGAATTTTTAGGGGCCCTATCTCTAAGTAATGGGCCTCCTAAATCAACTATATTCCTCTATGTCAGCAATTGATATTCTTTTCAGCGGTGGGGCGGGGGGCATTCTTAATGCATCTGGGTCAAGCATCTCTGTCTGTGTGGGAGACAGAGATGGAAAGGAGATGCTGCGGCTCTCGGAGTGCCTAGGGTGGTATCGTTCATACTTTGGGTATCTTGGGCTGCATGAACTGGGGGAAGCATCCCCTCCATGGCAGTCTCATCACAGTGGAGCCTCAAATCTTCTCACTAGGGCTCTCCAATTCAAGCTAAGTAAGACACTCAGAAAGAGGCTAAATCGAGCCTTCCTCCTCCCTTTGCGCGCTCGCCGCCCCCACTCCCCTTACTCCTTCCAAATCTGAGCCGGGCTTAGCATGAGAGCAGCATGACTCATAGAAGCCAAGGGCCGCGCCAGAGAGGATGGCCTGCTTGCCAGGGTTCCTCCCCAGCTGATGACAAGCAGACCATGCAGCCTGGCCCCCGGCCCATGACAAACTCGGTTGTCCAAAGGCTTCAGGACTTTCGAGCCCACAGAGTAACAAACATTCCCCGGGGAAAGGTCAGAAGACCAGAAAGTGGGAAACGACTGCTGTGAAGGAAAGAACACTTTCATTGTGTGGCGGTGAGTCTGGACCCCGCCTCCACAGCTGTCTTGTCCTAAAGTCTATGAGGCCCTTCGTACCTGCCTCCACAGCGAAGTAATAAGTATTGCTGGTAATAAGTATTGCTTATATAAGAATAATATGGTAATAAGTATTGCTTATGGGGACATAACTTGTGCCAGTTCTTGTGCTAAGGGATTTTCATGGGTTATTTTGCTCTCACAAGTACCTTCTTATGAAACCCATTTTGTTCTATTTCATTGTGTGTGTGGTACTGGCAATTGAACACAGGGGTGTTTTGCCTCTCAGCTCCACCCCCAGCCCCTTTTTATTTATTTGTTTTTAAACAGGGTCTTGCTAAGTTGCAGTGATCCTTCTATTTCAGCCTCCCAAGTACTGGGGTTACAGGCAATGGGCCACCACACCTGGATTGGACCCATTTTATAAATGCAAAAACTGAGGATCAGAGATGTGAAGTCAGTTGCCCAAGGTCACACAGTAAGTGGATCAGCCTGAATTCAGCCTGAATTCAAGCCTAGAATTCTGGTTCCAGAGCCCCAATTTTTAACCATTCTACTTTCCCACAACATCTTCTGAAGAGTAATGATGCTGGGTGTAGCCAGCTGGACCAGATGTATGCCTCTGATTCAGAGCAGAAAGCCTATGGGATGGCCTGCAGCCTAAGGGGGAGCGGGTGGCCTGAGCTATCTGCACAACGTAGAAGTTAAGGACCTATGGAAGCACTCAGCTTCTCTCTCCTGTCGAATCAATGTGAGACATGAACAAGGAGGGCCTCGGTTGATAATGGGTACAGGAATACACACACACACACACACACACACACACACACACACACACACACACACCAGAAGCCATGAGACAGCACAAGATCCTTGAGTGAGCAGAAGCTATTAAGTAGAATGGAGAATAGAGAGACATTATTGGCAGTAGCAGAGACAGGGGCTTCAAAATCACAGCGTTGTAGTTTGGATTTCGAATGTTCCCCAGATGTTCCATGTATGGAAAACATGTCCCAGTGCAGCATGGTTTAGCGGTGCGGCCTGGCTGGGGGAGGTGGCTCACTGGGGCTTTGGCCTTGGGGACTATATACATATATATCCCCGGGCTCCCGCCTGTCAGTCTCGTTTTGGTTGCTCTGATGTGAGAGCCATGTCCCTCTGACATGCACCCTGTGGCCGCTGCAACTGCCGCCGCTGCTTCCTTCTGTGCCTCGGAGCCGGCCCTATCAGCTGAAACCATGAGGCCAATAACCCTTTCCTCCTCTGAGTTGTTCTTGTCAGGTATCTTGGTCACAGTAAAGGGAAATCTGACTCAAACAGAATGCATGGGGATCACAAGCCAATCATTTTAACTACTCACCTGCCAATACCCTCACCTTTCTGACTTCATTGACCATCCTTGGTCCATCTTGCAAATTCCCAAGACTCTAACAAAACTAAATGCAATGCCTTCTACTCCTGCCCCAGGACCACTAAGCGCTGCTTGGTTAAAAATACTCCAGCTGCATGTATGGGAGTGAGGAAGCAGAAGGAGTAAATGAAGACAGCCCTTTCAAGAGTTTGTGATACAGGAAGCTCGCGGGTTCAAGGCCAGTGCACGGTAATTTAGCAAGATGTTCTCTCAAAATGAAAAGTAAGCCAGGCGCAGTGTTGCATGCCTGTAATCCTATTATAAATGCTTTGGGGCTTCAGCATGGCAAGACAGCACCTCTGAGTCCCCATCTGGCTGGTTCTTCCATTATTTCTAGTGGCTCTCTGAGGACCATGGCCTCCTGTACCATCTACAAACTTCTGACTTTGTCACATCCCCTCAATCACTTTCACAGAGAAAGAAAACATTAGGCAGTAATTTCCCACAGCCCAATCTCCAAGTTCTCTTGCTGCCTGCTGCCAAAGTTGATTCTTTCCACCTTCTCTCCCCTGACTCCTCCTGGTTGAGTTTGACCTCCCAGGTCTTCCCACCATCCTAGGGATCTCCAGCCTCAATCAGCCCTGTTTCCTGGCTCTCTCCATCTAATGTAGGCCTCCTCTCCCTGGACACTGAAGCGTACCCTTTCTTCCCCCATGAGCCCCATCATCCCTCTCCCTTCTTGCAGAAGCTGAATCCTCCTCCTCCTCCTCTTCCTCCTCCTCCTTTGGCTCCTCCTCCTTCTTCTTCTTCTTCTTTGGCTCCTCCTCATCCTCCTCCTCATCCTTTGGCTCCTCCTTCTTCTTCTTCCTTGGCTCCTCCTCCTCTTCCTCCTCCTCCTCTTCCCCCCTCCTCCTCCTCCTCCTTTGGCTCCTCCTCCTCCTCCTCCCCCTCCTCCTCCTCCTCCTCCTGCTTATTTTGGCAGCACTGAAGATTAAACCCAGAGTCGTTCTACCACTGAACTGCATCACCGAAACCTTTTTCTTTTTTTTATATTTTGAAACAGGGTTTCACTAAGTTGCTGAGGGTCTTGCTAAATTGCTAAGGCTGGCCTCAAACCTGCAATCCTCCTGTCTCAGTCTCTTAAGTACCAGGATTACAGGCATGCAACACTGCGCCTGGCTTACTTTTCATTTTGAGAGAACATCCTGCTAAATTACCGTGCACTGGCCTTGAACCCGCGAGCTTCCTGTATCACAAACTCTTGAAAGGGCTGTCTTCATTTACTCCTTCTGCTTCCTCACTCCCACGCTTCAGCTGGTGTAATCTGACATCCAGTTCTCCCATTCCACTACAGCTGTTTCCACCAAGGACCTTGTGTGTGTGTGTGTGTGTGTGTGTGTGTGTGTGTGTGTGTGTGTGTGTGTGTGTGTGAGATACCAAGGATTGAACTCAGGAATTCTACCTCCTTTATTACCCAGCCTTTTTTTTTTTTTTTGGCAGTACTGGGGATGGAACTCAGGGGCACTGTACCTCTGAGATATACTCTTAGCTCTGTTTTTTAGTCCTTTTATTTTTTGAAACAGGGTCTCATTTAGTTGCAAAGGGCCTCGCTAAGTAGCTGAGGCTGTCTGCGAACCACAATGCTCTGGTCTCCGCCTTCTGAATGCTAGAATTACAAGTGTGTGCCACCACGCCAGGCCCCAGCCTTTTTACTTTGAAACAGGATCTAGAAAATTTGCTGAGCCAGTCAAACCTAAGTTACTCCTGTCTCAGCCCTCCAGGGACTGGGATTACAGGCATGCACTTCCATACCTGGCTCCGAGAATCTCTTTGAATCTAAACCCATTGTTTCTTAGATGTTCAGTTATGTTGGCATCTCAGAAGTATTTGCCACTCTTCAAATTCTCCCTGAACAATCTCACAAAATTTCAATTACCATTAATAAACTGTATATTTCTGGCCCAAATATCTCCTAAGCCTCAGAGCCATATAGCCAATTTCCACTTGAGTGTCCCACAGCAAACCTAAAGATGGCATGGCCGCATCTGAGCTTGTCATCATTCCTATGGTGCCTATTCCTCTTCCTCTTCCTTGGTACCTACAATAGCTAACATTTCCTAAATGATTTCTACGCTCCAGATCTAGTCCAAAGCATTTTAACATGTATTATTTCACTTAATAATGATAAAGAAAGCACTATTAATACCCTCATTGTTTTGATAATGGGGATCTCAGGGTAGTTTTGATTTGCATCTCTCTGATGGCTAATGATGCTGAGCATTTTTTCATGCACTTATTGGTCTTTTGAATTTCTTCTTTCGTGAAGTGTCTATTTAGTTCACTTGCCCATTTTGTTATTGGATGCTTTGTTTTCTTAGTGTTGAGTTTCTTGAGTTCTCTGTATATTCTAGATATTAGTCCTCTATCGGTGGTGTAGGTGGCAAAAATCTTCTCCCATTCTGTTGGCTCTCGGTTGAGGATCCTGGCAGTTTCCTTTGCTCTTCAGTTTCATGCAATCCCATGTATTGATTTGCCTTTTAATTTGTTGTGCCTTTGGGGTCTTGTTGAGTACGTGTTTATCTGTGCCTATGTGTTGCAGTGTTCGACCTATGCCCTCTTCAAGGAACTTCAAGGTCTCTGGTTTGATTTCCAAATTTGATCCATCTTGAATTGACTCTTGTGCGGCATGAGAAAGTGGGATTTATTTCCATTTTTCTGCATATGGTTCACCAGTTTTGCCAACATCATTAGTTGAACAGGCAATCTTTTTTCCAGTGTATGTTTTTGGCCCCTTTGTCAAAAATCATCAAATTTAGGGGCATACTACCTCCAAGCTACACACCTGCCTCACACTTTGGAAAAAGGGTCTCACTGAGTTGCTGAGGCTGACCTCAAACCTGTGATCCTCCTGTCTCAGCTTCCCAAGTACTGAGGTTACAGGCACATGCCACCGCACTCAACTAATACTCTCGTTTTCTAGGTAAGGAAACTGAGCGAATCAGTGGCAGTTCTGAGATTCAAAGTCCTAGCTTCTGAGGCACTGCTCTCAACCATCACACTATACTGCTAACACTACTATTCATTTATCCAGGCCAGAAACCAAGGCATCGTCCTTGACTCCTGACTTCTTTTTACTCTCCACATCTGTCTACCCTCCCTCCTAAACATGCCCCGGATCCATCCATTTCTTTCCACATCCATTACAATTCTGATAACCAGGTCAGTATTGTCTCTCACATGACTATATGCCTCTAATGTCACCACCACCGAAACCACCTTCCTTACTGATTCTATAGCGATGTCTATAAAGTAAGCCAGAGGGCTGGGGACGTAGCTAAGAGTGGAGCACTTGCCTAGCATGCAGAAGGTCCTGTGTTTAATTCCCAGTTCTGCAAAACAAAGCAAGAAAAAGTGATTGTAAAGCAAATCTGATCTGAATGACAAATTTGTTAGGTAGCTTTCCGGCACTGTAACAAATACCTGGGATAATCAACTTTTTTTTTGGTGGTACTGGGGTTCCTGGAAGCCCTGCTACCTCTGGGCTACACTCCCAGACCTATTTTTACATTTTTATTTGGAAACAGGGTCTCTTAAGCCAGTGCACGCAGCTGGCTTCGAACCTGCGCGATCCTCCTGTCTCTGCCTCCCAAGCGCGGGGATTACAAGCGTGCGCCACCACGCCCGGCGGATAATCAACTTTAAAAAAAGGAAAAAAATCATTTTGCCTCACAGTTTTGTAGGTTTTCATAAAACCTACAAAAGGAATGGTTGGCCTATTGTGTTGGGGCCTGGAGTCAGGCTGCACATCATGATGGGAATGTGTAGTACAGGAATCAGCTCATCTCATGGTGATCAGGAAGCAAAGAAAGAGGAATGAGCCAGGGTCCCCAAATCCCCTTTAGGAACACGCTCCCCACACCAGGCGTGGTGCCACGTGCTTGGAATCCAGCGCTTTGGAGGCTGAGACAGGAGGATTACAGATTTAAAGTTGGCCTCAGTAACCTGTCGAGGTCTTCAGCAACTTAGTGAGACTCTATTTTTTTTTAATTTATTTATTTTTTTTAATTTATTTTTATTTTTTTTATTTTTTTATTTTTTTTAATTTATTTTTGAGACTCTATATCAAAATAAAAAATAAATAGGACTGGGGGGTATAGATTAGAGGTAGAATGCCCCTGGGTTCAATCCTCAATACTGAAAAACAAATAAAAAGAACATGCTCCCAGCCTTTCTTTAACTAGGTCCCACTTACTAAAGGTTTTACCACCTCCCAACAGCAACATGGACTAGTGATCAACCCTTCAACACATGGGGAACAGTCAAGATCCATAGCTCCCCACTGCCCTCAGCATACTGTCCAGGTCCCTTTGCGCGGTCCTTCATGATCTGGTCTTTGCTTGCCTTTCTAGACTCAGACCTTCCCACTCCCCTCTGCCTCTGAACTTTATGCAACATCCTTCCTCCCTACCTGCCTGCACCTGTCTAAAACCTACTGCTCCTTCAGTTCTCTGTCTAGACAAGAGATTCTTCCTTCCCTAGCGGAGGGAAGCCGGCCTCAATTCTCCAAGTATAGCTTAGGTGCCATTGCTTGTCAGAGTACTTCTCATGCCCTAGATCATGGAATCATTTTCTTTCCCCACTAGACTCGACTGAAGACATTGTTTTGTACACCTCTGCAACCACCCCCGTGCCTAGCCCGGTTTGGTGAATGCCACACATGTATAAACCATGCCAATGCCCTCTCTCTTCATTTCCCTTTCTTCCTTTTTTTAAATATATATATATATATATATATATATATATATATATATATATATATACTGAAAATGAAACCCAGGGACATTCTACCTCCGAGCTACACCTCCAGCCCTATTTTTTTACTCTTTATTTTGAAACCGGGTCTTATTGAGTTGCAGAGGGCCTCACTAAGTAGCTGAGGCTGGCCACAAACCCTGATCCTCCTGTTTCAGCCTCCCAAATGCTAAAATTACAAGTGAGTGCCACCACACCTGACTTTCATTTTCCTTTCTTTTTTTTCTTTTTTTTTTTCGTGGTACTGGGGTTCCTGGAAGCCCTTCTACCTCCGGGCTATACTCCCAGACCTATTTTTACATTTTTATTTGGAAACAGGGTCTCTTAAGCCAGCCAGCGCATGCGGATGGCTTCGAACCTGCGCGATCCTCCTGTCTCTGCCTCCCAAGCGCGCGCCACCACGCCCGGATCATTTTCCTTTTTGAAAGTCACATCCAGTGGTCTAAATAAGCATCCTAGGGCCAGCTGCCTGAAACAGGTCCTGTGCTCACGGACCAGGGGTGCATTTCCTGAGTCTATCGGTTCAGACCTTCCCTCCCAGCAGTAGAGCCAAGAACCAGTGTCCTCTCTTAATACCATTTCCTGGACTGGCTTTGCATTATGAATCTCAGTTATCACTTGACTTTTATAACAAGAAATGAGCTATGTCTTCGTTACCAGCTCTTTTAATAGCCTTGTGAGATGGATGGGACTGCAACGGAAATAACAAGGATGACTCACAGGGCCCAGCCCTCCTCTCCTCCCCACTGCACAGAATTCAGTTCTACCACTGTCAAGTGCTGCTGAAGATCAGGTAACAGTGGTCCCTGGGTTACCTGAGATATCTCGAGTGGGAGAAGCTGCAGTTAAGGTGAGAGCTCATGTGAGAGGGCAGGCAGATTCTACAGTCAGATGCCCTGTCATGTTTAAGCCTATGAACCACAGACAGAAACAGGTAGAGTAGAATGGCAAACTTTCAAGAAGAAAGGGGCTCTGGCTGGAGAATGGGAACCCAACAGGGCTAGTTGCCATAATAGTATCATCTAAAAGGACATAGGGAGCCGGCCGTGGTGGCGTACACTTGTAATCCCACGCTTGGAAGGCAGAGACAGGAGGATCGCGCAGGTTCGAAGCCAGCCTCGCTGTCTTAAGAGACCCTGTTGCCAAATAAAAACGTAAAAATAGGTCTGGGAGTGTAGCCCGGAGGTAGCAGGGCTTCCAGGAACCCCAGTAGCACCATAAAAAAATAAATAAATAAAAATAAAAGGACACAGGGAAGTGTAAAACTCGGGCGGGCTTCCTGAACCTTGTTCATTCAAGCCCTTTCTCTCAAGAACTTTATCATATAAAAGCAGGTCATGCCTGGTCATGGGCAAGTGGGCTATGACAGTCATTAGCTGTTTCCCAAATATTTCCAGCTCTGTGGCATGTGGGTACTCAGTGAGATTGTATTTCCTGCTCCATTATGGCTGGATGGGACCCTACAATATGTCCTGACCAATGACACCGAAGTAAAGTATGTCACTTGAAGGCTGGGCTGATTCAATGCCAGTGTGAGGCCCTACAGAGCTCTATCTCCCCTCTGCTATGGTGACCAACAATGTCTGGGGTGGTAGCTTCTCTACTGCAAGGATTCTGAAGTAAGGAGACAGGAAGCAGAGCCTCTTTGTTATTATGAGCCACTAAGATTAAGGAGAATGTCTGTTACCCAGTACCACTAGCTCGTCCTAACTGACACATAGGCCAAAGCTTCCTTTTGGGGGCTTGGCACTATCAGAGAAGGAAAATAATGACCACAGTTCTGCAAAGAAAAGACAATTTATTATTGTACTGGAAATGTAACTCAAGGGCACTCTATCTCTGAGCTATACCCCAACTCTATTTTATTTTTATTATTTTTTATTTTTTGGTGGTACTGGGGTTCCTGGAAGCCCTTCTACCTCCGGGCTACACTCACAGACCTATTTTTTTTACATTTTTTATTTGGAAACAGGGTCTCCTAAGCCAGCGCGATCCTCCTGTCTCTGCCTCCCAAGCGCAGGGATTACAAGCATGCGCCACTATGCCTGGCTTATTTTATTTTTATTTTGAAACAAGGTCTCACTAAATTACAGAGGATTCCACTATACTGCTGAGGCTGGCCTCAAACCTGCAATCCTCCTGTCTAAGCCTCCCACGTATTGGGATTACGATGTGCATCGCTGTGCCCAGCTGACAATTATTTATGAAAATGATAAAAAAAACGTGATAAGCATATTGGTAATCATGGTTTGGATGGTGGGTTCATGAATATTACATTATTTCAACAATAAACCAGAGAAAAATATTTAATATAAGTATGGGATTCTTGGGATGCAACCAGCAATTCTGAAATACATAGCATAGGTCAAAAGTCTGAATGGGCACAAATCCTAAGATGTTCTAGGTCCCTTTGTCCTGGCCCAACTAAAATTCTCTTGCCCTGGTTCTCCTCTCATCCCTGGACAGCCCCCCTTCGAGTCCCTCAGTCACTAAGTACACAAGCTCTACCATCTAGGTCGTGCAAGCATGTACAAGTCTCTGCCTGCTGCGAAAGAAAGGTCTGTGTGTCCTTGATGTTCATCTACCTGTATCACCTCATTTCTTTTCTAGGGAGAAAGATCCTGAGAGGATAGGGTGTGGGTATTGAGGTCAAAGAAAGTTTGGTTTGGACCCTAGCAACACAATTTACTCTATGATCTTGTTATATTTTCTCTCTCTGTCTCTCCCTCTCCCTCTCCCTTTTTCTCTCTCTCTCCCTGCCCCCAGGTCTCAATGTCATCTCTTTCTCTCTCTGTTTTTCTTCTTGCAGTACTGGGGATGGAACTCAGGGGTGCTTTACCACTGAGATACACACCCAGCCATACTTTATTTTTTTTATTTTGAGACAAGCTCTTGCTAATTTGCTGAGGCTGGCCTCAAACCTGCAATCCTCCTGTCTCGACCTCCTAAGCACTGGGATTATAGGACCAAGCCACCACACTTGGATTTCTTCTCTAAAATAGGAATAAAAATACAGATAGTTCCCACTTATGATGATTCAACTAATGATTCGTTTTTACTTCACAATGCAGTAGGACTTCATTAAGATGTATGATTACAAGCACCAATAATAAGAAATGGCTCATAGGAGGAACTCTAGATGAAAAGAGAAATCCTACAGAGGAGCAAGCAAGACAACCTAAAGGAGGAGAAAGGAGGGGGGAAGAGGAAAATCTCTAAAACACACAATGTACTTAAACATATCGAAGTCAACCACTAAGCCAAGCAAGGGAGGGAGGGACGGGGAGGGAATGGGGTGGGAATTGGGTAGGGGTTAAATCGGCGATGAGTACATGTATGTACACTCAAGTTTTTACCCCAATATGATGTATGAATATAATTCACCAATAAAAATTTCAAAAAATAAAATAAAAATAAAAAATCCACATTTAGTAGAAACTGTACTTTGAATATTAATATTCTCCCAGCTAGTGATATGTAGTATGATATTCACTTATGATGCTGGGTAGCAGCTGTGATATGTAGCTCCTAGTCAGGCACATGATCGTGAGGGCAAACAACCAAGACTGTATGGTAGATTGTGATGTTAGCATTTTTTGGATTTAGGCATTCAATTCATTATATGTGATATTCAATACTACATTATAATATTCAATATATGTGACACTCAATACTTTATTACAACATTATCTCTGGGTTAGATAGTTTTGTCCAATTATACGCTAGTGTATGTCCTGAACATGTTTAAGGTAGGCTAGGCTAAGCTACGATGTTCAGTAGGTCAGGTGAATTAAGTGCAATTTTGAGCCCAAAATGGTGACACACACCTATAATCCCAATTCTTGGGAAGCTGAGACGGGGATAGCAGGTTTGAGGCCAGCCTCAGCAACTTAGCAAAACCCTGCTTCAAAATAAAAATAAAATGAAATAGCATGGACATAGAATGTCTCTGGGTTCAATCGCTAGTACCAAAATATAAATAATAAAAATAAATGCAGTTTCTACTTACAATATTTTAGTGTGTGTGTGTGTGTTGCTGGGAATTGAACCCAGGGGCACTCTACCATGAACTATACATCCCAAAGCCTCTTTTTTATTTTAAATCAGAGTCAAAAGTTACCCCACACTGGCCTCAAAACAATGATCCTCCTGTCTCAGCTTCTTACATGTTCTGCTTACAGGTGTGCACCACCATACCCTGTTTGACTTGTAATATTTTTCACGTATGATGGGTTTATATGGATGTAACCCCATGGTATGTTAAGATCTGGACTGAGCTCTAGGGGTGGCCTTGTGTACCCTGTGAGGGAGGCTGTGAGCAGAGGAACACTGGCAGACATCGGCGCTTGTAGCCATTGCTTTCCTGACACTTTTTCTACTTTTTCCTTTTTCATAATGGCATCTACCCAAGCACCACAAAAGAGAGAAAGACTGACTCACACTACTGAAATAAACTCTAATTCCATTCTTTTCTTTTATGCTTTCCCGTTTTTCTTCCAGCCTGAGTTACACACACACACACACACACACACACACACACACACACTCCTCATCATCATCACTACCACTTGCTGGCATCATAGAAGACACCTTCATCCACATTTATTTCCCACAGTCTAGTTTAGGGGTTTTAAATTTGCTATTGTTTATTTTTGTTTGTTGGCAATGAGAAGTAATGCCTTTGCGATATGGCTCAATGGTAGAGCACTCACCTGGCATGTACAAGGTCTTGGGTTCCATCCCCAGCAGAGAGAAAAAAACTTTTTAGACAAAATCACCTGTAGATCTTGAACACACGAGACAGAATCAGAAGTGCTCCTGTGTAGCTCCAGAAACACCTTGGTGAGATCCCCTGGACTTCCATGGATCACACGCTGAGAACTCTTTCAGATCTACAGAGTGTCAGGTCCAGCAGGCACCTCAAGAGTCATCTGCTCACCCACTGCTTAAGCTTCTGGATGGGAAAAACATCTAAAGATTCTGAGACCTGTCAGTCCTCAGGGCTGGAAAAATCCCTAAAGGTCAGGGCTACCAGGCTAACTGACAGGTGGTCTGCCTGTCATATGTTGACTGACAGGTGGTCTGCCCCATGACAGGAAGGAGGAGAAGGAAGGCCTCCTGTTCCTACCTCTAGGCTTTGGGAGCCCTGCCAGTCTCCCACCATGACCAGGAAGCAGCATCACTTAAAATTGTGTCAGCAGTTTACCCAAATTCGAAACCTAGCGCAGCCAAGTGGTAGCTGTGTGGTCTGGAGCACAGGGCTCCCTCTCCAGCTCTACTTTCCCTCTGTAACACAGGGCAGTGTTTGTTGTCTGTCTCATAAAAGCTGAATAACTACTGATGTCTTTATCACTGTAAAACACTCACGGGTGACACCTGGCTTTTTGAACTTGTAAGACGGACGCAGACAATGGTGGTGGAAAGGAAAGTAGGTACCCCACATAGGTTTTCTTCTCCTGGGCAGGAGGGAGCCTCCCTCCCTCCCTAGAACCCTAATACCCTAAGTCCTACTTAAGCCTCTGATTTCTCACAAATTCCCTAAGCTTTTTTTCCTGGCAAAGAGGATGCTTCCCAGGCAGAATTAAAATAAGGCTCACCCCTGCCGTCCTCCTGGGTCTCCCTTTTGTTCCACCAACCCCCTTCATCAAGCACACAGCCAGAAGCAGTGCCCAGCTGACAATTTCTGGGAGAAATTTTAGCAATCTGCAGCTGAATTGAGCCTTAGTACCTGTTTGTGACACTGATGAGCACTCCTGTTCTCAGGCCCCGGAAACAGAGGCCATAATGTGTGGCTCAGTCAGAAAGGACCATGCCTGGAACTAACTGGTCAGGAGCCAAGACTCCTTCATATTATTTCCAGTTTTCCACAACCCCTACCCCTTCTAATGAGCTGACAGGCAACAGGCTGCACATTTAGTTAGAAATTGCACTTAACACCACAGACTGCTACTTTTCGCTGCATACATTTAGTTTAATAAGTGTGTTACCTATTGCTCTGGTTTTCACGTTTCCCCTGGAAAGCACTTTGGGGAAAAAATCCTTCAGACTACCTAGGTCATTCATTGTTGCTGACGACCTCCCAGACACAAAACAGAAAGGGTTGATACCTAGGAGAAGGCCCCCACGAAGGTGCCGCTATGACATTGTTGTTGCTGTTTTAACTAAAAAAAATATTAGCCAAAGTTAATTCCCATAGCCCAGTGTGGTAACACACACCCATAATCCCAGAACTTGGGAGATCAAGACAGGAGGATCACAGGTTTGAGGCCAGCAATTTAGCAAGATCCTGTTCCAAAATTTAAAAACAGCCAGGCATGGTAGTACATGCCTGTAATTCCAGTGCTTGGGAGGCTGAGACAGAAGAATTGAAGGTTGAAAGCCAACCTTAGCAACTTAGTGAGATCCTGTTTAAAATAAAAAAATAAAATAGGGCTGAGGGTATATGTCAGAGGTAGAACGCCCCTGGGTTCAATCTCCAGTAACAAAAATGGGGGTGAGAGGGCTGAGAGTGTAACAAAGTAGAATGCCCTTGAGTTTTATCCCCAGTACAAGAGAAAAAGAGATATATTGTCTGCTTTACTACAGAATACAACCCTAAATCTGCCCTACTTCTCTCCTTCCACTGCCATCAGTGGTTCAAGTCACCATCACCTCCATCCTGGATCAAGCCTCCTCAACAGCCTCCCTATTTCCATCCTTGCTGCCAGACAGTTCATTCCTTACACAGCAATTATGGGGATCTTTTAAAAATAAATCAGAATAAATTTTCCTTTTTCCTATTATGGAAATTATGAAAACACATGTCGAAAATGGATCTTCCACCAGCCTGAATCACTAAGTGACTGTGATAAACAGTGTGCTCTCACTGATCCACACCAGACCATTCTCAAGAATGAGTTGGGTGCTTGTTTGTTACTGCAGCATAACCTAACCTATATTCTGGCTGATACATTGAATTTATGCAGATTTCTAGAATACGCTTTTTGGATTCAGAGGATTCCTAAAGAAATCTGGGGCCTCAAAGGATGATGATGATGATGATGATGATGATGATGATGATGATGATATTTGTGTGTGTGTTACTGCAGATTGAACTCAGGGGAATTCTACTTCTGAGATACACCTTCCAGCTCAATGTTTTTATTTTGTTTTGAAACAGGATCTCACTAGGTTGTTGAGAACCTCATTACTTGCAGAGGCTATCTTGAACCTGTGATCCTCCTGTCTCAGCCTCCCAAGTTCTTGGGTTAACGGCGTACAGTCACCACACCCAGCTACAAAGGATTATTTTAACCACTGTTCTAGAAAGCCAGGGGAGCTGCCTGAGAAAGGCACAGTGTACAAAGGGTACAATTAACAAGCTTGGCTGGTAGTCTCAGGCAGAGGTACCACCTTGATGAACTGATTCCATTAAGCCAACTTCTCAGTAGTCAGGCAGGCAGTCTGTGCCTAAAACAGGAGAGAGGTCCTGGAGATCTAGAATACAAAGCAAGGTTACTAGGTAGAGTTTAGGAATAGGAATCAGCATAGTAAAGGTGGAACAGGCAGGGGAAGGAATAGAAGGGAAAACAACTTAGAAGCTGTATGAACCTACTTCTTGGAGGGACGTGAACTCAGATTGGCAGCCACACACCCAAGGGGCCAATTTCTGCCGTTATCACAAGTTCTCCAGCTCCTGAGTCTGCTGAAGCTAAGTGAATATTTTCTGTCTGAGCTAGGATGGGCTCAGTGGCTTGCACAGTGTACAAAACTGGCCAGAATGAATCTGCCTGGGACTACTGGGAGAAGCAGAGATTGCTGGGAGAAGCAGATGCCTCTCTCAGAAATGAGGAGGGGGCTTGTCCAATCAGAACAACAGCTGACAGTTTTCAAGTGTGTATCACATGCCAGACACTGTGGCCAGGACATTATATGCACGCTCTCTCTTTAACCCCTACACAAATCCCATACATTTAGTGCACGTTTATCTCCACTTAAAAACACTAAGTAACTTGCCTAAGATCATACAGCTAGTAAATGTCAGAATCCCGATTTGGAACCTGGATGTTTCCTCCCTCATCTATGCCTTAACCACTTTATTTGCTCTTCCTTCTTTTCCTTGAATTTATGTATTTGTTTTGCTTTCTCCTAGATTTTCATTCCACCCCATTTCCTGCCACCTGTTCTATTGCTTTTTACCCTCCCCTACTTGACATGAAAAAAAAATACGTGGACCTTGACTTGTTTATTATTAGTTTCTCAGTTCCATACCTTCTTGAGACCACTGATACTGCGAGCCTTATCTCCAGGAGCCGTTCAGAGACGATGACTCTCATAGGGCAAGGCAGCAGCATGACTCTTTGTGCACAAACAGCAATCTGGGTCCAGGAGCCAGGTACAGGTAGGTGGAAGCTATACGCATTTCTGAAGGGGGCTTGGAGAGGTGCCATGGAGATGAAATCTGTAGCTAGGAGGCAAAAGCTTCCCCAGGGGCACGAACCTGCAGGTTTGAGAGGCGCTGGGTGTGTGGGAGTGAAGTCCTAGCATTTATTTTCTTTTATTAGTTGGCATTGTTTGGGATAGACCTTTCTAGAGAGTCATATCCGTGTCCTAGAAAAGAAAGAGCATTGAGTTTGTTCTAGGATGAAGGGATTCTGGTTTGGCTTTGCCACATACCTCTCTAGTACTCAATTTCCTCATCTGCAAAATGGAAAAGTTTTAGAGCTTCCTCATAAGAAAGTTTTAGAGCGAGGATCAAATAAGTTGATGATGTCTAGAAGGTACCTGAAACTCAGTAACACAGATGTCCCACAAACTTGCCATACTCCAGTTTTTTGTGTATGTGTAGTACTAGGAATTGAACCGAGAGTGTTCTACTCTGAGCTATACCCCCAGACCTTTTTATTTTGAACTTAATTTTATGTGTGTGTGTGTGTGTGTGTGTGTGTGTGTGTGTGTGTAATACTGGGGAATGGACCCAAGGGTATTCTACCTTTGAGCTACATGTCCGTCCCTATATTATTTTTTATTTTGAAATAGGGTCTCTTAGGTTGCAGGGGCCCTCACTAAGTTGCTGAGGCTGGCTGTGAACCTGCAATCATCCTGTCTCAGCCTCCCAAGTATGAGGGCTACAGGTGTGCGCAACTACACCCATCCTTATTTTTAATTGTGAAGCAGAGTCTCACTAAGTTTCTGAGGCTGGCTTCAAACCTGTGATCCTCCTACCTCAGCCTCCCGAGGAGTACTGAGATTACAAGTAAGCACCACTATACTAGGCCCACTCCCAACACTGTCACATCAGCCAAACAAATCAAAGACTACCTCAAACCTTGCTTTCTTTTGCATTTGTGAATGGGCCCACCTTCTCTCCAAAGCACCATCACCACTCTCTCCCAAACCTTCATCATCTGTCTGTAGATAGCATCCTACTCACTGGCTCTGTAGCCCATTTTCTCTGCACAATAGACCCAGTGAGCATTTTGAAATCAAAATCAAGTCATGTTACTTCGATGCTTCAGTGACTTCCTGTTGTTCTTTGGATAAAATCGTAGGACTTCCTCCTGGACCCCATGACATACATCTGTAAAACCAGTACTTCGGAAGCTGAGACAGAAGGATCACAGGTTTGAGGCTAGCACACAGTAACTTAGTGAGACCCTGTTTCAAAATAAAGTAAGCCAGGCATGGTGGCACATGCCTGTAATCTCAGTACTCAGAAGACTAAGATAGGAGGATCGTAGGTTCAAGGCCGGGCTCGGCAACTTAGCCAGACCCCACTTTAAAATAAAAACTAAAAAAGGGCCGGGTTAAAATAGCTCAAATGTAGAATATCCCTGTGTTCAATCACCAGTAACAATAAATTTAATTAAATATGGCTAGTGGTGTAGCTCAGAGTTAGAACTTCCCCAGGTTTCATCCACAATACTACAAAAAATAGTAGGACTTTCTTCATAGCCCACAAGACCCTGTGTGATTAGGCACCTTCACCTATTTTACCTTCACCTAATGCTGTTCTTTTTTTCATCTCATTTCATTTTAGTTTACTTTTTGGTAGTGAGGTTGAACCCAGAGTTGTTCTACCCCTGATCTACACTTTTTTATTTTTTATATTTTTAAGCCCCTTTTTTATTTTTTATATTTTTAAGCAAGGTCTCACAGCCGGGCATAGTGGCACACACTTGTAATCCCAGCATTTGGGAGGCTGAGACCAGAGGACCACGGTTCGTGGACAGCCTCAGCTACTCAGTGAGGCCCTCTGCAACTCAGTGAGACCCAGTTTCAAAATAAAGAATACAAAATAGGGCAGGGGGTGTAGCTCGGAGCTCGAAAGCCCCTGGGTTCCATCCCCAGACCTGCAAAATAAACAAACAAACGAACAAGGTAAATTACTGCACACTGGCCTCCAACCTGAGATCCTCCTGTCTCAGCCTCCCAAGTACTGGGATTACAGGTGGGTGCCACCTCGCCCAGCTATGCTGCTCTGTTTCTTGTTCTCTTGTGCTTTGCTCACCTCCCTAAAGCTTTAGGTACCTACCATGTTCTCTTCTACCAATGAGCATTGATATGTGCTGTTCTCAATGCCTAAAATACTCTTTCTAAACCTCTTCTAGCTCCAGGCCCTTTCTAAGTTATTGATTCCCCCAGAAAGATTTCTGTCAAATCTGGAGACTAGATCAATTCTTCCTATATTCACACCATTTATATTTTGGTTGTTATTTGATCATTGTTTGCTACTCACAACAGAGTCTTAGCTCCTTAGAAGCAAGGACCACGGATGTTTTTGTTTACCATAGCATCCCCATCACTTGCCACAATGATAGGTGCTCAGTCATTATTTGTTAAATGAATAAATGAAAGTGGGGTCCTCGACACAAAGTACAGAGCTGGGCAAAAATAAAGCAGTGCTGCAGAAACAAACTGATCCCAGAATTCCTATAGGCATTCAAGGGACCAGGCGATCCAAAGCCTTCTTGAAAATGAAAAACAAAATTAGAGGACTACTACTTCCCAATTTCAAAACTTACCACAAAGTAATCAAAATAGCCAGGCACAGTGGTACACGACTGTAATTCCAGCACTTCAGAAGCTGAAGCAGGAGGATCACCGGTACAGAGTCAGCCTCAGCAACTTACTGGGTCTCTATTTCACAGAAGAGAAAATAAGCCAGCTGTGTAATCCCCACTACTTCGTAGGCTGAAAGAGGAGGATTATAGGTTTGGAGCCAGCCTCAGTCACTTAGTGAATCCCTATTTCAAAACAAAAAGCAAAACAGAGTGCCCCTGGGAGGGAGGAAGGAAGGAACGAAGAAAGGAGAGAATGAAAGAGAAAGAGTAATGAAAAAAAAGAAAGGAAAAAGAGAGAAAAGAAAGGAAGGAAGGAATGAAAGAAGGAAGGAAGGAAGGGAGGGAGGGAGGGAGAAGAAAAGAGAAGAGAAGAAAAACAAGAGAAGAGAAAATACAGGAAGGTTGGGGGGTGCAGCTCAGAGGTAGAATGCCTCTTGGTTTAATCCTTAGGGCAAAAGAAAGTAATAAGAATAACCATGATGGTGTGGTGAATAAAGATATATATGTGTGTGGATGACATAGAACTGAGAGTTCAGAAATAAACCATACATCTATAGTCAATTTACTTTGAGCAAGCTTACCCACATCATGCAATGTGGAAAGAATAGTTTCTTCAACAAAAGGCAAGGGGACATTGAGACATCCAACATGAATGAATGAAGTTCTACCGTTACTTTACGCCATTTACAAAAATTAACTAAAGATGTTAGCTCAAAGTAGATCAAAAATCAGAATGAAAGAGCTAAAACTCGACTTCCGGGAAGATGGCGACGGAGGAAAGCGGCACTTACAAGTCCCGCTAACAATCCAACTCTACTACCACAAAACCAGCGCCTTTCAGAGCCAGAAAACACCACCAGCAAAGAAATAAAAACGGTAACTACAAGGGACAGAGAAAAAGGGCTGGAAAAACAAGACACCAGAAAAAAACCAGCCCGAAGTGCCGCGCCCGCGCGGCGCTGAGCGGCCAGAGCCGCAGCGCGGATTGGGGGGAGCCGCAGAGTGGAGCGGCCTGCCGCGTCGCGGAACCGCCAGAGCGGCCGGAGTGGCCAGACCCGCGGTGCAGAGCAGCCGAAGCCGCGGTTCAGAGCAGCCGAGTAGAGCGGCCAGAACAGCCAAGCGGAGTGGCCAGAACAGCCGGAGCAGCCAGAGCCGCAGCGCGGATTGCCTGGAGCGGCCGCGCGGAGTGGCCAGAGCCGCGGAGTGGAGCGGCTGGAGCAGCCGGAGCGGAGCGGCCAGAACAGCTGAGCGGAGCGGCCAGAGCAGCCGAGCAGAGCGGCCAGAACAGCCGGAGCGGAGCGGCCAGAACAGTCGGAGCAGCCAGAGCCGCGTTGCGGAACGGCCGGAGCGGCCGGAGTGGCCAGACCCGCGGTGCAGAGCAGCCAGAGCCGGGCGCAGAGCGGCCGGAGCGGAGCGGCCTACATCTCCCCTAGCAGTACCAGGCTCCAGAGAGGAGGGAGACTCAAAACAGAGCTCAAATCCAGAGAGGAGGTACTTTGGCCTCGCGGCCTAGGACGCAGAAGCAGCGTCTTACTGCTGGCGGCAGTGGTGAGTTCACCGGACGGCCCTAGACCAATCCATTCAACCAGCCACCAGGAGCCTGAGAGGAGCGGAGCCTGAGAGGAGCGGTTGACAGCGAGCTGAGGTGAGCAGGTGCTGAACAGCCGGCGGCAGTCAGCAGTTTTGTTGGTGCAGGGAACATCTAAAGCTCCCAAGGGCCGAGCACAGCACAACTGGCAGGGACTCAGAGCGGAGTTCAAAACCAGAGAAGAAATACGCCGCATCACGGCCAAGGGCGTGGCAGTGGTGCCATATTGCCAGTGGCGGCAGCAGCGAATCCACCAAGTTCACTACAGCTCCATCAGCGCACTCAATAACCGTGAGTCAAATTGTGACCCCTAGGGAAGAAATCCCAGTACTGCGCTCCCAGGGACTTGCGCAGATAGTCTCCCTGGGTCGGAGATTTTAGCAGTGCAGCCCAGGGGGGGAGTGGCAGTGGCAGAGATATCATACCATAGTCACAACTCCCCACTGGAGAACGCCCAACTTGGCACTCCCCACGGTCTAAGCAGCCTTGATTGACTCCCTGGGTCTGAGACTTTGTGATACAAACCAGTTAAGGAGTAGTGGTGACTGAGATACCACAGACACGAGATCCAGAGCATCTTAAGTGAACTCGTAGTGACTCGGGGAAGAACCCAGAGAAGGCACAAACTTCCAAAATCATGGGAAAGAGAAATAACAATGGAGCAGTGAATGCCAACAACCCCACAACATCAGAATCTGATAACACAGAAATCCAAAGATCTCTAGAAGATCAAATTAGGAAAATAACTTTAGAAATAATAGAGGACTTTCGAAAAGAATTTAGAGAGAGTCAAAAAGAGATAAAGGATGCAATTAATGAAGTAAAGGCCTCAATCCAAAGTATAAACAACAGATTAGACCACATGGAGAATAGAATCTCGCTCCTTGAAGATGATCATTCTAAAAATGAACGCATAGTTTCTAATTTAGAAAAAAAAACCCGACAGCAGGAATCTGACATTGAAGAAATATGGGCCCATTTCAAGAGAGCTAACCTAAGAATAATTGGAATAGAGGAGGGAAAAGAAGGTGAAACCAAAGGGATCAACAATCTCTTCAAGGAAGTAATAGCAGAAAATTTTCCAAACATAGAGCAAGAGGTCGATACACAGATCCAGGAAACTTATAGAACTCCCTTTAGACAGGATCAGAGAAGAGGATCCCCACGCCACATAATTGTCAAAATGACTAATGTGGAAGCCAAGGAGAGAATCTTAAAGGCAACAAAAACAAAAGGCCACGTGACATACAGAGGCAAACCAATTAGAATCACTCCAGACTTCCCAAACCAAGTTATGAAAGCCAGAAGGGCTTGGAGTAACATATTCCAAACTCTGAAAGAAAACAACTTCCAGCCAAAAATTTCCTACCCAGCAAAACTATCCATCAAATTAGATGGGGAAATAAGAAGCTTCCATGACAAACAGCAACTGAAGGAATTTATGTCTTCAAAACCAGCGCTAGAGAAAATACTCAAGGAGATTAACTGCAAAGAGGAAATGGGTAATACACGCCAGAACCAAAGAAACAAGAATTCCCATCCAGCAGACAACTAAGCAAAGAAGAATAAACAGTATCTTAAACAGAAATAAGATCTTAACATGTTGGGAATTAAAAATTATCTCTCTATAATCACACTTAATGTAAACGGCCTCAACTCCCCAATAAAAAGACATAAAGTGGCAAAATGGATTAAAAGCCAGAATCCATCCATCTGCTGCTTACAAGAAACACACCTTACAAGTAAAGATAGGAACAAACTCAAGGTAAAGGGCTGGAGCAAGGTAATCCATGCTAATGGTACTCGAAGACAAGCAGGAGTAGCAACTATGATATCAGACAAGTTAGACTTCAAACCCAAACTTATTAGAAGAGACAGAGAAGGTCACATCTTACTGGTAAAAGGAATAGTCCAGCAAGAGGAAATAACAATAATCAACATCTATGCCCCAAACATAGGGGCAGCTACTTTCATAAATCAAACTCTTTGTGATATGAAGTCACACATAAATCCCAACACAATAATACTGGGAGACTTCAACACACCTCTCACAATACTAGACCGATCTTCCAGACAAAGGGTCAGTAAAGATGCCTCAGAACTAAAGAACACCATTAAACAAATGGACCTGTTGGACACATATAGAATATTTCAGCCAACTACAGCGGAGTTTATATTTTTCTCAGCTGCTCACAGAACCTTCTCCAAAATAGATCACATCCTGGGACACAAAATGAGCACTAGCAAATTTTAAAAATATTACATACTTCCCTGTGTCATTTCAGACCATAATGGAATGAAACTAGAAATCAACTATAAGAAGACCCAGAGAAACAACATAAACATGTGGAGACTGAACACCACACTTCTGAATGAAGAATGGGTCATAGAAGATGTAAGAGATGAAATCAAGAAATTTCTAAAAACAAATGAAAATAAAGAAACAACATATCAAAACCTCTGGGACACTTTGAAGGCAGTATTAAGAGGAAAATTTATAGCACTGAGTGCTCACATAAGAAAAACAGAAAATCTTCAAATAAATAGCCTTATGACACACCTCAAAGCCCTTGAAAAGCAGGAACAATTGAACCCCAAAGCCAGAAGAAGACGGGAAATTATTAAAATTAGAGCAGAAATTAACGAAATAGAGAATAAAAAAACAATACAGAAAATCAACAAAACCAAAAGCTGGTTTCTTGAAAAAATTAACAAGATTGATAAACCACTAGCCTACCTAACTAAAAAAAAAGAGAGAATCAACCCAAATTATGAAGATAAGGGATGAAAAAGGAGACATTACTACTGACAGTGTAGAAATCCAGAGGATTATCAGAAACTACTTTGAAAAACTATACTCCAACAAAATGGAAAACCTGGAGGAAATCGACAACTTCCTAGATAAATACAACCTTCCTAAACTGAGTCAAGAAGATATAGAACACTTAAACCAACCAATAACAATCAAAGAGATTGAAACAGCAATAAAGAGCTTACCATCAAAGAAAAGCCCAGGACCAGATGGTTTCCCAAGTGAATTCTATAAAACCTTTATAGAAGAACTAATCTCAATACTACTAAAACTATTTCGGGAAATAGAAAAAACCGGGACTCTCCCAAATACATTCTATGAAGCCAACATCACACTAATACCCAAACCGAATAAAGACAGTTCAAGGAAGGAAAACTACAGGCCTATATCTCTGATGAACTTGGATGCAAAACTATTAAACAAAATATTAGCAACACGCATTCAAAACCACATCAAGAAAATCATTCACCATGACCAGGTAGGGTTCATCCCAGGGATGCAAGGCTGGTTCAATATACGAAAATCAATCCATGTAATTCATCATATAAACAGAATCAAAGACAAAAACCACATGATCATCTAAATAGATGCTGAAAAAGCATTTGATAAAATTCAACATCCATTTATGATAAAAACACTGCAGAGAATTGGAATAGAAAGAACATATCTCAACATTATTAAGGCAATCTACAATAAGCCCACTGCCAACATCATATCAAATGGGGAAAAACTTTAAGAATTCCCCCTAAAAACTGGAATGAGACAGGGATGTCCACTATCACCACTTCTCTTCAATATAGTACTAGAGACTCTAGCCAGAGCAATAAGGCAAGAAAAGGAAATCAAAGGAGTACAAATAGGAAAAGAAGAACTTAAGCTTTCACTATTTGCAGATGACATGATACTATATTTAGAATACCCAACAAACTCAACCAAAAGGCTTATAGAATTAATCAACAAATTCAGCAAGGTATCTGGATACAAAATCAATCTTAAAAAATCAGAAGCTTTCCTGTACACCAACCATAAATCCACTGAAAAAGAAATTCAGAAAACACTTCCACTCAGGATCTCCCACAAAAAAATAAAATACCTAGGAATAAACTTGACCAAGGAGGTAAAAGATCTCTACAAAGAAAATTATAAAACACTGAAAAAAGAAATCGAAGAAGATCTTAGAAGATGGAAAGACCTTCCATGTTCATGGATTGGCAGAATAAATATTATTAAAATGGCCATACTCCCAAAACTGATCTACAGATTTAATGCAATGCCCATTAAACTACCAAGATCATTCCTCACAGACATAGAAAAATCAGTCCTTAAATTTATCTGGAATAACAAAAAGCCCAGAATAGCCAAGGTAGTTCTCAGCAACAAAAACCACGCAGGAGGAATCACAATACCTGACTTTAAACTATACTACAAAGCCATTGTAATAAAAACAGCATGGTACTGGCAAAAGAACAGATATATAGACCAATGGAGCAGAATAGAAGACCCAGAAACAAGTCCACACACTTTCAGCCAATTGATTTTTGACAAAGGGGCCAAAAACATACACTGGAAAAAAGATAGCCTCTTCAACAAATGGTGTTGGCAAAACTGGTTAACCATATGCAGAAAATTGGATGTTAATCCCACTTTTTCACCCTGTACAAAAGTCAACTCACGATGGATCAAAGACTTGGAAATTAAACCAGAGACTTTGAAGCTCCTTGAAGAGGGCATAGGTCCAACACTACAACACATAGGCACAGACAAACATTTCCTCAACAAGACCCCAAAAGCACAACAAATTAAAAGGAGAATCAATACATGGGATTGCATGAAACTGAAGAGCTTCTGTTCAGCAAAGGAAACTATCAAGAATCTCAATCGAGAGCCAACAGAATGGGAGAAGATTTTTGCCACCTACACCACTGATAGAGGACTAATATCTAGAATATACAGAGAACTCAAGAAACTCAACACTAAGAAAACAAAACATCCAATAACAAAATGGGCAAATGAACTAAATAGACACTTCACAAAAGAAGAAATTCAAATGGCCAATAAATGCATGAAAAAATGCTCAACATCACTGGCAATCAGAGAGATGCAAATCAAAACTACCCTGAGATTTCACCTAACTCCAACTAGAATGGCCATCATTCAAAACACCAACAACAACAGATGCTGGCGAGGATGTGGAGAAGTGGGAACTCTAAGACATTGTTGGTGGGATTGCAAATTAGTGCAACCACTTTGGAAAACAGTATGGAGAATCCTCAGAAGAATGGGAACAAATCTACCATTTGATCCAGCAATACCACTGTTGGGTATCTACCCAAAAGAAAAGAAACCAAACTATCAAACTAATGCATGTGTATCTATGTTCATAGCTGCACAATTCACCATAGCCAAACTATGGAACCAGCCAAGATGTCCATCAACAGATGAATGGATTACAAAACTGTGGGATATGTACACAATGGAATTTTACTCAGCCATCAAAAAAAACTCAATTACATCATTTTCAGGGAAATGGATGGAGCTGGAGGACATTATGCTAAGTGAGATTAGTCAGGCACAAAAAATAAGAAATCAGATGCTTTCCCTAATATGTGAGAGTTAGGGAGAAATGGGTCATAGGAGGAACTCTTGGAAGAGCATCAGTAACTTTTAACTCTGTTTACATTGTCTTTGGATATACAATATTTTTTTATTTTTTAAGGGAGTTTATTTACCCTTTTGTTGCCTGTGCCATTGAAATCATATCCAAGAAATCACTTCCAATTTCAATGTTGTGAGGTTTTATGACCCAGATTTTCTTCTAAAAGCTGATAGTATTAAGATTTATATTTAGGTCCTTTATCTATTTTGAGTTAATATTTGTATATGTGTTAGGTAAGGGTCCAATTTTATTATTTTTCATTTATTATTATTTTTCAACAATATTTAGTTAAAAGACTAGTATTTCCTCCACCAAAAGTTCATGGAAACCTTGTCAAAAATAACTTGACAATGTATGGAAGAATTTATCTCTAGGCTTTTATTTAGCTCCAATGGTTTATATATCTGCCTTTAGAACAGTACTACACTGTTTCAATTATTGTAGCTTTATATGGTTTGAAATCAGAAAATATACATCTTCTAGCTTTGTTCTTCTTTGAGACTTTTTTGGGTATCTAGAGCCCATATTCCATATCAGGATAGATTTTTTTTCTGAAAAATAAATAAATAAATGTATGATAGTTTCACCTAAAAAAAAAAAAGAAAAAAAATATTCTCTGGTAAGAAAGAAAGCAAAAAGAAATATTGAAATGTTATCTTTAAGTCATCAAAAGTTTGGTACCAGACAAATGAAACTGTTATGTGAGATTATCAATGTTAATATTGTATAAATTGCTATAATACTAGATGTCAACCACTAAGCCAAGCGTGGGAAGGAGGGATGGGGAGGGAATGGGGTGGGGATCGGGTAGGGGCTAACTGGGCGATGTGTGCATGTATGTCTACAAAAGTATCTTATTTATACCACTATGATGTATGAATACATTGCACCAATAAAAAATAAATTTAAAAAAAAAAAAGAAAGAGCTAAAACTCTTAAAAAGAAACATAAATCTGCGTGTTTTTGGATTAAACAATATCTTATATGCGATGGTAAAAAAGAATACATACAAACAAAGCAAAAATAGATGTTGAACATCATCAAAATTTAAAATGTTTATACATCAAAGAATACTATCCAGTCAATGAACAGGCAATGTACAAAATGGGGGAAAAATTACAAATCATCTGTATGGCCAGGGATTAATATACAGATTATATAAGAACTCTAATTTCACAACAAAAGGACAAATAGCACAATTAAAAGATGGGCAAAATATTTAAATAGACACTTCTCCAAAGAGATATGCAAATGCCCGCTAAGCACACAAAAAAGGTACTCAACATCACTAGTTATCAGAAAATGCAAGTTAAAAGCACAGTGAGAGCCAGGCGTGGTGGCGCACGCTTGTAATCCCCACGCTTGGGAGGCTGAGACAGGAGGATCGCACAGGTTCGAAGCCAGCCTCAGCTACTGAGTGAGGCTCTCAGCAACTTAGTGACACCCTGTTTCCAAATAAAATATAAAAAATAGGTCTGAGAGTATAGCCCTGAGGTAGAAAACCCTGGGTTCCACCCCCAGTACCACCAAAAAAAACAAAAACAAAAACAAAACACACACACACACACACACACACACACACACACACACAGAGCCAGGCGTGGTGGCGCATGCTTGTAATCCCAGTACTTGAGAGGCAGAGACAGGAGGATCACAGGTTCTCTGCCATCCTCATCAACTTAGTGAGGCCGTCTGCAATTTAGTGAAATCTTGTTTCAAAATAAAGAGTAAAATTGGGCTGGGGATGTAGCTCAGAGATAAAAGGCTCTTGTGTTCAATCCCCAGGAGCATTATTCATAATAGCCAAAGGATGGAAACATTCCAGAAGCCTTCAATGTGTGAGTAGATAAACAAACTGTAATATATCCATTCAATGGAATATTACTCAGCCATAAAAATAAAATATTTAGCTGGGTGTGCTGGCGTACGCTTGTAATCCCAACAATTCAGGAGGCCTAGACTGGAAGATCGTGGTTTGTGGACAGCCTCAGCTACTTAGCGAGGCCCTTTGTAATTCAGTGAGACTGTTTCAAAAATTAAAAAGACTACAAAGTAGGGCTGAGGGTGTAGCTTGGAGGTACAATGTCCCTGGTACCACAAACAAAAAAAGAAAAGATACAATGGCACATCCTACAACATGGATGGAACTTTTAAGCTGGGCGTGGTGGCACATGCTTGTAATCCCAGCATTTGGGAGGCTGAGATGGGAGGATTGAGGTTTGTGGACAGCCTCAGCTACTTAGTGAGGGCCTTTACAATTTAGTGAGACCCTGTTTCAAAATGAAGAATAAATAATAGGGCAGGGGATGTAGCTCAGAGGTCGAATGTCCCTGGGTTCCATCCCCAGACCCACAAATAATAATAATAATAATAGTAATAATAATAATAATAATATTAATAAAGTGTTTATGTGAAAAGTGAGTACCGAAGGTCAAGAAAGAGCCAGTCATATACAAAGTTTCGGGTATAGCATTCTGGCTATCTAGCAATTAAACCTTTTCACTACTGTCTGGGTGGTAAGCTGGGGATGGTGTGTTGTTCAGCATCTGCTATACACCAGGCACAATATCTGTGTCTGAGCCCATCCTGCTTACCCCTCCCCCCATTGGGCAACTGATTAGAGACGCAAAGAGCTGCGGGGACCTGTAACAATACCTAGCACATAACAGATATTCAATAAATATTAATTGAATTTAAAAGTGGTCCAACCAGAAGGAACAGCTCCTGCAAGAATCCTGGGGCTGGAATGATCTTGGTGAGAAGCAGAAACGAGGCCGGTGCAGCTGAAGTGGCCTGGGTGAAAGTGGTTGGAGCAGAGGTTAGAGAGGTGAGCACATAGAATGTGAAATCTATTTTTTTTTTTTGTACTGTGGATTGAACTCAGGGAAATTCTACCTCCCAGCTGCAGCCCCACCCAGCCCTTTTTAGTTGTTTTAAACTTTGAAACAGGATCTCACTAAATCATTGAGGCTGGCCTCAAACCTGAGATCCTCCTGTCTCAGCCTTTCAAGTACTGTGTTTACAGGCATGTGCCACCACATCCAGCTTATGAAATCTTCTGCCAGTATATGACAAATTACAGGCGCAAAGAAAAATGAGGTCAAGTGGTAGACCGCCTTCTAGCTCACTTTCTTTTGCTCCCAGGCGCTTTTGATCTGCAAGGCACACATTTTTGTCTTCTCTTCCCTCTGGTTGACTTTGGCAGTCCGACTCAATTGAGCCCTTCCCTCTGATCATGCCCTCATGTGCCCACCTGTGTTGCCAACCTGGTGGTCAGCAAGATAATGAGCAAGGAGAGAGAAGGGCCCATCTGCTCCTGTTATGAAAAAGAGACTTTCTCACACATACTTGGATTTTCACGAATTTGTGTTTCTCAAATGAAGCAAACACTACTCTGAAGAGGATCTATAATTTAATCCAGGTCTCCAAGGTTGGGTCCTCTGAAAGAACTGTATAATGTTTGATCTGCAAAACGCCTGAGAGATGTCAAACTCTCTTTTTTTTCAGAAGGAGAATCCAGATCCAGGGAAGGGAGGGAACTTGCCAAGGATACAGTAGGTGCTCAATAAATATTTGTTGAGAGAACGAAAGCTGTGGTATAGACATATAATGGAATTTTACAAGCCATAAAGAAAAACAAAAAATTAAATCATTTGTAGAAAAATGGATAAAACGAGAATATTTTGCTAAGTGTAATCAGCCAGGTCCTATGTTTTCTTTCATATGTGGAAGCTATAGAGAAAATAGGAAAGAAAAGGGACTTCAGATAAAGGAGGAAAGAGACCAATAGTGGAAGAGGGTTCCGGGGAGAGGAGAAGGGGCAAAGGAAGACCGAGGAAGGAAACAATTCAGTAATGCTATGTTCATACATGAAGGTGTCATTACCAGTCTCACTAACATGCACTGGGAAGGAGGGAGGGAGTGGGGTAGGATCCAGAGCAAAACACACTAAGTGATGTGTACATGTATGTTTATAGCACGTTGAACCTCACTATGACATATAATCATAATATGCCAATAAAATTCTTTATAAAAAGAACAATGACTCACATGCTTAAGAGATTAAGAGTACAGTCTGGGATCATGGGACCAAGTCGTTCTTTATCCCAAGTACTTCATGCAAATCCCACACCCTGAACTCAGTAGCATGATTTTCAAAGACACATTTAAAAAATTTATTTTGGTGGTACTGGGTATGGAACCCTTCTACATCCGGGCTACACTCCCAGACCTATTTTGTATTTTATTTGGAAACAGGGTCTCTTAAGCCAGCGCGGCTGGCTTTGAACCTGCTTGATCCTCCTGTCTCCGCCTCCCAAGCTCAGGGATTACAAGCGTGCGCCACCACACCCAGCTTAAATTTTTAATTTATAAATTTTTCCAGTCGTAAGAATTGAACTAAGGGGTGTTCTACCACTAAGCTATATCTCCAACCCTTTTACTTTTTATTTTCAGATAGGGTCTCACTAAGTTGCTCTGGTTGACCTCAAACCAGTGGTCTTCCTGTCTTGGCTTCCAGAGTTGCTGAGATTACAGGCATGCACACTGCACCCAGATAAAAAGGCCTTTTTTGTGGTACTGGAGATTGAACTCAGAGGCATTCTACCTCTGAGGTACACCTATATTTTTTTCTTTTGTTAAAAAAACAGGATCTCACTAAGTTGCAGAGAGCCTCACTAAGTAGCTGAGGCTGGCTGTGAACCTGCAATCCTCCTGTCTCAGCCTCCCAAGTACTGGGATTACAAACATGTGCCATCACGCCTGACTTCCAGTCCTATTTTTATTCTTTATTTTGAAACAGGGTCTTACTAAGTTGCAGAAGGCCTCACTAAGTAACTGAGGCTGGCCATGAACTGCGATCCTCCTGTCTCAGCCTCCCTAGGACTGGGATTACAAACGGTGCACCACCATGCCTGGCTAAGAAGGCACATTTAATCTAGAAGTGCAAATATCTGAACATTGGTTTAATAAGTCTCAGAGTAAAACTCAGACAGTGGTGTGTGTGTGTGTGTGTGTGTGTGTGTGTGTGTGTGTGTGTGTTTTCTTTTACATTTCCATGGTAATTCTAATGGGCAGACAAGGTCAAGAACCACTGCCCATTAGAATTAAACCACTGTTTCTCCAGCTCGAATGCACACTAAAACCCCCTAGAGTAGATTTCAATTTAAGTGCATATTCATACAGGTGATTCTAAAACATAGTTAAGGTTGAAAACCAAAACCAGTATCAATTACTTGACAGTTGGTAAATAAAAATAAATAAACCATATTTTATAAGTTCCACGAAGGCAACTATTTATGCTTGCCTTGGTTACATCTGTATGTCTAGCACCAAGAAGAATGAAAATGATTGGCCTTCCCATCTTCCATCATGGGCAAGTCAAATTCATCTCTGAGGCTATTGATTTATTTACTTACTTACTTAATTTACTTGTTGTTTGATACTGGGTATTTATTGAACCCAGGGACATTCTACCTCTGATCTACACCCCTGCCCTTTTCATTTTTTATTTTTTATTTATTTAATTTTTTTTGGTGGTACTGGGGTTCCTGGAAACCCTTCTACCTCCAGGCTACACTCCCAGACCTATTTTTACATCTTTATTTGGAAACAGGGTCTCCTAAGCCAGCGAACCTGCGCGATCCTCCTGTCTCTGCCTCCCAAGCGCGGGGATTACAAGCGTGCACCACCATGCCCGGCTTCATTTTTTATTTTGAAACAGGATCTCACTAGGTTGCTGAGAGTCTCACTAAATTGATAAGGCTGGCCTCTAACCTTCTATCCTTCTTTCTCAGCCTCTCAAGTACTGAGATTATAGGTATGCACCACCACACCCAGCTCAAGATTTTTTTACATTTTTCATAAAGGAGTAATAACTCACAGGACTGTCATGAGGTCACATGAGTTAACACATTTCAAAGTGCTTCTTGAGTGACAAAGCAATGTAAAAATACTAATTCCACCAAGAAAACGTTAGTTTTTCATTCTCTCTCACTGATCCCTGCCTAAGAAACATTAATTCTGTTTTTAGGCCCACCAGATGTACTCCTGCTGAATCTCCTAGCTCCCACTGGAAAGCCTTGCATGGGATCCTCTCCCAGCAAGACTGCTTCCTGAGTTCCATCCCCAGTAACCCCCCCTAAAAGAACCGAGAGTCAACAATAAGTCTCGCCAATTCGGCTTCACCAATGTCTGGCACAGGGTCTAGCACAGGCTTAGAACAATGATCAGGGAAGGAATTACCTCTTGGAGCCAGGTCTAAATCACCAGATTAGAGATAAACTTCTTGCCTTTATTAAAGAATAGGAAAATTAAAGAGGACAAATGTCTCAGCTATGTCCCAACTCACCAATTTAAAGCACATTTCAAAAGAACATAGCAAAGTTTTGAAGCCATAGCCAAGTCTAAGGTAATGGAGGTGTTTTTCCATCTAGAACCCAGAAGCAAGGCACTGCCACAGCCCTAGTTGTTCAGCATGTGTACTTTCTAAAGTACATATTTAGCCTGCAGCCGCAGACAGGAGCAGCACACCCCCTCAAATAGCAGCCCACAGCCCAGGCATCTGGAGGGTAGACAGATCACCACAGGGAAGACCTGCAGGAGGCTAAAAATGGGGTGATTTGAAGAGGATCGGGTTATCCAGTTCACTGGTTCAAGTTTATAATCCAGTACTTGGGAGGCTGACATGGGAGGATCACAGGTTCGAACCCAGCCTCAACCACTTAGTGAGACTTTCAAAATAAAAAATAAAATAAAGATGTGGTTGTAACTCAGAGATAGAACACCCTTGAGTTCAATCCCCAGTACTGAAGGGAAAAAATAAGGTTAGCAGGTAATGTCCTATAAATTCCTGAAGAACAGGGTCTATCTCTAACAAATTTCAGTATCTCTGACAAATTTCATAGGATTGCTTGTACTGTTTCGCAAGTTCTATTCCTTTAAGGGAACCCTGCAAAAGAGTCTCAAGTTGGAGTCACAATTTAATCAAGCCTGATGCCCTGCCCAATTGCCTATGACGGAAAGGGCACTTTTATTTAGTTATTATGCCCAAAGAGGGTGACTTTTAAAAATTTACCTACTCAGAGAAGACACGCCATTTTTAATAACCATGACCAGAAAGCATGACTTTTCAAACTGCTATGCCCAGAGGATGTGCCTTTTTTGAAAGGTTCCAGCATAAAGAGTGGCTTTTCCAGAGAAGGTGCCTCTTTTGTCATCCCTCTACCTGAAGGGGACACCTATTTTCCATATATGCTACCAGCTCCCACTAGCAACTAACAGGAATTCAATCAATATGTCCCCCTCCCTCACCGCCCAGACCACATGTGCGTCAGGTAGACCTGCAGCAACCCTCTCTGCATTGCTTTCCTAACTGCCGTTTTTCCTAACTTGGAATTAAGGGAAAGAGATGGCACTGGGCTCTTTCACAGGAAAGTAAACTCATGTAACCCATTATTGCAAGAGGTAACTCGGGCCAGAAGTTGGAAGACAGCCAGATTTTGCTATCCAGATTCCTCGAGGAATGAGTTTGCGTCATAGCTGAGTTTCCCAGGGAGCTGGACTGTTCCTCACTCTTCACTAGGGTTTCAGAAGGGTTCCTTTCATTTTCGCCATTTTTGAGAGGAACTCATCCCGAAAGCATACTTGTTCGCCTTCTTAAATAGATTATTCTTCTTTTTGAAATTTAAATAAAAAGCTGGGCATGGTGGCACACGCTTGTAATCCCCATACTTGTGAGAGGAGGATTCAAGTCCACGGTCAGCCTCAGCTACTTAATGAGGCCCTTCGCAACTTAGTGAGACCCTGTTTCAAAATAAAGAAAAAATATCTGGCTTGGGGTGTGGCTTGGGAGTTAGAATGCCCTGGATTCAGAATTGTTCCAAATAAAGTGCAAAATGTACCTAGATATATTGAAAACATGTATTGCTTAAAGTTGTTTGTATCCAGGAATTAAGGATATGTTTTGTCAAAAGTTGTTAATACCAAATATTTCCGTGTAAAAGCATACAAAAAACAAAAAAACAGGAAAAACAAGTGGCTTCAAGGTGTGCCTGCTCAGTTTTTATTCAGGTTAATAAAAAAAAACTAGATGAAAAACAATTATGTATAATGTGGTTTTAAAAAACTAAATGAAAAGCAAAATACATATAATGTGGCTTGCTGTAATTTGTCAGATTCATGTATAAATAAAGTATATTCTAGGGCACAGGCAGAGATGCCTTCCCCCTGATACTAAAAAAACAAAAATTTTGTTTGCTGAAGGAATTTTTGTTTTTCAGTGTTGGTGATTGAACCCAGGGATAGTTTACCTCTGAGCTATACCCCAGCCCTTTTATATTTTTTTATTTTGAAACAGGATCTTGCTAAGTTTCTGAAGCTGGCCTTGAACCTAAGATCTTTCTGTCTTAGCCTCCCAGGTATTGGAATAACAGGTATTGATTCTAGTAGGTTTTTTTTTGTTGTTTTTTGTTTTTGTTTTTGTTTTGGTGGTGATGGTACTGGGGTTCCTGGAAGCCCTTCTACCTCTGGGCTACACTCCCAGACCTATTTTACACTTTTTTATTTTTGGAAACAGGGTCTCTTAAGCCAGCATGGCTGGCTTTGAACCAGCGTGATTTTAATGTCTCTGCCTCCCAAGCGCGGGGATTACAAGCGTGCGCTACCATGCCCGGCAGGTATTGGAATAACAGGTGTGAGCCACCATGCCCAGCTGGAATTTAAAAATGTCAATGCATAAAAGCACAAAAAATTCATATACTAGTGGGGTGTCCTGCAATGTTTCCATTGTGTAATGTTTATTTTATTTTATTTGAGATGGGGTCTTATGTTGCCCGGGCTGGTTTCAAACTCCTGAGCTCCAGCAATCCTCTGTACTGAGCTACACTGTGTAAAGTTTAGACCAGGTTAAATATCTATCTCCTCAAATATTTATCATTGCTTTATAGTGACAACTTTCAACAAACTCTTCTTGCTGCCTTGTTTATCATCCTCAAAGTCTGATATTGTTTGAAAGGCAAAGCATAGAGGTTACCTTTAGCATTTATCCTCTCCAGTAACTGCAGGGAGGGTGCATGCTAGTGTGAACTTCTCCTTAGTCCCAGTGTTTCCCTGGGTGCTGCTGACAGAATCACCTAAGCGGATGTCTGGAGACCCCAAAATAGCCACAGGGGAGATCCTGCATGACATGTCCAAATATGCATCCACTCAACACAGAGGTGCCTCTGGACCAGTTCTTTTCCTCTCTCTGGACAGCTGTTGGCCTATATTGCCATTCTAAAAGTATTTCTGTGGGAATCATGAAGGGAAAAAAGATACTCTTTTTTGTGTGATACTAGGAATCAAACCCGGGGTATTCTACCTCTGAGCAAACCATACCTGGTCTTATTTTATTCTTTATTTTGAAACAGAGCCTCACTAAGTTGCAGAGGGCCTCCCTAAGTTGCTGAGGCTGGCCGCAAACCTGCGATCCTCCTGTCTTAGCCTCCCAAGTACTGGGATTACAAGCGTGTGCCACCACACGTGGCTTAAATACTCTTTTTTTTCTAAATTGCATTTATTGAAGTATATAAGAGCTTAGAAATATTCAGTGCATGTATATGGTTGTTCTCACAATTACACACTATTATGAACACAAGAATCTACCTTATGTGAATAGAGTACCACATCAGACAAAGAAGAAAAGTGCAGGGTCTAATCTACACAATGATACAGAGGCAATAATCTCAGCTTCTTTGTGTGTGTACATGTGTGTGCATGTGTGTGCGTGTGCGTGTGCACGCGTGCACATGCACACTACTGGGGACTGAACCCAGGAAAGTTCTTCCTCTGAACTACAACCCCAGTGCTATTTTACTTTTTAATTTGGAAAAAGGATCTTGCTAAATTACCATGCACTGGCCTCAAGCCTGTGATCCACCTGTCTCAGCCTCCCAAGTACTGGGTTTACAAGCATGAGCCACCACACCCTGCAACCATTTCAACTTCTATTTGTAATTTCTGGCAGAGCCTAATTTAGAATACTAAATATTACAATGTGAAAATGTCTTTCCTCTTGTGTGCCCTCCCAACAAAATGTGTGTATAGCAGAGTCTTTTGATTCTGTTACAAAGAAAAACAAGTTGAGGTTGAACAGATGTACAGGCCCATCCTAGTATCATCATGTGTGACAGTAAGTGGCTATGATTTAAGAAAACAATACTGTCCTCTTTAAAATGTTAGTATTTTTCATTTTGTTTTGTTTCTTGCCATACTTACTAGGGATTGAACCTAAGGGCCTTCTACCTCTGAGCTATACCCCCAATCCAATTTTATTTTTTATTTTAGGACAGAATCTCACTAAATTGCTGAGGCTAGCTACAAATCTGTGATTCTCCTGTATCATCCTCCTGAGTACTGGGATGACAGACATGTGCATATTAATGGTTTTGATGGCATGTTATAGGCAAAACATGTAAAATGAAATATGTTTTAGTTTACCTTAACATGTACTTATTATTTTTATTAGTAAAATAAAGTGGTTTTATTTTTCTAATTTTCATTGTTCTATTATGAAATTTAGAAGTATATTAGCTAACTTTGTAGTACTACGGCCAACAATTAATTCATACATGGGACTATCTTTTGGTCACTTATTGTAATCTAAGCCTGGGTTATAGTTCATGCTCATTATCCAAAAATATAATTTGTAAAAGATTATATGGTCCAACTTAGTGAGACTCTGTTTCAAAATTAAAAAATAAAAATAGGGCTGGTGGTGTAGCTCAGAGGTAGAATGTCCCTGGGTTCAACCTCCAGCACCACACACACACAAAAAAAGATTATATGGCTAAGGGTTAGGGGTATATATCTCAGTGGTAGAGCAGTTGTCTAGCATGTTAGAGGCCCTGGGTTCTGTCCCCAGTATCACAATAAAATAAAAATTAGAAATGGGAGAGAAGCCAGGCATGGTGGTACACACCTATAATCCCAGTGCTTGGGAGGCTGAGACAAGTAGATGGCAGGCTTGAGACCAGCCTTAACAACTTAGGAAGATTCTTAGCGAAACTAGTGGGACCTTGTTTCAAAATAATAATAATAATAATAATAATAATAATAATAATAATAATAATAATACATAAGGGGCTAGGGGCGGGCATGGTGGTGCACACTTGTAATCCCAATACTTGGGAGACTGAGCAGAAGGATCCCAGGTTCACAGCCAGTTTCAGCTACTCAGTGAGGCCCTCCACAACTTAGTGAAACCCTGTTTCAAAATAAACGATAAAAAGCCAGGCATGGTGGCGCATGTTTGTAATCCCCGCACTTGGGAGGCTGAGACAGGAGGATAACACAGGTTCGAAGCCAGCCTCAGCTACTTAGTGAGGCTTTCAGTAACTTAGTGAGACCCTGTTTCCAAATAAAATAGAAAAAAGGTCTGGGAGTAATGCCGGGCATGGTGGCACACGCTTGTAATCCCCGCGCTTGGGAGGCAGAGACAGGAGAATCGCGCAGGTTCGAAGCCAGCCGCGCACACTGGCTTAGGAGACCCTGTTTCCAAATAAAAATGTAAAAGTAGGTCTGAGAGTGTAGCCCGGAGGTAGAAGGACTTCCAGGAACCCCAGTACCACCAAAAAAAAAAAAAGGTCTAGGAGTATAGCCCGGAGGTAGAAAGTCTCTGGGTTCCACCCCCAGTACCACCAATAAATAAATAAATAAATAAATAAATAAATAAATAAATAAATAAAATAAACAATAAAAATAGGACTGAGGGTGTAGCTCGGAGGTAGAATGCCCCTGGGTATAATCCCCAGTAGTGCAAAAAATAAAGAAGTAAATAAGGGGTTGGGGGTATAAGTCTGAAGTAGAATGCCTCTGGGTTCAGTCCTTAGTACCACGAAAGAAGAGATTATGTACTCAGATAGATTGGGAAATTCTTGCCTTTTCTCTTCCAGCTGTTACCATCTATAACACAGCTAGATTTCTTCATCCAAGATTAAATATAACAACTTGGGAATCTTTAAAATTACTGGTTCCTGGGCCTCCTCCCCTTCCTGAAAATTCCTGTTTTATTGGTACAGGGTGGGGCCATGGCATTAGCAGCTTTTAAAATCTCTCTGGGTGATCTGGTTTTGTAGCCAGAGTTTATGTAAGATCCTGTGGTTATAATTTTTAAAATGAAAAATGCAATTCGATGAGCAGTGTGAAGGATTCTACCCAGTGTGACAACTGAGTCGGGTAATGTGGGCATTGTTTTTCTTTTTTGTGGTGCTAAGGATTGAACCCAGGGGCCTTCTGCCTCTGAGCTACACTCCCAGTCTATTTTATTTATTTTTTTTTTGTATTTTTTCAGTACTGAGGATGGAACTCAGAGGCATTCTACCTCTGAGCTACACCCCCAGCCCTATTTTTTATTCTTTTTTTTTTTTTTTTGGTACTGGGGATGGAACCCAGGGGCTTTCTACCTCCAGGCTATACTCCCAGACCTATTTTATATTTTATTTGGAAACAGGGTCTCACTAAGTTGCTGAGAGCCTCACTAAGTAGCTGAGGCTGGCTTTGAACCTGTGCGATCCTCCTGTCTTAGCCTTCCAAGCGCTGGGATTACAAGCGTGCACCACCACATCCGGCTTATTTTTTTAATTTTGAAACAGGATCTCTCTAAGTTGCTACGGACCTCACCAAGTTGCTGAGTTTTGCCTTGAACCTTCAATCCTATTGTCTCAGCCTACTAAGTGCTGGGATTACAGTTATGTGCCACCACACCAGGCAGTCTGGGCATCTTATAGCTACTGTCAAGGTGTGCCCATGACCTTGAGTCCACCTGGCGATGAGCTCAGAGTTTTCTCACTCCGTATCCACAGTGGTGAGTTAGGTCTGTTGGACAGGCAAACTGTTAAGTACTTCATTAAACTACCCTTAGGCTCCAGAAGTTTTGCAAGAAAAAGATGTTTCTTTATCCGAAATGCAGCTTGTTTCTGTAAAATTGGTGAGCCCAGTCAGGAACCATGCACACATCCCCAGGGGAAGAAAATAGAGACTGCAAGGCACTTGGATGAGAGATCTGCTCAAAGGGAGGAGACACTGCCTGAGTAGACGGCCTGCATCTATCCTCTGCTGCTTCCTTAAAGCCCCTCCTTGGCATTGCAGCCTGGCAGGGTCCATGCTCAACCAGCACCACATATTCTCTTGTGACAATAAACATCTCAAAGCTGCCAGGGCTCTCGGTGGTGCTTCGGCTTTAGTTTCAGAGAATGTTTTCCCCCTTGGTTAGTGAGGCAGGGAACAGATGTCAGTGGGGGAGAATGAAGGGAGGAGTCGAAGGAAAGGAAAATCCTCGGGTTGGGAGAGATGAGTTGACAGTCTCAAAAGCTAGATGTCGTTCCTCCGTGGGCACATAGTCATTCTTTACATATTCTAGAAAAGGGAAGAATGGCTGCAATTTGGAGCTGTCTAGGAAATGTTCTTACTATACCTTCATCTGGACAGTACCTCTTATCCAGGAGTTTCAAAAAGCTTGGTGGAATTTCATCTTCTAGTATTTCACGATGCTGTGCATGAGCATGGGATATGTACCAGGTATTTTATATACATCATTTAGCGTCCTCACAGCTGCCCTCTGAACTGGGCAGTGTAAACCTCATTTTACAGATGAGGAACTGTGGCTTAGACACAGTAAGCTAAGGAGAGCTGGGCTAGTGAGACTCAAACACATAGCTCCTGATCCCAAATCCCAAGATCCTTTTCCTCAAGATGTCATTCGTTGTTTTTGTCTCTTGACTAAAAAATTGTACATGATCATTTGAAGAATTTTGAAAAAGAAAGAATAATATCAGGAAAGAATAATAGTATCAGGGAAAAAATAACTCTATGTTAGCTAGCTTTCTGTTATTGTAACAAAATACCCAAGACAATCAACTTATGAGGAGAAAAGACTTACTTTGGCTCACAGTTTCAGAAGTTTCAGTCCATGGTCATTTGGTCCTATTACTTTGGACCTGATGGCAGTATTATGTGGCAGAAAAAGCCTGTTCACCTGATAGTGAACAGGAAGAGACAGGAAGGGGCCAGGGTTCCACTATCCACTTCAAGAGCATTTCCCCCACTGACCAAAAGAACACTCACTAGGCCCCACATCCTAAAGGTTCCACCACCTCCCAGTAGCTCCACAGCCTAGAGACCAAACCTTCAACACATAAGCCTTTGGGGGACATTCAAGATCCAAACTATAGCACACCAACTCCTATAATTCCATCGCCCTGAGATAACCACTGGTAACAATTTATTACATACCCTCTCCAGTTTCTTTTTTACACGTGCACATGCAGGCTATTTCCTTTGGGCAATATATACGTGCAATTTTTATATCCTGGTTTTCACTTGGCATTATGTTGTACACCTCTATGTATTCTTATATATTTGTTCACAGTATGATTTTTCATAGCCGTATAACACTTCTAATATAAACCTAGAAAAATTTATATAACCATTCCTCTGTCATTCACTGCTTATGTTTTCATTTTTCCAGTTAATATAAATAAGAAAAAGATGCAGTGAAGATCTTTGCATATTTTCTAAAATTTCCAATTACTTTTTTAGCATAAGTTCCTAGAAGTAGAATTACTGGGTCAGGGGAGAATAATCTGAGTTTGGTATTTTGCAAAAACTGTGGGTCGGACTATAAAGTGTCAAGCAGCAAACAATTCCAGTCAAAGTAAAAACAGCTGACATATTTGTAAAGCTCAACTCCCCTTTGATTCTATTTTCCAAAGAGGAGAACAAACACATTTTTCCTTGGTTGATGATGCATCTCAGTGTTAATGCATTTACATAGCATGTGCAAGACCTTGAGTTTGATTCCCAGCATCATAATAGAAAAAAAAAAAAAAACACCTCTTCTGATTTTCCTCTAGATGACTTACAGACCAGTCTAAAGAATCTATGCTATTTAGAAAGAAAAATCATAGTAGCCAGGCATGGTGGTGCATGACACCTGATACTTGGACTCTTGGCTCTCGATACTTGGGAGGCTGAGACAGAAGGATAACAAGTTGGAGACCAGCCTCAGCAACTTAATGAGACCCTGTTGCAAAATAAGAAAGGGCTGGGGTATGGCTCAGAGGTACAATGCCTCTATATTCAATTCCCAGTACCACAAAAAAAAGAGAAAGAAAAAAATAATAAAAGATACAGTCAAACCTCAAATATACCCCATGCACAAAAAAGCAGGGGCATGAATGATATATTTCCCATTGGAGTGTACTTGATACACAAAGCTGGGGACACACAGATAGGTAGACTCTGGCTTTGTGCCTGTCTTTCTCACCATGGCTTGGAGCCCCTTCTAGTGTCACATTCTTATATGGGCTCACACCCTGATTCTGTAGGGCAGAGAGGGGCTGCGGTCCCCTAGAATCACGAAAATCCACAGTTAATGACTTCATTTTAACCATGCATTATTTATCTTCCAGTCTCCAACTCCTTGGCCAACAAATGGGATATAAGGGACTCCCCACCCCACCTCTGCCCTGGGGGCCTGTTCTGAGTCAGGAGGTTCCTTTTGCCCTGAGCTCCTGAATCCTTCCCAGGGCAGGAGTCCCGCTCCCACGTCAGCTCTCTCATATATCCAGAAACTCATATATCCAGACACCGCCGTAGCCAGGAACCCCCGCCCCTGCCCTAATTCTTCAACTGGCTGGTTCCAGATCATCCTTCAGAACTCAAACAATCATGTCCTTATAGAAGCTTCTCCTAGCCTCCAGGCTGAGTCAGGTACAACTCATCTGCCTTCCCTGGATCTCCTAGGCTCATCCCTAAAGCAGTAGGATTGGCTGTTCTACTCATTGGATAATGGGCCTGCGTTCTAGTTCATCTTCATATCCCAGAAACCAGCACAGGGCCAGCCTAGGGCTGGCAGCTCCACAAGGCTAGAAAGAAGGAAGGAATTCAATTTAGCAAGCACCTATTAGGTGCCAAGCACTGTTTAAGAGCTGAAGACATGTCAGTAAAAATAGAGGAAGACCTGTTACCTGTTACCCTCAATGTGGGTATCTTTTTTTTTTTTTTTGAGGAGCTTACATTTTAGAAAGAGGAGAGGGAAGGAAACAGCAAAGGAGAGGAGTTTGCCTGACTGTGCAAACCTCCCAAATTAAAGGACATACCTAGAGGTCTCGTGCATGACCAGACCCACTGCCTGTCACACATAGACCTTGCATCAATCTACTTGTACGCTTATTCAACACACCTATTTGTGGCATTTTTAAAGTACCCTTGGCCATTAAGATATTGTCATTCTGTGTACGCTATCATTTGCAGCCAAAAAGATGGACACATCATCTTAAGGGATATAAGTCAGGCACAAAAAGACAAACACCAAGTGTTCTCATTCATATGTGGAAGCTAAAAAAAGTTGATCTGAATGTATAGTGATTACTGGAAACTGAAAACGATGATGGGAGAGGTATATGAAGAGAATACTTGGGAGACTGAGACAGAAGGATCACATGTTTGAGGCCAGCCTCCAAAACTTAGCAGGACACTGTTTCAAAATAAAAATAGGGCTGAGGGTATAATTCAGAGGTAGAACACCCTGGGTTCAATTCCCAGTACAAAAATAAAACCTTACAAATTCATATAAAAACATCACTGAATTCTCAGTAGCATTCTATTGTTGTTTGGTTGGGGTTTGGGTTTCTTAACCACAATGTATTCTAGAAGTTCCAATTCTATCCTCTGGCAAAAACAACAGAATGAATGGAAGAATCCTCTGGGTGTGAACTGGTGTCCTGGTTCTGGTTATCAGCTCTCCGGGACTTAAAGAAGACCCAATGCCCAGGCACTGTGTGCTGCTGAGTTGGGAAAGGAGATGGCCTCCAGCACTGGAGACTGGAGTTTTCTAGGGAAAGAAACTGGGTTATAACCATCTCTGGGTTTCTAGATTCCAACATGAGGATGAGGAAGGGCCCAAAGTTGTGCCTATACTTCAAGGCTAGAAAGTAGTGATCTGAGGAAAAGGTGATTTGAGGCCTCTGAAAGGGTACAGAACAGAACAGTAAAGCCAGTGAGCCTGTTAAGCTACTTAAGGACTGAAGGATAAGAAATCCATACCTTGGAAACATGTATGCTAAAGGCATTTGTGGTAATAATTTTACTTTCTTAGTCTCCTTGGTTTTTAATAAAAGTGCCTTTTGAAATGCCAACTAGGCTCTATTATAAATAACAGAAAATAGTCAGGTTGCTTTGGGGGCAGGGTAGTGTCCACAGTGGGACTGAAAGGGAGAAGAGCAGGTATAAAGATGACAGAAGGATTGGAAGTAAAAGACTTCAACAGAAAGGTGATCTTCAGAGAACAGTGTGAGAGTTACTGGCCAGCCACCCGGTCCCAACTGAAGATCCCTTTTCCAGAGCAATTTTCTACTTATACCATAAAGGAGACTATGTTTTAGTTTGTTTGTTTGAGTACTAGGGATTGAACCCAGGAGTGTTATACCACTAAGATATATTTCCAGCTTCCCAAATATTGAGATTACAGGCATGTGCCACCATGCCTGGCTTGATTTCATTTTTACTGAAATTCTAAGTTTGCTTGTGGCGAGCTAGGGAGGCAATCCTCCTATCTCAGCCCAGGGCTTGGGAGGCCGAGCCACCATGCCTGGCAAAGGAGACTATTTTGTGAGAGCATGTATCCTCACATCTATTCTCTGCATGATACAGGGTAGATCTTCCTTTCTCCTCTCCAGCTGCAGCTCACCCCCCAAGTGGTAACTACAGAAAACCCAGGGAGCATGTTCCTTAAAGCATTCTTCCATGATAGGAGGTAGCTCACCCTGGGACAAGTTCCAGCTAAAGAAAATGCTAGAGCAGTGACTTGCAATGATCAACTGACTTTCAACTTAGTGTCATTGCAGTGGGGAGAGCAGTGGTCTAGAATATCAGAAGTCCTGGCTTCTCACCACTGACCTGCTGTATGACCTAGCCACTGCCACATTCCCAAATAGGAAGATTGAATACATGCTTAGGTCACCAACAACAGGAGAACACGAGAGAGGAAAATGGAGAGAAAGAATCTGGTAAGAAGCTATTTTTTTCTAATATGTGGGATTGAATCTAGGGGGTTTCTACTTCTGAGCTATACTCCCAGCCCTTTTTTAAAAAAATTTATTTTGAAATACGGTCTTGCTAAGTTGCTGAGGGTGGCCTCAAACCTGCCACCCTCCTGTTTCTGATTCCCGAGTACTGGGATTAAAGACATGTGCCACCTTGCCTGGCATAAAAAGCTATTTTGAGCTGGGCATGGTGGTGCACACTTGTTCCAGTACTTGGAAGGGTAAGACAAAAGGATCACAGGTTCAAGGACAGCCTCAGCAAGTAGTAAGGCTCTCATCAACCTAATGAGATCCTGTTTCCAAATAAAAATAAAAGAATAGAGCTGGGGATGTGGCTTGGAGGTAGAATACCCTTAGGTTCCATTCCCAGGACCAAAAAAAGAAGCTATTTTGATTTCAACATACAAATGAGCTTTGAGTCATTTTTTAAAAAGTAATGCTTTAATTGAAGGTTCTTATTCCTTTCATTTGGAATTACATATGAGGAGACACCAAAATCTTTTCAGCATTCATGGCTAAACAAGGTTTTGTCCCAACTGGGTGACTTTAGACAGGTTCCTTTGCCTGTCTGGCCCTGGGTTGTCAAATGCTCACAATGGCTAATGACTGCATTTTTGGTGTCAGATAGTGTAAATAGACTCCACCTAGGCCAGTATGGTACATAGAGGGATAGATAATAGAAATGCACACTCTTCTTTTGAATCCTAATCAACTTCATCCAGGTCAAAGTTGATCTCCAAAACCATAACTTAAATCTTTTCCTATTACTCTACTATTCTGACATTCTGATGCTTTTATTGCTTTAGATGTTACGTGTCTAAAACAGGAGAAGATTCAATTTCTTGTTTCTAAAGTGGAGGAAATTCAAATGGACATTTTGGTGTCCAAATTTCTAGGGAGGATGTTTTCAACACATGGAAATACCATGAAACAAAGTAGGAATTTCATGGTATTTAAAGAGAAAATGGAAAGTGAAGAGAAAAAGAAAAGGGAAAATGAGCCCTGTCCTTTCCATCAACCCACTGTCCCAAGGGCCTTTCGGGATGACAGGTAGAACTGATACGAAACAATCCCTGGTGATGTGTCTGTCCCAAGTACTCAAAGGTCACCCTACTCCATTTGACTGAAGAGGCCATCTCCCCTCATCCTTAGCAGAGATGGTCAGACTTGGGGTGTACACACCTCATCTAATGGCACGCTGGCTGCAATCTGGTGGTGCAGTTTTCATTTTTACATCTCCATATAGATTTACAACAGTCTACCCTTGCACTAGAACTATGAGGTAAACATAAACTAGTTATCCTTTCTTGTGTGTGTGTGTGTGTGTGCATGCAGCACTGAAAATTGAACCCAGGGGCATTCTACCTCTGAGCTACACACCCAGCCCTATTTCATTTCCTATTTGGAAACAGGGTCTCACTAAGTTGCAGAGGGCCTTGCTAAATTGCCGAGGCTGGCTTCGAACCTATGATTCTCCTATCTAAGCCTCCCAAGTACTGAAATTACAAGCGTGCGCCACCACACACAGATTTGAAGCCAGAGTTGCTACAAAAATCAAGAGGCTGGAATCTTACATAACGACGAAGAGAGTGTTTTCACTGTGAACCCCACTGGTGGTCTTCAAGCCACAATAACTGCAAGAAGTGCCAGAGCATCTTTCCCACAGTAAGTTTACAGGCTAGTGTAAAACCATAGCTCTCCAGTGTTATTAAACATACCTGGAGTTATCTAGTGCTTCAGTGACTTCCTGGATCTCAAAGGAGATATTATACTCTTAGGCCAATGGCTTGATTGCTTTTGTAATTATCATCTAAGCACCTAAGCATCTAAGCACTAAACATTAAACAGATTTCCAAGGGGGGGAGTTGGGAAGCCTGGCATATGGAGGCAGGCATGAAGCTATTTCCCACTGACTTCAACCATACCATTTTTGAGATGAAGAGTAAAGAGCACAGGCCACAGATGCAATAAAACAGGTCAAGTCCAAAGCCAGATGTGGGGGAAAACTAAATGTACAGGCAAAGTCATGCCCAGGGTGTGGCAACTGCCACAGACCCATAACCAGAGAGGCCTGGCGCAGACCTGAGCATGCCCTCTTCCTTCCCTACTGCTCCCATCCCCCACCCCATGCCAGTTTGAAAGCTTCTAGGACAGTCTCAAAGGGGTTCAAGTTATCAAACAACAGCTTTGGGGGGTGGAGGAGAGGGTGTTGCCAGGCAACCACGCCAGTCCAGGCCCACCCTGTAACCTTGAAGATGGTGGGGGAGTGATCCCTGATAGCAGAGAGGAGCATTTGGACTCCTTTAACATCTCTTTGCTCCTCCTCCATCTTTCTCTCCTCTTTCTGGCCATCTCCCACCTCCCTGCTGCTTTCCAGGGCCCCAGCCCAACCTGCAGGCTGTGGGCCAGTGTGATTTGCCACTATTCTGCCCATTGGTGGCCACCAAGTTGTCCCTGCAGGGAGGCTACATGCTGCTGGCCCGTCAGCTGTCATTCACCCTAGCCACGCTGCTTCCAAACTTTCCTCCCTCCCTCTTACCCCCATATTGAAACATGGTGAGAGAAAAGCTATGAGAAGAACCCATCCAGATGAGCAATATATAAGGGGGAAAGCTAACTAGAAGTGCTGACCTCTAGTAAAATGATTAGTAAAGGAGTGGGTGTGCTAGGAGGGAAAGGCACTGGGAAGAAAATTACACTGAGACCTGACAGTGTGAGGCGTTTGTTTGTTTGTTTATTGTCAAAATCTAATATTCAGGCTGCTGGACACCTTGCTGAAGCTCATGCTGAAGCAACAAGGGGTGCCAGATGGTGCACCGATTATGCTCCCCAACTCTCTTTCCATTTGGCACTTATGCTCAGACCATTACTGAGAAGGTCTAATTTAAGTGCTAGGCAATCACAACTCTTAAAAAGTGTGCACTGGGAACCTCATGGGGGAGTCCAGGGTGGGGCATCAGACCAGAAAATGGAAAAACAGACCTTTCTGCCAACTTACTGAAGGCAGCTATGTTCCATTTATGCAACAGTCTCGGGGTGCCTCTGAGCCAAGCAATGTGTACATTCTCAAAGGCAAGTGGCCGTACTAAAGATGAAAGATGGCCACTCTCCCAGCTCTTGCAAACTTCCAAGAAGCCAAACCCGTGGCAATTTATCATAAGAATTGTTCCCATTCTTTATGCAGATATCTGTTGGATAAAGCCATCTCTTTCCAACCCAGCAGATTACTGCCGAAGGTTAAATCTCCGGGTGACTTGAAGCTATTCCCTCCTTCCCATGGAAATGGTTGGCTGTTTCAGGGGACAGAAAGTTATAGCTGCAAAAGGCCTTCTTCCTGTCTTTAACTTACCCTGATGAACTCAATAAATGACTCTCTGCAAGCTGTACAGGGATTTTTAAAAAGTATTGCCCAAGCTGTCTTACAAATTTCTCCTAGACTAATCCTGGTAATCAGTGGGACCTCAGCAAACAAAACAATAAAAAAAAAAAAACACCAATGACCTTCTTACCCTTTCTGTTAACTGAAAACTAGCCAGACCTACAACCCCAGCCTTCCCGGTCCCCTGCCTTGCAGAGGCTGCTGGCTCCATGTCTACATTCCATCTGGCAGTCATCTGTGTCTTCCACCTTCCTTTTCTCACAGGACTCAGTTCACTTTTCTCTACCCGTGTCCTCTTCCATCTACCTAGAGGTCAGAGACCTTTCTGAAGACGGGTGCTGAGGCCTCTGACTCTTGTCCTTCTGGAAAGGGTAGGATCTGTAAACGAAGAGGGGCTGACATGGGCAATTTCTCCCAAGGCAACTAGAGGCTTGCACTCAAAAGAGTCAGCCAGTAGCCATCTTCTGCCTCAATCCAAAACTTTCTAGCCACACTGCTTTTTCTCTCCCCTAATTTTCTGGAGGCACCAATTGCCACTGCTACCTGGCAGATTCCAGCCAAGGTCAGCATTTCCAGCGGATTCAATCCACTTGCTTCCAGAAGTCTCATGCTTTTAAGGAGGCATGGCACTTCGACAGAGGGGACCCCCCCCTCCAGAAGTGTTGGAATCCAAAGTAGTACAAGACAAGGGCTGGAGTGCTCAGCAAGGGCACCCCGGGACCTGGCATTTCTCAGGGATGGAGGGATGGCTCATTCCTAAAGTGAATGCACTTCAGGAAACTGATGACAGCTCCTTTAAACAGTTCTCGCCAGCGAATCTGTGCAGCTGTACCTTAGCAGTAGGGGGTCAGCGAAGAGCGGGGCAGCCTCCCCTCCCCCCTGCCGGCCACTCCCCAGCTGCAGAAAAAGGATGGCTGGTGGGAGGGCACTCGGGCTGCTGCTCCTCCCAGTGCACACGCTGCAGCGCGAAGTTACCCAGGTTTAAAGGCAAAAGGCACTGCGTTGGTGGCGGGCGGCTTGGGCGCGCTTTCCGAAGTGGCAGAGTTCCTAAAGCCCAGGAAAGACGCCCACGTGGCCATTCGATTCCTAATACCACAACGATGGGGATGCCTGGTCCCGAGGGCGGCCCCGATGCCGTCCTGAACCCCAAAGGTTCCTCCTTTCCCCCAGCTCCCAGGAGATGCCCACCAACCCCAGGGCCCAGGAGCCCCTCCGAGGGCACAGGGCTACTCTGGACCGTGCAGCAGGGGCCCCCGCGCAGGAAGTTCCAGCTGTAGAGCGGCGGGGAAGGGGGGGGGGGTCGAGGAAACCGTGTCCACTCACTCCGCAAGGGGGGAAGAGGGGCGGAGAGTAGCCGGGGGAAGGGTGGGCGCCAATCTGCTCTTCTGCTGGCGCCCCCAGAGGCGGGGTAGACTCGAGGTCGCGAGTCGCCAGGGTACAGTTTACCTAGCTCTTGGTCGTCCTCCGGGCCAGGCAGGCGGCAGGGAAGGCGGCGACGTAGACGCACAGTGCGCCGGTACAGACTGTCGGTGCGGCGTCCCAGGGTCAGCAGGTGCCCTTCGAGGTCCTCGAGTAACGCCAGTGAATGGCCGCAGAGGTCAGCCAGCTGCCGGAGCAGGCTGAGCGCGGCCAGGTGGCTCACGTCGCAGAGCTCGGCCAGCGGCTGCGGAGGATTGCGCGGGCACAGACGCTGGGGCACCACGACGCGCCGGTAGAACGGCATCCCGAGTGCGGGCGCGGGGGACCAGTCAGGCAGCTCGGCCGGATCGCCCCAAGAGGCGCCTCCGGCTGGAGGGCCCCTGTGCGGCGGCCCCAGCTCTGGTATAGCAGGCCCCTGGGCGCGGGCCGCGGTAAGAGCAGGGCGCCAAAGACTCCGGGCGGGTGGGCGGGCTGACCGGTTCACTGCCTAGAGCGCCGGCTCCCCCCGGGGCTGCACACCCGCCGGAGCCACCAGTCCCTCTGACTCTGCTTCGCAGGGCTCCTCCTCCTCCTCCTCCCAGCCTTTCTCCTCCTCCCTCTCTCTGCTACTTCGGGATCCCCCCACCCGTGTCTCTCTCTCTCTCTCTCTCTCTCTCTCTCTCTCTCTCTCTCTCTCTGTCAGAGATTTGCTGATTAACGCTTGATCTCGGAAAGGAGGGAAAGAGAAGTAAGAATAGAGAGAGCGATTAGGAGCCTGTGAGTCGGAGGGGGGCGGGGGAGTTTAGGTGCAGGATGTGTACCGGTGTCCTCCTGTGGAGCTTGGGCCGGAGTGCCGTGGTGGTTAAAGTTGCTTTCCCTCTCTCTTTAACTTAAACTTTTCTCTGTAAATATTAAAGATTCAAACGCACCAGCCACCGCAGCAGTGAGTAACAGCAGTGACCAAACAGTCTGGCTTTATTCATCTAGCTTTCCTTCCCCACATATACTCGGTGCCATGCGGTGCACCAACCAGACCAGGGTGTGAGTGCCAGCTAGCCCGGGCGTTTGGAAATAAGGGGGAAGGAACCGAGTATTTTACTCGACTGATCAGGAGGCACGTGTCTCTGGGGAGTCCCACATGCCTGTACTGCTATAAAGACATTGGAATGGAGGAATGAGTGAATACAAACCCATTTTGTGGAATAAAGATTCCGTTGAGATGAAGGGACACTGCTGCACATTTCATGCAAACAGAACACAGAGTGGCTTCCTTCTGGTGGAACCTGCCAACAGGGATGGGCTCCATTCTTGGCCACACTGGGATGTCTCAGAGCTACCATACTGGGGTGTGCTTTCAGTGTTGACCACCTTGTGATCATGTCCCAATTTCTCTCCATTCTAGAAGGTAGAAAAGAGAGGAAGAGTTGTCCTCAAAACCAGAGTGCTTAAGTGTGTGTATGTCCTTGTGCACTTGGGGAGTTTCTGCTCAGACACTCTAAACAAGCAGGCATCTGATTCTTCTCTAACATACTTTGTTGACTTTAGTATTCTATTTTCCTTCTCCTAATTCTCTCCTCATCTTTTCTCCTAAAATATTCACATCCTTATAATCCCATATAAGCTATCAGCAAAACACTTTGAACAGAATAATTGTATTCACATTAATGATCCTGAGTGCGGCCTGTTTCCACACACTCCTTCAGAGAATCAATTGTTCCTTAAGCAGTTCAAGAAGGCTCTAGGATTATATCTCAAAATTGCTGAAAGAGTATATCTTAAATGTTTACACTGCAAAAAGGATAAGTATGTGAGGTGATGGCTATGCTCATTAGCTTGATTTAATACACCATATACATGTGTATCAAAACTGCACATTGTGTCCCAAAATATATACTTATTATCTCTCAATTTAAATAAAGAGTACCATAATCTAATCACCCTGGTCATTAGTTACTCTTTGTTTAGTAAAATAGAACATGGATACTAAAAGAGCTGGATTGTAATTAAAATAAGAATCAGCAGGACATGGTGACACATGCCTGTAATTCTAGTACTTGAGAGGCTGAGACAGGAGGATCCTAGGTTCAAGACCAGTCTCAGCAACTTAGCAAAAGTATGTTTCAAAATAAAAAGGGCTGGGAGTGTAGTTCACTGGCAGCTGAGCCCAGCAGTAGAACATCCTTGGGTTCAATTCCCAGTACAGAAGAAGTTGGAGAAGAAGAAAGAGAAGGAGAAGGAGAAGGAGAAGGAGGAGAGGAAGAGGAAGAAGAAGAAGAAACTGGACAAAAGATAGCTCATTTTCTGAACTATAAAGTCTGATTGTAGAATGAGAACCCAAAATTCTCTATTTGGTGAACTCAAACCTGAGCCAAGAGCGTGACTAGCAGGAAGTAGGGAGTTGGCTGGACTCGCAAGAGATACTTTTCCTTGACCTATGAGCTGTTTAGAGTGATCTCTGCTCCGGAGAGGAAGAAATGAGGTATGATCAGATTGAAGAAATGAGGTATGAGCAGATTGACTGTGGGCAGAGCTTTGCTGCCTGAGCATAGCAGGCCTGGCCTGCCCCAAGGGTGCTAAGTGGCCCTTATGCCTCTGATTTCTGAAGCCAGTGAATCTTTAAGAGCTCCATAATCACAAGCTCAACTCTACGCAAACCAGCTTTGGCACTGTGCCCTTCCCCCCAGCTTAGTCCATTCACTCCAACCTCCTCAATGAGAAGGCCCTGGCTTTCATCAAGGAAACATCAAGGACTCGCAATGGAGCCACTTCTGAGCAGAGCCCCTCCTCCCTTCCTAGGACTAGGGCAGGACTGCATGTGCTATGAGAGAAGCGCATAGACTATAAGTCTTCACCTTTCTCCTTAGTTCTAGTGTGTTCCCAAAAGGAAAGGTGAAACCTTGAATGAGGAGCTTCCATAGGTCCAAAAGTCAGAACTGAGCCAGGTGTGGTGGTGCACACCTGTAATCCTAGTACATGGGAGGCTGAGATAGGAGAATCCCAGCCTCAAGACCAGCCTCAGAAACTTAGTGAGACTCTCAGCAACCTAACAAGACTCTGTTTCAAAATTTTTTCTAAAAAGGCCTGAGGATGTAGCTCACAGGTAGAACACTCCTGGATTCAACCCCAAGATGGAAAGAAGGAAGGAAAAAGGAAGGAAGAAGGAAGAAGGAAGGAAGGAAGGAAGGAAGGAAGGAAGGAAGGAAGGAAGGAGATGGATGTGATGGCCCATACCTGTAATCTCAATACTTTGGAGGCTGTGACAAGAGCATTGCAGGTTCAAGGACAACTTCAGCAACCTAGCTAGACTCTGTTTCAAAAATAAAAATAGAGCTGGGGGTGTATTTCAGAGGTAGAACCCCCCTGGGTTCAAACCTTAGAAGCAAAGAGAGAGAAAGAGAAAAAAAGAAAGAAAGAAAGAAAGAAAGAAAGAAAGAAAGAAAGAAAGAAAGAAAGAAAGGAAGGAAGAAACAGAAAGAGAGGCAAGAGGGAATGAGGAGAGTTGACCACTCAAACTAGCAAGGCCCTGCTTTCCTTCCTACCTTCTGTCCTGCCTCCCTAGCTCACTGCAAGTTAACTTAGAATTTCAATAAAAAATGAAATCAAGCCAGGCATATGTCTGTAATCTCAGTACTTGGAGCCAGGCATGGCAGCTCACACTTTCAATCCCAGTACTTGGGAGGGTAAGACAGGAAGATCGCAGGTTCAAAGACAGCTTCAGCAAGTAGTAAGACTCACCAACCTAGTGAAACCCTGTTTCAAAATAAAAATAAAAAATAGGTGTCGGGGTATAACTTGGGGGTTGAAGACTCCTGGGTTCCACCCCAGTTCCAAAATAAAAACAATCTCAGTACTTGGGACGCTGAGAGAGGAGGATCGCAGGTTTAAGGCCAGTCTCAGGAACTTAGCAAGGCCCCATTTCAAAATAAAAATAAAAAGGGCTAGGGATGTATCCTCTCTCTCTCTCTCTCTCTCTCTCTCTCTCTCTCTCTCTGTGTGTGTGTGTGTGTGTGTGTGTGTGTGTGTGTGTGTGGTACTGGGGTTCCTGGAAGCCCTTCTACCACCGGGCTACACTCCCAGGCCTATTTTTATATTTTTATTTGGAAACAGGGTCTCCTAAGCCAGCGCTTATAGCTGGCTCCGAACCTGTGCGATCCTCCTGTCTCCGCCTCTCATGCGCGGGGATTACAAGCGTGCGCCACCACGCCCGGCTAGGGGTGTATCTTGGAGATAGAATGCTCCAGGTTTAATCTCCAGTATCAAATAAAAAGAAAAAAGAAAAAATGACATAGGATATGCCATTTCTCCTCCTTCAAGCTGGTGGTTTCCACAGCTATAAAATAAAAATGCGTGAGCAAGCTTTTACAACCTATCCAGCTTCCCAGTAGAGCCTTCAGTCGTATTTCAGGTTGAGAACCAAGAGTATTATGCATTTATGCTAAGTGAGATCAGTCAGTCATAGAAAGTCAAAGATCTGAAGTTCTCTCTCACGTATGGAAGCTAGAAAGAAATTAGGAAACAAAAGCTACTTCAGGTAAAAGAGAGACCAGTAGAAGAGGAGAAGGGGATTGGGGGAGGGATGTGGAAAGGAGACAGAGGAGGACTGAAGAGGGAAACAGTTCAAATAAGGTTCTGTCCAAATATGAAGGTATCACTACCAAGCTCACTAAGACGTATGGGGGACAGTGGGGAAGCGGGGTAGGATTTGAAGGGAAAGACATTCATTGATGTGTGTACGTATGGAAATTCACTTTTTTTTTTACAGTCAATGAATTTGGATTGGAAATTTCACTTTGAATCTCACTATGTTGTATAATTAATTACAAAGCGCCGGTAAAAGTATATAAAAATGAAGGAAAAGCTGCCTTCATTTTGCTACCTCTCAAATACGCCCAAATAATGACTAAGAACAGGAATGTTGGTTTTCTGTTAAACAGTCCTTCATAGACAATCAATTGTTTTATACACCTTTTTAATGGTGCTGGTAATTGAACCAGCAGGCTAGGCAAGTACTCTACCATGAACTACACAGCCCAGCCTGCTTTATCTAAGTTTTGTTTTATCTCTTTTCTTTCTTTCTTCCTTTCTTTCCTTCTTTCTTTTTCTCTTTGTATCTCTCACGCTGTGTGGATATATGTATGTTACTAGGGATGGAACAGGGACATTCTACCTGAGTTGCTGAGGCTGTCCTCAAACCTGCAATCCTCCTGTCTCAGCCTCCTAAGCACTGGGATTACAGATGTGTAGCCCCATGCTCAGCTTTATTTTTCATTTTGAAACAGAGTCTCACTAGGTTGCTGAGAGTTTCACTAAGTTGCTAACGCTAGCCTCCAACCTGCAATCCTCCTGTCTCAGCCTCCCATGTACTGGGATTACAGACATGCTCTACCATGCCTGGCTTTTATCTGAGTTTTAAGATACAATCCACTCCACATTCCTTTACTGAGATTCAGTAAAGATACTTTCATTATAAATGAAAAAATATATATCTCTATATATGTACCCAGTAGGGGATAAAAAGGCTATTAGTCAATCCCAAAACTCTAACAGACTGTTATCTCTCTTCAGGGAGTTCGGGAGCCCAAACAAAGTGATCTAGTAGCTTTTCAAAGGGAATCAAGCCTATTGGGATTTATGTGACTTCATGTCACAAAGTTTGATTTATGAAAGTAGCTGTACCTATGTTTGGGGCATAGACGTTGGTTATTGTTATTTCCTCTTGCTGGATTATTTCTTTTGTCAGTAACATATGACCTTCTTTGTCTCTTCTAATAAGTTTGGGTTTGAAGTCTAACTTGTCTGATAACATAGTTGCTACTCCTGCTTGCCTTCGAGTTCCATTGGCATGGATTACCTTGCTCCAGCCCTTTACCTTGAGTTTGTTCCTATCTTTACTTGTAAGGTGTGTTTCTTGTAAGCAGCAGATGGATGGATTCTGGCTTTTAATCCATTTTGCCACTTTATGTCTTTTATTGGGGAGTTGAGGACATTTACATTCAGTGTGATTATAGAGAGATATTTTTTAATTCCTAACATGTTAAGATTTTATTTCTGTTTGAAATACTGGTTATTCTTCTTTGCTTAGTGGTCTGCTGGATGGAAAATCTTGTTTCTCTGGTTCTGGTGGGTATTACCTATTTCTTCTTTGTAGTTAATCTCCTTGAGTATTTTCTCTAGCACTGGTTTTGAAGACATAAATTCCTTAAGTTTCTGTTTGTCATGGAAGCTTTTTATTTCCCCATCTAATTTGATAGATAGTTTTGCTGGGTAGGAAATTTTTGGCTGGAAGTTGTTTTCTTTCAAAATTGGGAATATGTTACTCCAAGCCCTTCTGGCTTTCATGACTTGGTTTGAGAAGTCTGGAGTGATTCTAATTGGTTTGCCTCTGAATGTCACTTGGCCCTTTGTTTTTGTTGCCTTTAAGATTCTCTCCTTGACTTCCACATTAGTCATTTTGACAATTATGTGGCGTAGGAAACCTCTTCTCTGATCCTGTCTAAAGGGAGTTCTGTAAGTTTCCTGGACCTTTGTATCGACCTCTTGCTCTATGTCTGGAAAATTTACTTCCTAGAAGAAATTATTGATCCCTTTGGTTTCACCCCTTCTTTTCCCTGCTCTATTCCAATTATTCTTAGGTTAGCTCTCTTAAAATGAGCCCATATTTCTTCAATGTCAAATTCCTGCTGTCGGATTTTTTTTTTTTTTTGGTAGTACTGGGTTCCTGGAAGCCCTTCTACCTCCCGGCTCTGCTCCCAGACCTCTTTTATACTTTTTTTTAATTTGGAAACATGGTCTCTTAAGCCAGCATGGCTGGCTTCGAACCTGTGAGATCCTCCTGTCTCTGCCTCCCAAGCACAGGGATTACAAGCATGCACCACCATGCCCAGCTTTTTTTTTTTTTTTTTTTTTTTTTTTGCGGACTGGTTTCTTTTCTGGTTTCTGGTTGTTCTTCTAGTCTTCTTTTTCTCTGTCCCTTTTATTTACAGTTTTTATTTCTCTGCTGATAGTGTTTTCTGGCTATGAAAAGCACTGATTTTTTGGCAATAGAGATTGAGTGTTAGTGGGACTCATAAATGCTGCTTTTCTTAGTCGCCATCTTCCCGGAAGTTACCCGGGAATCTAGCCTATAATTCAGTTGACAATGCAGACAGTATCAATGATAATCAATTCTATACAATGAAAAGAAGGTAGCGCAGAACGGATCAGTAGTACAAAATTTCAGAGGAAAAAGTACACATTTTCCCCTGGAGGCAAAAGAGGCTTCCAGAGTGGGGAAGGTTGCCACCCCAACACTTGCCCCCAGCACTGGACTGGAAACTTACACAGCCATCAATCATCTTCTAGGGCAATAGGCATGTGGGCCAAGACAGCTTAAGTTTCTAAAATAAATTCCTTTCAGTCTGGACTTCATGCTTGTCACACACAGGGAAAATCCTTTAAGAATTCCACAAGGAAATAAACCTTTATTTCAAAAATAAACTCTGATGTTACTTGCACTTTGGCCCTGATTTTGGACCCAGACTGAAAGTGTAAGAAAAGATTTGTGGCATTATGAATGAAACTGTGGAGGCTTCAGCATAAAATGAATATTCTTTTCCTATCTCTCATCCTTATGTCATACTTGGATCCTCCCTCACTATCAATATTTCACCCTCCACCCAGCTGTCACCCCCCACACACACCTTGTTAGAATGACACTGTAATTAGGCACATTAAAATATTGTTGCATCCCATAGGTAATTTTTATCCTGGCATGCTTACTTTGCTTGGGAATATCATATTGGGCGACTCCTTAAGTATCTAACTCCTGACAACCACCACCCCATCCCTGCAAACCCCTGTCTTTCCCCGAAATCCTAAAACAGTACAAGACCTCCAGCCCTCCATGATGTGCTACGGATGCCACATGATGACATGTTCTCAATGCGTTTGATAATAAAGCCAGATTTATGTAATGATCATTTCCTTCCCTACAACATAAATTCGCGGCTGTCTTAGTCCCTTTAATCTGCTATAACAATATGCCATAAACTGGATGGTTTATCAACAAAAAGTTGTCTCTCACAGTTCTGGAAGCCAGGAATTACAAGACTAAGGTGCTGGTAGATTCTGTCTGGTAAAGAACTGTTTTCTAGCACCTTTTCCCTGTTTCCTACATGGTGGAAAGGGTCAAGGCAGCTATCTGGGGTCTCTCTCTCTCTCTCTCTCTCTCTCTCTCTCTCTCTCTCTCTCTCACACACACACACACACACACACACACACACACACACACACACAGAGCTACACCTCCAGGTCTATTTATTTTTTATTTTGGAACAAGGTCTCACTACATTGCTGAGGGTTTTGCTAAGTTACTAAGGCAGGCCTCAAGCCTGAGATCCTTCTCTCTCAGCTTCCCACGGATTATAGGCATCCCCACTAAACCCAACATTCTTCCTTTTTTGTTGTATGAGGGGGTTAATCCAGGGGTGTTTACTTCTGAGCTACACACCAGTACTTTTTTTTTTTTGGTGGTACTGGGGTTCCTGGAAACCCTTTTACCTCCGGGCTACACTCCCAGACCTATTTTTATACTTTTTTAAAATTTGGAAACAGGGTCTCTTAAAGCCAGCACGGCTGGCTTCGAACCTGCACGATCCTCCTGTCTCCACCTCCCAAGCGCAGGGATTACGAGCGTGAGCCACCACGCCCGGCTACACATCAGTACTTTTGAAAAATTATTTTTGACACTGGGGAGCAAACCCAGGGGAATTCTACCTCCAAGCTACACCTGTCATCTTCTATATAGTGTTTCTATTTTGAAACAGGTTCTCACTAAGTTGCTGAGAATCTTGCTGAGTTGCTGAGGCTATCCTTGAACCTGCGATTCTCCTTTCTCAGCCTCCCAGGTGCGGGTGTGTCCCATCACACCTGCTCTCTTTTATTTTCTTTCCTTTCCTTTCCTCACTCCCTGCCCCTCCAGGTACTTGGCATTGAATCCAAGTATTTGTATATAGTCAATTAGAATATATAGGCAATCCAATTTGCATATATAGTCAAGTGCTCTACCACAGAGCAACTGAGCACCTTTTGGGGTTTTCTTGTGCTTGCTTGCTTGTTTATTTGTTTGTTTGTTTGTTTACAATCCTTCTATCTCAGACTCCCAAGTAACTGGGAGAGATATGGGCCACCATATGCCTGGCTCCTGTGGCCTCTTTTATAAGGGAACTAATTCCATTCATGAGGATAAAACTCTCATGATCTACTCATTTCACAAAGACCTCCCCTCCTAATAACCATTACACTGGAGATTAGCTTTCTACATATGAGTTCTTTTCAATGCGGGGGGTGGAGGCACAGACATTCAGACTATAGTAGGTGTTGTTATACATGTCAGGACTCTGTAAGGAGAAATATTAGATGTGGATAACTAATGTGTCTGCTTTATCAAGCATGCAAATATGGTTAGACATATGATCAGCTATCTCTTTGCAGTAGAAGCTATACAGCACAGCATAGTGATGACAGCCAAGTAGAAACTGTGGAGATCACTGATCCAGTCTCCAACTCCATTTCTGGCTTGACTCTTGGGCAGGTTACTTCAGCTCTTAGTGCCTCGTTTTCCTCATCCATAAATTGGACAAAGCCAATATTCAACTAGCATGTAGGAAAATGGCTTATGATTGTCTATAGCTGTCCATTTTGATTAGTTAGGGACTAAGACATAGGTCAAATATTTTGAGATCATTCCTGAAAATGAAGACAGTAGTCTGGGTGTGGTGGCCCACACCTGTAATACCAGTACTTAAGAGGCTGAGACAGAAGAATCACAGATTTGAAACCAGCTTCAGCGACTTAGCAAGACACAGTTTCGAAATAAAAAAATGGAAAGGGCTGGAAATTTAGCTTAGAAGTAAAATGTCCCTGGTTCAATCCCAAGTACCAATAAATGAGTACAATAATTATACTTACATTATACGATTATTCCGAGGGTTACATGAGATAATATATAGGGAGTGTTTAACACTGCTTGGTACATATGAGACATTCAGGAAACCTTAGGTCCTATTATTAGCAGTATAGACAGAAGTTTCCTGCTTCTGAAAAGGAAGGGAATTTTTTTCTCCTTTCTCTATCCTAGGTCAACAAAGCCTCAAGCCTTTGCTTCAAGTTTCTGCACTAAAAATAATTTATTATAATTAGGGAAAGTTTAAATCTCATCTCTTACCAAATTGCCTTTTAATTTATCAAAGGTTTCCTGACATTCAGGGGTCTCAACTTATTTTTTTCAAGGTGTACAAATCAATTTACTTTTCTACCTCTTTCATGTGAGCATACATTTTCCCTACTTTTTAAAAAAAATCAAGCCTTTCTCAGCCAATAAAGTAGTAAAGGGACTTACTGGGTTAAACTGGGTTACAAACCTATGGCAATAAACAGTGTTAACTCTCACTTTCTTTTTTTGGTACTGGGGATTGAATTCTGGGGCATTATACCTCCTAGCTACACTCTCAGCCCTATTTTTTTTTGAAACAGGGTCTTGCTAAGTTGCTGAGGATGGCATCAAACCTGTGGTCCTCCTTTCTCAGCCTCCCAAGTACTGGGATTACAGGCATGTACCACCACGCCCAGCTCCTCACCTTCTTACTTATGTATGGGTTCTTGCACTCTCTAATAATGTCAGCTACGTCTTTTTTAAATTCTTTTTGGTACTGAGGATTGAATGCTGGGGCATTCTACTTCTGAGCTATATCCCTAGCCCCTTTTATATTTTATTTTGAAACAGGATCTCAATAAGTTGCTGAGGGTGTTTCTAAGTTGCCAAGGCTGACCTCAAACCTGTGATCTTCCTGTCTCAGCCTCCCAAGTACTGGGATTACAGGTAGCACCATTATGCCCAGCTCATCTCTATCTTAATTATAAAGAATTCTGCTACTCTTTACACGCTAGCCTAGAATCATCACCTCAGATGACTTAATGGACATGTGCTCAATTTCTTAGGAAGCCCAGTTTTTGGAGTTACCCTGAGAACAATCTCCAAACATCCCAGATTAATTTCCACATTTCCACTAATAATGACTATCATCACTATATGTAATTACAGCATCATTCATTCCAGAAGAGAAAGTATTGTTTAGAGCTGAAAATCAGCTAAAGCATTTATCCCAAAGGAAAATAAATTTAATTTTCAGTCAACATCAAAGTATATCAAATAAAGGCTGGGCGTGGTGGCGCACGTTTGTAATCCCAGCCTTCGGGAGGCTGAGACAGGAGGATCGTGGTTCGCAGCCAGTGTCAGCTACTTAGTGAGGGCCTCTGCAACTCAGTCAGACCCTGTTTCAAAATAAAGAATAAAAAAAAAGGGCTGGAGGTGTAGCTCAGAGGCAGAATGCCCCTGGGTTCCATCCCCAGACCCGCAAAAAAAGTATATTAAATTAGTATTTGCCTTATCTATGATTTGAATAAGGAAACCATGGCACAGAGGGGTCACGAAAACCGCCCCAAAACACTAGCAATATTGGTTATGGCATTATGTATTCTAGGATGCTTTGGCTGCAAGAAACAATGGCAAAAACACCCAACTCAGTGTTACTTAAACAATAGGACACTTATCTCATAAAACAAGAAATGCAGTGCTACTGTTTGGACCTGGAGTTTCCCCCAAAGTCACATGTGTTGAAGGCTTGGGTTTTAATTGGAAGAAGTTAAATCATTGACAGTATGCCATTAAAGGAGATACTGGAAACCCAACCCCTTTCTCTTTTACTTTCAAGTTCCTGGCCACCATGAGGTGACTATTTTCCTCCACCACACACTCCTGTGAAAGATGCTGCCTTGTCAAGCCCAAATCAATGTGACCAAGCAATCACAAGCTGAAATCACGAGGCAAAATAAACCTTTCCTCCTTTTTTATCTTTTTTTTTTTTTGGTGGTGGTGGTACTAGGAAGAGAACCCAAAGGCACTATGTTCCCCAGCACTATTTTATTTTTAATTTTGTTAGCAGGGTCTTGCTAAGTTGCTGAGGGCCTCACTAAGTTGCTGAAGTTGGCCTCAAATGTGCAATCCTCCTATATCAGCCTCCCAAGTAACGGGATTACAGGCGTGTGCCACCAAACTCAGAAAAACCTTCCCTAGCTTAAGTTGTTTATTTTGGTATTTTGTCACAGAAATAGAAAGCTAACACATCAACAGAAAGGGCAGGTACTAAAAGTTTTGTTAGTTCCGATGCTTGATGACAGCATTCTAGAGTCAAGTTTTCTTCATCCCTCCCTTCTATCCTCAGCACATTGGCTTCATTCCCGGGCTAGATGCCATTCAGAAGTTGGAATTATCTGCCTCTTTATTTAAATCCAGAGGAAAAGAATGAGAAAAACACTCCCTCAACCATGGAGTTAAGTATTTATCTCCAATTTTACTGGACAGGTGCCCATCTCTGAACCATTATCCATCAGCAGGGGAACACACTGAAGCATTCTAATCAGTGCACATCTGGATAAAAGTGTGATGGGTACCAGTACAGAGGTGAGGTTCTGTTTAGGAGGAGGAAGGGCTATTCTTTGGGCACTGGAGATGGAACCCAACAGTATTCTACTCCTGAGCTACATTCTCGGCCCTTCATTATTATTTTGAAAAATAAAAAGGTCTCACCATGCTGTTGTGGGTCTTGCTAAGTTTCTGAGGGCCTTGCTAAGTTTCTGAGGCTGTTATAAAACTTTTGATCCTTCTGTCTCAGCCTCCCAAGTACTGGGATTTTAGACATGCACCACCATACCTGGTGAGGAAAGACTATTGACTGAATTAGCAGTGATACTAAAGCAAGTCTATTCCTGGGACATGAGACTCTTGATGGCTGACTATGGCTTGAGGATTCCCAAACAGCTAGAGGATGCCTGATGATGGACTTGAATCACCACCCACCCAGTCTTCCCAAGTTATCTTCACACTTTCTTTCACAGACATTTTCTTTCCCTCTATATATTCCTTGCACATCTAATCCTGCCATAGTATCTGCTTCTTGGAAGACCCAGTCACCAAACAACCAACTCAATAACCTTTCCTCCCTGGGTGTGGTGGCACATGCCTGAAATCCAGCTACTCAGGAGACTAAGATAGGAGGACTGAAAATCTGAAGCCAGCCTAGAAAACTAAGGGAAACCCTGTCTCAAAATAAAAAGGACTGGGAAATGGGTGCAGTGGTGCACACATGTAATTCCAGTACTTAGAACGCTAAGACAGGAGGATTGCAGGTTCTGGGCCAGCTTCGGTAACTTAGTGAGAACCTTAGCAATTTAGGGGGAGGTCCCTGTTTCAAAATAAACGATAAAGCCAGGCCAGGAATGATGGCACACGCTTGTAATCCCAGCATTCTGGAGGCTGAGACTGGAGGATCACAGTTTGTGGACAGCCTCAACTACTTAGCCAGGCCCTTTGCAACTCAGTGAGACCCTGTTTCAAAAAAATAAAAAGACTAAAACACAGGGCTGGGATGTATCTCGTAGGTACAATGCCCCTGGATTCCATCCCCAGTACCTCAAGAAACAACAACAACAACAAAAAAAAAAAAAGATAAAGCCAGGCATAGTCGCACAAGTCTGCAATCCCAGTACTTGGGAGACTGAGACAGGAGGATGACAGGTCATGGCCAGTCTCAGCAACTTAGCAAGACCCTGTTTCAAAATAAAAAATAAAATAGGGCTGTGGGTATAGCTTAGAGGTAGACTGTCCCTGGATTCAATTCCCAGTCCCACAAAATATATAAATATATAATAAAAATAAAGGTCTTGGGGTGTAGCTCAGAGGTAGAATAACCCTAGGCACAACCCCCCCAAACCACAAAAATATATACTTTTTTTCATCCTTATATTTCATTATTCAGGAGCATTTGGCAATGATGATCACACCCACCTTCCTGAAACTCTGTTCTATCTCACTTTCACGATGCTGCTATATCCTGATTCTTCCTTGGCTCTCATAACTTTACCTCCTAATTCAATTTTCAGTTCTAGCCTCTTTGATAGGCAGTTTTCCATGGTTCTTTCATGTTTCTACATACCTTGCAAGCAGAAGCATCGACTGCCTTTGTTCCTATATCTTTAAAGATATTTGAGCCAGGTGTGCACCACACACCTGTAATCCCAGTACTTGGAAGGCTGAGACAGGAGAATCATAGGTTTGAATCCAGAAGGTGGTAACTAAATGAGACCCTGTTTCAAGTAAAATATAAAATAGGGCTGGAGGCGTAGCTCAGAGATATAATGCCTCTGAGTTCAATCCCTAGTACCACAAACTTAAAAATAAATAAATAAAAAGTGCTGGGGATGTATCTCTGAGGTATAACATCCCGGGGTTCAACCCCCCAGTGCCACAGATTTTTTAAATGATAACATTACAAAAGAAGACACACAAATGGCCAATAAATATTAAAAAATGTTCAACATCATTAGGAGAGATACAAATCAAAACTACCTTGAGATTTCACCTAACCCCAATTAGAATGGCAATCACTAAAAACACAAACAACAACAAATGCTGCCAAGCGTATGGAGAAGTGGGAACTCTGGTACACTATTTATGAGATTGTTAAATTAGTGCAACCACTTTGGAAAACAGCGTGAAGGATCCTAAGAAAACTGGACGTGAACCTACCATATGACTACTATACCACTCTTGGGTATCTACCTAAAAGAATTGAAGCCAGACTACCAAAGAATGCATGTATATCTATGTTTATAGCTACACTATTCGTAATCCCCAAACTAGGGAACCAGCTGAGATGTCCATCAACAGATTAATAGATTACAAAATTATGGGATATATACACAATGGAATTCTACTTAGCCGTAAAGAATAACAAAATTATGTCATTTACAGGGAATGGGTGGAACTGGACAATATTATGCAAAGTGAGGTTAGTCAGTCACAAAAAATGAAGGGCTGGATGTTCTCCATCATATGCGGAAGATAGAGAGAAACTGGGACACAGGGCAGACTCCAGACAAAGGAAAAACCCTAGTGGAGTGAAGGAGGAGACCTAAATCAAGGAGATGGAGGGTAGGAAGACTTGAAGAGGGAAACACGTCAATGGACATGATGCACACACACAAACTTATCAAAGCCAATCACTGTGCTGAGCACGAGAAGGTGGGGGGAGTGGGGTGGGAACTGGGGCTCAGTGAGTGCTGTGTGCATGTGTGCCTCTGTCACTCTGAACTGTATCAAGATGTATCATTACAGTGCACCAATAAAAAATAAAAAAATAAAAAATGATGTTATGCTGACTAGACTTGGTGAGTCGTAAGTAACAACTATTCTAAACAATCGGTAAGGCATTTGTGTGCCAGAGAAAGGAAAAAATTACAACACTTTGTGACCTTATGCTTCAGTAAAATTTCCAGTTATGTCCTGTAAGAGTTATCACGACATTTCACCTCCTCCTTTGTCTCCTCATCCATCTTCTTCTCCTTTTTTGTGGTACTGGGGATCCTACCAGAGGCATTCTACCTCTGACCTATGTCCCCAGTCTTATTTATTTATGTTTTTTGAAACAGGGTCTGATTAAATTGCTGAGGCTAACCTCCAACCTGCTGTCTTCCTGTCTCAGACTCCCAAGTACTGGGATTACAGGCATTCACCAGCATGCCTGGCTTCAAAACATCCCTTCTAAGGTAAAGGAATTTATTGTATCCTGCCCATTCTGCCATCAAACCAGGCATGGAATCCAGGGTATTGTGAAGGCAACATGTACCTTACTTTGGCATGCTACTCCAGTTCATTTATGAACTAACCCAGAAATTTGCTAGTTTCAAGTAACAGCAAGAATAAGAGCAGGCTCTGCAACAGGTGCAGGCTGTCATGCAAGCTATTCTGCCACTTAGGCCATATGCTCTGCAGATCTAAGTATCAGTGCCAGATAAAAATTCAGTTTGGAACCTTTTGCCCTTGTAGGTGAATCATGGTGCATATCCTTAGGATTTGGGAGCAAAACCCTATGATCCTCTACAGAAAATTACTCTCATTCGATGAATAGCTTTTTACTTGCTCCTAGGCCTTAGTTCAGACTAAGTGTTTAACCACAGCAACGATGCAACCCAAGCTACCCATTATGAACCAGAGGTTGTCTGGCTTACTATGCCACAAAGCTTGTCCACTAATCACTCCATTATCAAATGGAAGTGATGTATGAGATCAGGTTTGAGTAGGTCCTGAAGGTTCAAGCACATTGTTGAGGAAGATCTCCAAATGCCCATGGCCCCTGTTACTTTCTCATCCTAGTCTTCACTTAAGACCTCATGGGGAATTCTCTACAACTAGTAGGCTAAAGAAGAACAAACTTAGGCCTGGTTTACAAATGTTTGTACACAATATGCAGGCTCCACTAGAAAGTGGTGCAGCCATAGAGCTCCTTTCTGAGAGATCACTGAAAGGCAGTAGTGAAGAAAATTTTGAACAATGCACCTGAATGTTCATTTTGCCTGAAAGGTAGAAATGGCCAATGATTTGGATGGGTGATTGCGAACCTGGAAGGAACACAATTGGTGATAAGGAGGTCTGGGGATGAGATGTGTGAATTGGATTCACTGAATGGGCAAAGAATGTATGTAAAGTCTTATGTGAATGCTCATCAAAGGGTGACCTCAAGCTGGGCGTGGTGGCACATGCTTGTAATCCCAGTACTTGGGAAGCTGAGACAAGAGGATCGCAGATTCACAGCCAGCCTCAGCTACTTAGTGAGGTCATCCACAACTTAGCGAGATCTTAATTAAAAATAAAGAATAATTGAATATAATGCACCAGTTAAAAATGAAGAAAAAAATAAAAATATATAAAAAATAAAAATAAAGAATAAGCTGGGAGTGTGGCACATGCTTGTAATCCCAGCACTTGGGAGGCTGAGACTGGAGGATCGCACAGGTTCAAAGCCAGCCTCAGCTACTTAGTGAGGCTCTCAGCAACTTAGTGAGATGAGACCCTGTTTCCAAATAAAGTATAAAATAGGTCTGGGAGTATAGCCTAGAGGTAGAAAAACCCCTGGGTTCCATCCCAGTAGCACCAAAAAATAAAAAATAAAAAGAAAGAAAGAAAGAAAGAAAGAAAGAAAGAAAGAAAGAAAGAAAGAAAGAAGAAAATAGGGCTGAGAGTATAGCTCAAAGGTAGAATGTCCTGAGTTCCATCCTCAGTACCATAAAAAAGGGTGATCTCAGAATAGAAGTGTTGAATAATCAAGTGATTAGGATGATCAGCCAGACTCTTTTGCCAGTATGCCTGTCATTGTCCAATGGACTCATGAAGAATGTGGCAATGGTGGCAGGGACCAAGGTTATGAATGGGCTCAGCAACATGGATTTCTTCTTACTGAGGCAAACCCAGATACAGCCATCGAATAGTGCTCAGTTATCAGCAACAGAGACCAACATTGAGCCCCTCATATGGCACTACTCGCTGGGGTAACCAGGCAGCTACTTAGTGCCAGATTGGTTGCACTGGACCACTTCCTTCATGGAAGGGTCAGTGTTTCATACTTACTCTAGTTGGGATATGGGTTTGCTTTCCCTGCATGCAATGCCTCTGCCCGAACCACCATCCATGGATTTATATATAGAATGCCCTTTTCACCTTCATGGTATTCTACACAGCATTGCTTGTGACCCAGGAATACACTTCACAGAACCAGACGGTTGCAATGCCCCCATTATCATAGAATTCATTTAAATCCCTTTGATTCTGAAACTGATAACTTGATAGAATGGAGGAATACCCTTTCGAAGATCAATGTTACACCACCAGCTAGGTCGCAATACCTTGCCTGGCTGAGAAATAGCTTCCAGGATGCTCTGAATCAACATCCGGCATATGATGTTATTTCTCCCATAGCCAGAATGAACTGATCCAGGAATGAAGGGGTATAATTGGGAATGGCTACACCCCTGTCCCCAGTGATCCGCTGGGAAAGTTTTTACTTTTCATTCCCACACACATATTTAGTATTATATCTTCTTCAAAAATTGACATCCTTGTTATTTTGTAAAGTTCCCTTTTATCCCTGAAAAGACCCATTGTTTTAAACTCAGCTTTGGGTGAAATGAATGTATCTAGTCCATCTTTCTTTGGGTTATTGTCTGCATGGTATACCTGTCTCCTATTTTACTTTTAATCAATTTCCTTATATTTAAAGGAGATTTCTTGTAGACAACATATAATTGCACCCCCTTTTTGGTGGTGGTGGTACTAGGGATTTAATCCTGAAACATTTCACCTCCCAGCTATATCCCCAGCCCTTTCTTTGTTTTGTTTTGAAACAAGGTCTCACTAGGTTGCTGAGAGTCTTCCTAAATTGCCGAAGCTGGCCTCAAATCTGTGATCCTCTTGTCTTAGCCTCTCGAGTACTAGGATTACATGTGTATACCACCAAGCCCTCCTGGCCCTTCCTTTTTTTTTATCCAATATGACAATCTCTCACACTCTATTTTTTTTTTTTTTTTGCGATTCTGGGGATGGAACCCAGGGGCATTTGACCTCTGAGCTACACACGCTGCCCTATTTTTATTCTTTATTTTGAAACAGGGTCTCACTGAGTTGCAAAGGGCCTCCTCACTAAGTAGCTAAGGCTGTCTGTGAACCGCAATCCTCTGGTCTCAGCCTCCTGAATGCTGGGATTACAAGTGTGTGCTTGTAATGGATTAAATTCCATCATCTTGCTAGATGTTTTCTTTTTTTTGAAGATTTAAATGAGTTTATTATTAAAAATATAGAAATACAGAAGACAGGTACAGCCCCATGCTATCCCTGGATGGCATGGGGGGGTTGGCCCAAAGTCATCCCGTTAGCTATTTTCAATTTGGTCCATCTTTTTTTTGGTTTGTTTTTTCCTCTTTATCTCCTTTCTCTTGGGTTAACTGGCAATTTTTTAAATTATTTTTATGTAGTATAATGTACACATATAAATATGAATATAAAACATATAATTTGCAATTTTAATCATTTCAAGTGTACAGGTCAGTGACATTAATTACATTCACAGTGCTGTACAGTCCTCTCTATTATCTGTTTCTAAAATTTTTCATCACCTAAAACAGGAAGCATGTAACCAATTATGCAAAGCCCCCCCCCCCAATTTTTACCTTCTCCCAGCTCTATTCTACTCTCTCTATGACTTTGCCAATTTCATGAGTGGAACATACACTATTTATCCTCTCATGTCTATCTTATTTATTAGCATAAGGTTTTTGTTTTGTTGGTGGTGGTTGTGGTGGTTATGGTGGTATCAGGGATCAGATCCAGGGGCATTCTACTCTAGATATCTCCCCAGCCTCCTTTTTTGAAACAGGGTCTTGCTAAGTTGCTGAGGTTCTGAGATTCTGAGGCTGACCTCAAACTTGTGATCCTCCTGACTCAGTCTCCCAAGTACTGGGATTACAGGCACGTGACACCACACCCGATTTAGCATGGGTTTTCAAAGTCATCCATGTTGTACCATGTATCAGAACCTCATTTCTGTTTTTGTCTAAATAATATTCTATTGAATTCCTATATCACATGGTGTTTCCCCATTCATCTGTTAATGGACATTTGGGTTGTTTTTACCATTTGGGCACTGCAAAAAATCCTGCAGTGAATATTAGCATACAAGTATCTCTTCAAGTTTCTTTTAAATTCTTTTGAGAATATACCTAAGGGTGGAATTGCTGGATCATGTGAGTACTCTATGTTTAACCCTTGCTGTGTGGATCAGACTAGTCTCAAACTCTTAGGCCCAAGTGATCCTCCCACCTTAGCCTCCCAAGTAGCTGGGATTGTAGGCACCTGCCCCTGCATCTAGCAGTGGTAGAAATTCCTTTTTTTGGTGGTGCTGTGATTTTAACCCAGAGCCTTTGCATGCTACATAAGTGCTCACCCTCAACTCCTATGTTTAACCTCTTAAGTTACTACTAGACTGATTTCTACAATCTACTACTAAATTTTTTTACAGAAGCTGCATCATTTTACATTCTGTATTAATCCACTTTTTGTTGCTGTTATAAAATACCTGAATCTGAATACTTGAAAGAAAAGAGATTTATTTGGCTCACAAATTTAGAGGCTGAAAGTCCAAGATTGAGTGGCCTCATTCATCTCTTTGGCTTCTGGTTAAGACGCCCTTGGCTGCATTACAGTGTGATAGATGGCATCATGGCTGAATATGTGCTAGAGAGGGAGATTACATGATAAGATAGTAAGCCAAAGGGATTCGAGGATCAGGCTTTTTTTTTTTAATAACTGATTCTCTTAGCAACAAACTCAAGACCAGCACCCATCCATTCTGAGGGCAGCATTCCAATGATGTCACCACCTTCCAGTAGAACCACCTATTAATGATTCCACCACTCAACACTGCTGCATTGGGGACCAAGCTTCGAGTACGTGAACCCTCAGGGAATATACTCAAATCATAACTAAACTACAAGTGCAGATACAGAACATATTTTTTTTATCATGGAAACTATTAATGGACAGCACTGGTACAGAACAATAAACATTTTCTCAGCTTTACCAAAGTATAATTGATGAACAAAAACTGAAGAAATTAAAGGCATACAATGTGATTTTCTTTACATGATACTGGGGATTAACTCAAGGGCACTCCCCCAGCCCTTAATTAATTAATTAATTTGTTTGGTACTGGAGATTGAACTCCGGGGCATTCTACCTCTGAACTATATCCCCAGTCCTTTGATAATTTTTATTTTTGAAACAGGGTCTCATTAAGTTGCTGAGGGTCTTGGTAAAGTGCTGAGAGCTGGCCTCAAACCTGTGAGGCCTGTCTCTGTCTTCAGACTTTTCAGATTATAGGTGTATGTCACCATAACTATATTATTATTATTATTATTATTATTATTATTATTATTATTTTGAGACAGGGTCTTGATAAGTGGCCCAGACTAGCCTCAAACTTGCAATCCTTGTACTTCTCCATCCTGAGCAGCAGGGGTTACAAGTATGTACCACCACACCCATCAAATGTAATGTTTTGATTTACTATATGTAATGGTTTGGGTTTGGAATGTCCTCGCAAAAGCTCATGTGTTGAAAGAATGTTCTCTAATGCAGCAAGGTTGAGAAATGGGGCATAGCCAGAGGAGGTGGGTCCCTGCGGGTGTTGGGGACTGTATATGTTTGCAAAGGAGAGTGCTCTCTCTGCTTCTGGCCTCCATGATGTGAAAGCTGTGTCGTCTATCACACGCCCTGGTGCTGTGGTTCTGGCCAACCATGAACTAAAACTTTGAGATGTTCCTTTAAGCTGTGCTTTAATTTTGGTCACAGTAAAAAGAAAGAAGAACTAAAGCACTGTCCACATACACTGTGAAATTATCACAGATATCATTTTTGTGTGTTGTGTATATGTGTGGTAAAAATATTGAAGATCTACTTTCTTAGTAAATTTCAAGTTTACAATAGAGTACTATTGATTATAGTCACTATGCTACACACTACACATTAGATCTCCAAAACTTATCCACTTATCCATCCTACATAACTGATGTACACTTTGACCAACAGCACCCCAGTTTTTCCACTTTCAAGTCCCTGGCTAAGTTTGACTTTTTTTTTTTTTTTTTTTTTTTGGTGTGGTCCTGGAGATTGAACCCGGGGACATTCTACCTCCAAACTAAACCCCCAGCCCAATTTTTTATTCTTTATGTTGAAATATGTTCTCACTGAGTTGCAAAGGGCCTCACTAAGTAGCTGAGGCTGGCTGTGAACCCGGATCCTCCTGTTTCAGCCTCCAAGCACCAGAATTATAAGGATGCGCCACTACGCCTGGCCTGGGTTTGACATTTTAAGAACCATAAATACTAATATTCTAGAAAAAGAGACAAGATTTTATATCCATGTTGTAAAAGAAGTACAGAGAATAAGAAAGAGATAATAGATTTTCTTTGTGGTACTGGGAATGGAAACCAGGGGCATTCTACCTTCCAGCTACATCCCCAATCGTATTTTTTTATTTTTTATTTTGAAACATGGTCTGACTAAGTTGCGAAGGACCTCACTAAGTAGCTGAGGAGGTCCTCAAATCTCAATCCTCCTGTCTCAGCCTCCCAAATACTTGGATTACAAGCATGTGCCACCATGCCTAGCAAGATAGTAAAATTTAAAATAGAAGAACAGAGGTTAGAGCCAAAAAAGCAACAAATCTCAATGGAAAAATTGAAAACTACAGTTGTAGAAATATCACATAAACTATGAAAAGAGGACAGAGAGATAGACAATAAAGGAGAAAAGATAATAAAATGTTAGTATGAATCCAGAAAATCCAGCTTGTAGGTCTAGGAATGGTGTTCTTGGCACTGTGAAATATGGAAGGTTTAGCAGCATGAAAATCACTAGCAGTTCTAGAGAGAAAAAAGAAAGAGATAGGGAGTTAAAAAAAGAGTCAAGGAAAGTTCCCAAAATACAGAGTATAAAAGAAAATCACCTTCCTAGGATATTTTCAAATCCCAGATAGTAGAAGCAGAAAAGATACTAATAGAATACTATAGACAACTCAATGCACATAAATTAAAAAACTTAGATTATCTTAAAAACACCAAGTTGCTACCAAAATTCATCTAATATTAAATACATAACTTGAAAATTTCTATAAAGAAATTGAATTCATATTTAATCCTTCCAGAAAAAGAAAACTACTCCTAGATATATCATTGGTGAATTTTGCTATACGTTTAAATAAGACCATCAGTCCGGGAAGATGGCGATGGAGAAAAGCGGCATTTATAAGTCCCACTGAAAATTGATCTCTATTAACACAAAATTAGCGCCTTTCATAGCCAGAAAACACCATCAACAGAGAAATAAAAACTGTAAATACAAGGGACAGAGAAAAAGAAGGCTAGAAGAACAACCAGACACCAGAAAAGAAACCAGCCTACCGTGCCACAGCCGGAGCCGAGGTATGGAGCCATGCCAGCACCATCTTCCCTCGCAGCACCAGGCTCCAGAGAGGAGGGGGACTCAGAACAGAGCTCAAAACCAGAGAGGAGATATGCTGGCCTCACGGCCAAGGACGAGCAGTAGCGCCATACTGCCAGCGGCAGCAGCAAATTCACCAAACAGCTCCAAATCAGCGCACTCAACAACCCACAGGCTCCAGAGAGGAGTGGTGGACAGCAAGCTGAGGTGAGCAGCTGCGGAAGAGCCTGGTGTAATTTAGCAGTTTTTTAAGCACAATGATTGTCTAAAGCTCCCAGGGGCCGGGCTCAACACACCCTGCAGGGAACTCAGAGCAGAGCTCAAAACCAGAGAAGAAATACGCCAGCCTCACAGCCGAGGGCATGGCAACAGTGCCATATTGCCAGTGGCGGCATCAGTGGGTTCACCGAGTCTGCAACAGCTACAGATCAGTGCACTCAACAACCGTGAGTCAAATTGCAGCCCCTAGAGGAGAAATCCCAGTACTGCACCCCCAGGGACCTGCACAGCTTTGATAGTCTCCCTGGATCTGATATTTTTGCAGTCCAACCCAGTGGGGGAGTGGCAGTGGCAGAGATATCACACCCTAGTCGCAGCTACCATTGGGAGCACGCCCAGCCTGGCACCCCCATGGTCTTAAGCAGCCTCAATTGACTCCCTGGATCTGAGACTTTGCAATACAACCCAGTAAAGGAGTAGTGGTGACTGAGATACCACAGACTCAAGATCCAGAGCAACTTAAGTGAACTCATAGTGACCCAGGGAAGAACCCAGAGAAAGCACAAACTTCTGAAATCATGGGAAAGAGGAATAACAATGGAGCATAAATGCCCACAACCCCACAACATCAGAACCTGATAACACAGAAATTCAGAGAGCTCTAGAAGATCAAATCAGGAAAATAACTGCAGAAATAATACAGGACTTAAGAAAAGAATTCAGAGAGAGTAAAAAAGAGATAAAGGATGCAATCATTGAAATAAAGGCCTCAATTCAAAGTATAAACAACTGATTAGACCACATGGAGAATAGAATCTCGCTCCTAGAAGATAATCACTCCAAAAATGAACGCATCGTTTCTAATTTAGAAAAAAAATCCAAGAGCAGGAATTTGACATTGAAGAAATATGGGCTCATTTTAAGAGAGCTATCCTAAGAATACTTGGAATAGAAGAGGTAAAAGAAGGTGAAATCAAAGGGATCAACAATCTCTTCAAGGAAGTAATAGCAGAAAATTTTCCAAACATAGAGCAAGAGGTCGATACAAAGGTCCAGGAAACTTATAGAACTCCCTTTAGACAGGATCAGAGAAGAAGATCTCCACGCCACAAAATTGTCAAAATGACTAATGAGGAAGCCAAGCAGAGAATCTTAAAGGCAACAAAAACAAAAGGACAAGAGACATTCAGAGTCAAACCAATTAGAATCACTCCAGACTTCCCAAACCAAGTCATGAGAGCCAGAAGGGCTTGGAGTAACATATTCCAAACTCTGAAAGAAAACAACTTCCAGCCAAAAATTTCCTACCCAGCAAAACTATCTATTAAAGAGATGGGGATATAAGAAGCTTCCATGACAAACAGAAAATGAAGGAATTTATGTCTTCAAAACCAGTGCTAGAGAAAATACTCAAGGAGATTAACTACAAAGAAGAAATAGGTAATACCCACCAGAACCAGAGAAACAAGAGTTTCCATCCAGCACACAACTAAGCAAAGAAGAATAAACAGTATCTCAAACAGAAATAAAATCTTAACATGTTAGGAATTAAAAAATATCTCTCTATAATCACACTGAATATAAATGTCCTCAACTCCCCAATAAAAAGACATAAAGTGACAAAATGGATTAAAAGCCAGAATCCATCCATCTGCTGCTTACAAGAAACACACCTTACAAGTAAAGATAGGAACAAACTCAAGGTAAAGGGCTGGGGCAAGGTAATCCATGCCAATGGAACTCGAAGGGAAGCAGGAGTAACAACTATGGTATCAGACAAGTTAGACTTCAAACCCAAACTTATTAGAAGAGACAAAGAAGGTCATATGTTACTGTTAAAGGAATAATCCAGCAATAGGAAATAACAATAATCAACATCTATGCCCCAAACATAGGTACAGCTACTTTCATAAATTAAACTCTATGTGACATGAAGTCACACATAAATCCCAATACAATAATACTGGGTGACTTCAACTCACCTCTAACAACACTAGATTGATCTTCCAGACAAAGGGTCAGTAAAGATGCCTCAGAACTAAAGAACACCATTAAACAAATGGACCTGTTGGACACATATAGAATATTTCAGCCAACTACAGCGGAGTTCACATTTTTCTCAGCTGCTCACAGAACCTTCTCCAAAATAGATCACATCCTGGGACACAAAATGAGCACTAGCAAATTCAAAAAATGTTACATACTTCCCTGTGTCATTTCAGACCATAATGGAATGAAACTAGAAATCAACTATAAGAAGAACCACAGAAACAACATAAACATGTGGAGACTGAACACCACACTTCTGAATGAAGAATGGGTCATAGAAGATGTAAGAGATGAAATCAAGAAATTTTTAGAAACAAATGAAAATAAAGTTACAACATATCAAACCCCCTGTGACACTTTGAAGGCAGTATTAAGAGGAAAATTTATAGCACTGAGTGCTCACATAAGAAAAACAGAAAATCTTCAAGTAAATAACCTAACAACACACCTCAAAGCCCTTGAAAAGCAGGAACAATTGAACCCCAAAGCCAGTAGAAGACGGGAAATTATTAAAATTAGAGCAGAAATTAACGAAATAGAGAATAAAAAATACAAAAAATCAACAAAACCAAAAGCTGGTTTCTTGAAAAAATTAACAAGATTGATAAACCACTAGCCTACCTAACTAAAAAAAAAGAGAGAATCAACCCAAATTATGAAGATAAGGGATGAAAAAGGAGACATTACTACTGACAGTGTAGAAATCCAGAGGATTATCAGAAACTACTTTGAAAACCAATGCTCCAACAAAATGGAAAACCTGGAGGAAATCGACAACTTCCTAAATAAATACAACCTTCCTAAACTGAGTCAAGAAGGTATAGAACACTTAAACCAACCAATAACAATCAAAGAGATTGAAACAGCAATAAAGAGCTTACCATCAAAGAAAAGCCCAGGACCAGATGGTTTCCCAAGTGAATTCTATAAAACCTTTCTAGAAGAGCTAACCCCAATACTCCTCAAACTATTTCATGAAATAGAAAAAACCGGGACTCTCCCAAATACATTCTATGAAGCCAACATCACACTAATACCCAAACCGAATAAAGACAGTTCAAGGAAGGAAAACTACAGGCTTTTATCTCTGATGAACTTAGATGCAAAACTATTAAACAAAATACTATCACCACGCATTCAAAACCACATCAAGAAAATCATTCACCATGACCAGGTAGGGTTCATCCCAGGGATGCAAGGTTGGTTCAATATACGAAAATCAATTTATGTAATTCATCATATAAACAGAATCAAAGACAAAAATCACATGATCATTTCAATATATGCTGAAAAAGCATTTGATAAAATCCAATATCCATTTATGATAAAAACACTGCAGAGAATTGGAATAGAAAGAACATATCTCAACATTATTAAGGCAATCTACAATAAGCCCACCGCCAACATCATATTAAATGGGGAAAAACTTCAAGAATTCCCCCTAAAAACAGGAACGAGACAAATATGTACACTATCACCACTTCTCTCCAATATAGTACTAGAGACTCTAGCCAGAGCAATAAGGCAAGAAAAGGAAATCAAAGGAGTACAAATAGGAAAAGAAGAACTCAAACTTTCACTATTTGCAGATGACATGATACTATGTTTAGAAAACCAAACAAACTCAACCAAAAGGCTTATAGAACTGATCAATACATTGAGCAATGTATCTGGATACAAAATCAATCTTAAAAAATCAGAAGCTTTCCTGTACACCAACCATAAATCCACTGAAAAAAATTCAGAAAACACTTCCACTCAGGATCTCCCACAAAAAAATAAGATATTTAGGAATAAACTTGACCAAGGAGGTAAAATATCTCTACAAAGAAAATTATAAAACACAGAAAAAAGAAATAGAAGTTCTTAGAAGATGGAAGGATCTTCCATGTTCATGGATTGGCAGAATAAATATCATTAAAATGGCCATCCTTCCAAAAGTGATCTACAGATTTAATGCAATGCCCATTAAACTACCAAGATCATTCCTCACAGACATAGAAAAATCAGTCCTTAAATTTATGTGGAATAACAAAAAGCCCAGAATAGCCAAGGTAGTTCTCAGCAACAAAAACCATGCAGGAGGAATCACAATACCTGACTTTAAACTATACTACAAAGCCATTGTAATAAAAACAGCATGGTACTGGCACAAAAACAGATACATAGACCAATGGAGCAGAATAAAGACCCAGAAACAAGTCCACACACTTTCAGCCTATTGATTTTTGACAAAGGGGCCAAAAACATACACTGGAAAAAAGATAGCCTGTTCAACAAATGGTGTTGGTAAAACTGGTTAACCATATGCAGAAAATTGGAAATTAATCCCACTTTCTCACCCTGTACAAAAGTCAATTCAAGATGGATCAAAGACTTGGAAATCAAACCAGAGACCTTCAAGCTCCTTGAAGAGGGCATAGGTCCAACACTACAACACATAGGCATAGATAAACACTTTCTCAACTAGACTCCAAAGGAACAAGAAATTAAAAGGCAAATCAATATGTGGGATTGCATGAAACTTGAAGAGCTTCTGTTCAGCAAAGGAAACTATCAAGAATCTCAATCGAGAGCCAACAGAATGGGAGAAGATTTTTGCCACCTACACCTCCAATAGAGGACTAATATCTAGAATATACAGAGAACTCAAGAAACTCAACACTAAGAAAACAAAGCATCCCATAAGAAAATGGGCAAATGAACTAAATAGACACTTTACAAAAGAAGAAATTCAAAAGACCAATAAGTGTATGAAAAAATGCTCAACTTCACTGGCAATCAGAGAGATGCAAATCAAAACTACCCTGAGATTTCACCTAACTCCAACTAGAATGGCAATCATTCAAAACACAACAACAGATGCTGGCGAGGATGTGGAGAAGTGGGAACTCAAAGACATTGTTGGTGGGATTGCAAATTAGTGCAGCCACTTTGGAAAACAGTATGGAGAATCCTCAGAAGAATGGGAACAAATCTACCATTTGATCCAGCAATACCACTTCTGGGTATCTACCCAAAAGAAAGGAAACCAAACTACCAAACTAATGCATGTGTATCTATGTTCATAGCTGCCCAATTCACCATAGCCAAACTATGGAACCAGCCAAGATGTACATCAACAGATGAATGGATTACAAAACTGTGGGATATGTACACAATGGAATTTTACTCAGCCATTATAAAAAACTCAATTACATCATTTTCACAGAAATGGATGGAACTGGAGGATATTATGCTAAGTGAGATTAGTCAGTCACAAAAAATAAGAAATCAGATGCTTTCTCTAATATGTGAGAGCTAGGGAGAAATGGGTCATAGGAGGAACTCTAGATGGAAAGAGAAATCCTACAGAGGAGCAAACAAGACAACCTAAAGGAGGAGAAAGGAGGGGGGAAGAGGAAAATCTCTAAAACGCACAATGTACTTAAACATATCGAAGTCAACCACTAAGCAAAGCAAGGAAAGAAGGGACGGGGAGGGAACGGGGTGGGAACTGGGTAGGGGTTAAATCAGTGATGTGTACATGTATGTATACTCAAGTTTTTTACCCCAATACGATGTATGAATATAATGCACCAAAAAATTTAAAAAAGGAAAAGCCAGAAAAATATAAAATATTTTACTTAAAGCTTAAAAAAACAAGAATAAAAAATATTGTTGGGCTAGGGGTATAGCTCAGAGGTAGAATGCCTCTGGGTTCAATCCCCAGAACCACAGAAAGAAAGAAAGAAAGAAAGAAAGAAAGAAAGAAAGAAAGAAAGAAAGAAAGAAAGAAAGAGAGAAAGAAAGAAATAAAGAAAGAAGAAAGAAGGGAGGGAGGGAGGGAAGGAAGAAAGGAAGGAAGGAAGGAGGCATGCTTGTAATCCCCGTGCGTGGGAGGCGGAGACAGGAGGATCGCACAGGTTCAAGCCAGCCTTGCTGGCCTAAGAGACCCTGTTTCCAAATAAAAAAATATAAGAGTTCTGGGAGTGTAACCAGGCTGTTCCACAGCTGCTCACCTCAGCTCGCTGTCCACTCCTCCTCTCTGGAGCCTTTGGTTTGTGGAGTGCGCTCGCTGATCTGGAGTCGTCCAGTGAGCTCGCCACTGCCGCCAGCCGTATGGCGCTGCTGCTGCGCCCTCGGCCATGAGGCCGGCGTATTTCCTCTCTGGTTTTGAGCTCTGTTCTGAGTCCCCCTCCTCTCTAGAGCCTGGTGCTGCGAGGGAAGATGGTGCCTGCATGGCTCGGCCGCCGGAATGCGGGCTGGTTTCTCTTCTGGTGTCTGGTTGTTCTTCTAGCCTTCTTTTTCTCTGTCCCTTGTATTTACAGTTTTTATTTCTCTGCTGATGGTGTTTTCTGGCTATGAAAACCACTGGTTTTGTGGTACTAGAGATCGATTGCTATCTGGACTCGTAAATGCCGCTTTTCTCGGTCGCCATCTTCCCGGAAGTCCTCTATTTTTTATTCTTTATTTTGAAACAGGGTCTCGCCGGGCGTGGTGGCGCACGCTTGTAATCCCCGCGCTTGGGAGGCAGAGACAGGAGGATCGCGCAGGTTCGAAGCCAGCTGCACGCGCTGGCTTAGGAGACCCTGTTTCCAAATAAAAAAATATATATATAAAAGAGGTCTGGGAGTGTAGCCCGGAGGTAGAAGGGCTTCCAGGAACCCCAGTACCACCAAAAAAAAAAAAAGGAAAAGAAATAGGGTCTCACTAAGTCACAGAGGGCCTCACTAAGTAGCTGAGGCTGGCCGCAAACCCCGATCCTCTTGACTCAGCTTCCCAAGTACTGAGATTACAAGCCTGTGCCACCACACCTGGCTTGAAGCCCTCTTTTTAAAATGACATACTTCTACCACCATAGGGTTGCATCCCATAGGGTTGTATGGAACATTTTAAAGTTACTGAGACTAATTTTATGGCCTTGAATATGCTCTGTCTTGTGCATGGATTGGCATGTTCTATGTGGACTTGAAAAGAATGTGTATTATGTTGTTGTTGGGCAAAGTATTTAATAGATGTTAATTACCTTGATTTGACAATAACACTGCAGTGAAAGTTTTCTACATGCTCATTAATTTTGCCCAATTCTCCTATCAATTATAGAGAGCAAAGTACTGAGGCTCCCAAATAATACTGTTAAAATTTCAATTTCTCCTGTTTTATATATTTTGGGGTTGTGTTGTTACATACACATGAATTTTTAAATATTATAAATTGAATTAATGGACTCCTGAATTAATGGACCCCTTTATCATAAAATGTAACATTCTGTCCCTAGTAACTTTTGCCTAAAAATCAACCCTTTTGCTGTAAACTATTTAAGTCTCTAATAAATCTAAAATATAACCTCTGAGATTTATTTTGTTTTTGGTACTGGGAATTGAACCCATGGGGCATTTTACCTCCAAGGCACACCCCCAGCACTTCTATATCTTATTCTGAAACAGGATCTCACTAATTTGCTGAAAGCCTCACTAAGTTGCCCAGGCTGGTCTCAAACCTGCAATTCTCCTGTCTTAGCCTTCCAAATATTGGGATTACAAGCATGCTCCACCATGCCCAGCCAAAATTATAGCCCCTGTTGACAGCATATAAGTGAATCCTGTTTTTATTTTTGTTTTTTGGTGGTACTGAGGTTCCTGGAAACCCTTCTACCTCCGGGCTACACTCCCAGACACGTATTTTTTATATTTTTATTTGGAAACAGGGTCTCTTAAGCCAGCAAGGCTGGCTTTGAATCTGCGCCATCCTCCTGTCTCTGCCTCCCAAGCACAAGGATTACAAGCATGCACCACCATACCTGGCTGTGAATCCTATTTTTATATACAGAAGATTTGAATCTCTTATTTTGCTATGTGGTTCCAATATTTCTTATATATTTTTCTTTCTCTGCCTTACTACTATCTTTTGTTTTAAATAGATATTTCCTAATATATCATTTCAATTCCTCTTTCTTTCTTCCTTCCTTCCTTTCATTTTTTGTGGTACTGGGAATTGAACCCAGGTACATTCTATCTCTGAGATAAACCCCAGCCCTATTTTTTATTCTTTTTTTTGTTTGTTTGGTGGTACTGGGGTTCCTGGAAGCCCTTCTACCTCGGGGCTACACTCCCAGACCTATTTTTACATTTTCATTTTGGAAACAGGGTCTCCTAAGCCAGCGCACGGCTGGCTTCGAACCTGCGCCATCCTCCTGTCTCCGCCTCCCAAGCGTGGGGATTACAAGTGTGCGCCACCACGCCTGGCCTTTTTTATTCTTTATTTTGAAGCAAGGTCTCACTAGGTTGTGGAGGGCCTCACATGGCCACAAACCTATGATCCTCCTGCCTCACCCTTCCAAGTGCTGGGATTACAAACGTGTGCCACCATGCTCAGCTCCTCTGTTTTTCTTTTTTTTCTAACTATATATTTTTCAAATTATTTTTATTAAAACTTGCTCTAGGGATTAAAATCTTCAGCCTAACTAAAACTATTTCAGATTAATTCAAACTTAATTCTAATTTTATATAGAAATTTTGTTCTAGTATGCCTCCCTTAGCTCCCATTCCTTTTTTGCCATTGTTATTATTATGCAAAAATTTTCTTTAAAATAAACAAAATACAATCCACAAAAACATTTCTTTATATAAGCCCCAAATATTTTTGTAATAGTTATCTTATACAATTCCTTTAACTTAGTTAAAGCTATGTTAGTCCCTTTGTGGTGCTATAACAAAATATCTGAGACTGAGTAATTTATAAGAAAAAAATTTGGAGTCTGAGTAGTCCAAAATCAAGGCTCCAGCACATTTGGTTATCTAGTGAGGCTGCATTTTTAAAAGAAGCACTGTGTGCTTATCGGGAAGAAATCAGAACAAAAGAGTAAATGAGTCAAATGCTACAATAGGGCCCTATATTATGAACCTTAAATTCATTCATCAGGGAAGGAGCCCTTGTGACCTAATCACCTCTTTGTGTGTGTGTGTGTGTGTGTGTGTGTGTGTGTGTGTGTGTGTGTGTTACTGGAGATTGAATATAGGGACATTCTACTTATGAACTACACTCTCAGACCTATTTTACTTTTTATTTGGAAACAGGGTCTTGCTAAGTTGCTGAGGGCCTCACTAAGTTGCTGAGGCTGGCCTTGAATCTGCAATCCTTCTGTCTCGGCTTCAAGCTACTGGTAATACAGGTATGCAACACCACACCCAGGCCTTAATGACCTCTTAAGACCCCTGTATCAGCTGAGCATGGTGGCACTCACCTGTAATCCCAGTATTTGAAAAGCTGAGACAGATCATGGGTTCAAGGATTCAGCAACTTAGTTAGGTCCCTTAGCAATATAGTGAGACCATTTCAAAATAAAATTGGGCTGGGGGTATAGCTCAGACGCAGAATGCCCCTGGATTCAATCTCTAGTACTACAATGAATAAATAAATAAGTAAATAAATTAAAGCCACACTACTTAATACCATCACATTGGGCATTAAGTTTCAACACCTGAATTTTGAAGGGTACACATTCAAATCACAACACAGAAGAAATAAAAAGTATAATTATATTATTTTTATATTTAACTAGAGAACTTTATCCATGCTTTTTATTTCCTCATATACATTCAAGTTACCATCTGGTATCATTTATTTTCAACCTAAAGGACTTTATTTAGTATTTCTTGTCACGAAGACTTGCCAGCAACAAATCACCTCAGTCTTTGTTTATTTGAGAATGCCTTTTATTTCAACTCCATTATTAAAGAGTAGTTTGACTAGATACAGAATTTTTGGTTGATGTGCTTTGGTTTGGTTTGGTTTTCTTATTTCAGTATTTAAGATTTGTCCTCTCACTGACTTTTGGCATCCATTGTTTCCAGTGGAAAGTCAACGATTAATCTGTGGTGTGTGTGTGTGTGTGTGTGTGTGAGGGAGAGAGAGAGAGAGAGAGAGAGAGAGAGAGAGAGAGAGAGAGAGAGAGAGAGAGAGAGAGAGAGAGAGAGAGACTCAGTAAATTTCCAGGCTGGCCTCAAACTTGTGATTCTCCAACCTCATCCTCCTTAGTAGCTAGGATTACAGGTGTCACTTCAATCATTTTTGTCAACTGTTAATCTTATTGAGAGTCCATGTACATGATGAATCATTTTTCTTTCGCTGTTCTCAAGATATTCTGTTTGGGGCCTTTGACAGTTTGACTATGATGAGTCTAGACAGGACCTCTTTGAATTTTTACTACTTAGAGTGTTTGAGCTTCGTGTATGTTAATTTTTCATCAAATTCAGGGCTTCTGAGGACATTAAGTCTTGAAATAATTTTTTTGAGCTGGGCATAGTGGTGCACACCTGTAATCCCAGTACTTGGGAGGCCGAGACAGGAAAATTACAGATTTGAGGCCATCATCATGCAGTAATTTAGTGAGACTCTGTTTGAAAAGAAGAAAATAGATTTGGGGTGTAGCTCAGAGGTAAAATGCTCCTGGGTTCAATCTCCAGTACTATATGTATATTGTTCCTTTCTCTCTTCTCGTCTCCTGAGACACATATTCAAGCATATGTTGTTTTCTTGTGGCATCCCACAGAACTCAGAACTCTGTATCTCTGCATATACATTTTTATTTCTGTAATTCACACTTTGTGATCTTTATTGAATTAGGTTTAGATTTGTAGATTCTTCTATCAGGATAAATCTTCCAGTACTAAGCCCCATTAAGTGGATTTTCCATTTTAGTTATTGTACCATTTAATATCTTTATTGATTCTACTTTTGGTGAGACATTTTTGTAATATTGTTCTTTATTCTTTTTCCCTTTTTTGGTACAGGGAATTGATCCCAGAAGCATTCTACTTTTGAGCTATACTCCAGCTCTTTTTTATTTAGAAATAGGATCTTGCTAAGTTACTAAGACTGGCCTTGAGCCCACAATCGTCCTGTCTCAGCCTCCCAAATAATGGGATTACAGGTGTGTGCCACTACAACTGGCTTTCCTTTACTTATTTAAATATGTTTCCCTTAGTTCTTTGACCATATTTACAACAGGCAATTGAAAGTCTCTATTAAGTCTAAGTTCAATGTCTAGGATCTATTAGGGCCAGTTTCTCCTGGCTGCCTTTTTTTTTTCTCTGTGTGAGATACTTTCCTGTTTCTTTGCATATCTTATATTTTTGTTAAAAAGTAGATATTTTAAGTGGGGCGTGGTGGCACATGCTTGTAATCCCAGCACTTGGGAGGCAGAGACAGGAGGATTGCGCAGGTTCGAAGCCAGCCTCAGGTACTTAGTGAGGCTCTCAGCAACTTAGTGAGACCGTGTTTCCAAATAAAATATAAAATAGGTCTGGGAGTGTAGCCCAGAAGTAGAAAGCCCCTGGGTTCCATCCCAGTACCAAAAAATTCGATATTTTAAATAATATGTTGCAACAACTCTGGATTCTCTATCTCTAGGATCTATCATTGTGTTTAATTATTTGTTTCCTTGTTTAGTGAGTAGCCTTGGACTAATTATTTATAGTCATTATCACTATAATGTAAGTTACTAAAGTCTCTTCTCACTTTGTAATCTTTTTTTATGCCTGGCTTTGTAGATGATGCCTCTGTGTTAGTAAACCTTGGTGGTAAGCCAATGATTTTATTCACAGTTTTTTTTCCTGAAGACTACTGAGCTAGTATGTGTTCACCTTTTGCCATGTTAATCTGTGTGAATTAGGAAATCCACTCAAAGTTTGACAGGTTACAAACGTATCTCAACTTTTGCTTTCTCCTTGTACAAGTTCTTACATTCATAGAGGAACAAGAATATGCATAGAACCCTGTGCATTTGTTCAGCATTCCAGATCCCCAAGAATATAGTGAAGCTTTCCAAAGTTTCCTTGCCTAGCTCATTCTTGTGATCCCCATTTAAATTATTGACTGTTGTTTACTTTTTCAGTTAGTACTTCAGCCTTAGAAAAGGGTTTTGCTGGAATTCTCTAATATGTTTTCAAAAATCACTATTGTTTTATACAATACCCTGGGAACAAGACATTTCTGTAATCTTTCAAATTGGATCAGCCTTTCGAGTAGCAACAGGGCTGTCTATAAGTCTTTTCACTACACAGTTCAGGGACAATGGTTATCAGCTAGGAGAGGAAAATGAAATGGGTTCCTACTTTAAACCACAAACAATGCTGGATATGGTGGTACATGTCTGTAATCTCAGCTACTAGGAAGCTTGAAACAAGAGGATCACAAGTCTGCAAGTTTGTAGGCAATTTAGTGAGATCCTGTCTTAAAGTAATAAAGGGCTAGGGATGTAGCTTACTCCTGAGTTCAATTCTCAATACTACAAAATAAACAAATCATAAACAATAATTATATTTTTGTACTGGGGGTGGAATCCAGGGTCGTTCTACCTCTGAGTTATACCCGCAGCCCAACTTTTTATTCTTTATTTTGAAACAGGGTCTCACTGAGTTACAAAGGGCCTCAATAAGTAGCTGAGGCTGTTTGTGAACCCGGATCCTCCTGTCTCAGCCTCCCAAATGCTGGGATTACAAGTGTGTGTTGTTAGTTAGCAAATAACAACAATAATTAATTCTAAGAGGATCTGAAGCATAAATTTGAAGAAAAGACTATAAAAGAAAATCTTCATGTCTTTAGGATAAAAAAGAATTTCATAAAAAAGAGAGGAAAACATCAAACATTAAAGAAAAGATAAAATTCTAGTACATTAAAATGAGTATCTAACTGGGTATGGTGGCTCAGGCTTGTAATCCCAGTACTTGGGAAGCTGAGACAGGAGGATCGCAGGTTTATGGTCAGTCTCAGGTACTTAATGAAGCCCTCCACAACTTATTGAGACCTTATTTCAAAATAAAGAACAAAATATAGGGCTGGAGGTGTAGCTTGAAATGCCCCTGAGTTCAAGCCCCAGTACTGCAAAAAAATTTAGTATTCTGAGGTCTGACCTTTACCTGAGAAGCACCAAAAATGCATGCACTACTGGGTGAAGAAGAGATGCACAGATATGTGATAATACAACTGGAACAAAATATTAACATTGAGCTGATTGTTGTGATCCTAGTAGTTGGGAAGTTGAGACAGGAGGATCATAGGTTCAAGGCCGGCCTCAGCAACTTAGTGAGACATTGTTTCAAAATAAAAAATAAGCCATGCATGGTGGCTTGTAATCCCAGCATTCGAGAGGCTGAGACAGGAGGATCATGGTTTGTGGCCAGCCTCAGCTACTTAGTGAGGCCCTTTGAGACTCAGTGACACCCTGTTTCAAAATAAAGAATAAAAAATAGGGCTGGGGTATAGCTCAGAGGTAGAATGCCTGTGGTTCCACCCCCAGTGTTGCAAAAATAAATAATAAATAATAGGGATAGGGCTGTAGCTCAGAGGTAGAATACCCCTGGGTTCAATACTCAATACCACACACACACACACACACACACACACACACACACAAATATGAACAGTGGAACCTAGGTAGTAAATATCCTGGGTGTTCATGACAAAATTCTTAGTTTTACTATATATGTGAAGCTTTTCATAATAAAATGTTGAAAAAAATAAAATGGGCTTCTCTTAATTAAAAGGCATATTAAACAGAATAAAAACAAGTTACAAATGAGAAGATATTTATATTACATGAAATTATCAAATAATTAAGTATAGAATCCATGGAGAACTCCCACAAATGAAGAGGTCATAACCAGTGGTGAAATGAGCAAAAGACAGTAAAGTGCACTTCATAGAAAAGAAAACCCCAAGGGTCAGTACATATGAAAACACACTCAATCTCACTGATAATCTAGGAATTACACATTAAAAACAAGATGGGGCTGGGCATGGTGGTGGACACGTGTAATCCCAGCATTTGGGAGGCTGAGACAGGAGGATCGCGGTTTGTGGCCAGCCTCAGCTACTTAGTGAGGCCCTTTGCAACTCAGTGAGACCCTGTTTCAAAAGAAAGAATACAAAATAGGGCTGGGGTGTAGCTTGGAGGTAGAATATCCCTGGATTCCATCCTCAGTACTGCAAAAAAAAAACCCAAGATGGTATATTTCACATGTTCCACATGGACATAATATTTGTAGTTTAATAATAAAAATGTTGATGAGGAGGTAGACAAACTGCAGCAGTGAAAGACCCTTGGAAGGAGGATGAATTGGGACAACCACTTGGAAAAAGAAGCCACTGTGATCTGACGACATTGGACCTGGGCCTCTCCTATGAGTCAACTAGTCCACTCCCAGGTGTAAACACAGCTTCCCAGCCATTGTATGCTGTGACCCACTCAGAAAATAATGCTTGTATGACTCAAGGAGTAGGATGGCAAAACTCTGCCATGGAGAACCACTGCACATGGGTACTGGGAAATAGGGCCCAGAATGTTGGTATCAGCACTGTGTAATATCCCCTGAACTGGAAATAACCCAGCCCATCACCCACAGAATGAATAGATACATTGAGAGACAATCCTTATTACAAACAGCTTGGGATTCCACAGCTAGTTTGACTCATTGCTAAACTTTATTTGTAATGCCGTATTAATACAGGTAACCTTTTCAGGGTGGTTAACAGACATACAGAGAATTAGGGGAAAGTTAGGTCACCTGAGAGCCAAGTGGATTCCAGTTGGGGTCAAACAGACAACACTCTTTCTTCTTAAGCTATGAACAAGTGTCTATTTAGTGCCACATATCTCACACTTTTGTGCTTTGTGTTGACTATTTTCCATGAAACATGGCCCCGAGCACAGTGCTGAACAGCCACCCAGACTTCCTGAGTGTAAAATGGCTGTGACATGCCTTTTGGAGAAAACAGATGTGTGGGATAAGCTGCATCCAGACATGAGTTACCCTGCTGTGGCACATAAGGCCAAAGGCAATGAATCAACAATATAACAGACACAAGGTATCTTTAAATATAGACGCACATGAAACAAGGAGAGATATCACTGGGTGGATGAAAATGTAACCAGAGGACTGTGGGAACAGGACCCTGCGTTTTCCCTAGGAGCAGTGTTTCAAAGATGGATAATGAGTGCTTGCAGTGACTTCAGAGAGCACCACTATCACAATAATGAGAAAGGACTGTAATTGTTTGGAGGAATGGCATTGAGTGACAATACTGGTGGCTTTGTGCAACCACAGGTATGAATCTCACACCACACGAGAAGTCAGACATCATGTACATAATTTCACTTATATAAAGTAAAAAAGATTCACATTGGGAATATGTCGCTGGGAATGTATTGTTAATGCATGAGAACCTATGAAGAAAATCAGGGAAAGAAAGGAAAAGAACGATGAGAACAATTTTAGTACCGAGGTGACCTCTGAGGAGGATGAAGGGAATAGGGTCAGGAGGAGGGGACCAGCAGGGAGCTGTCAGGTGAGATTACTGTGTGGGGAAAACACTCCCACAAATGCTGGCTGAAGGGACAAATGACTCCTAGATCTGAGCTCCAGCACCAACCACTGCGTGGGAAGGCTGGAGCAAATTTCTAAGCAAATCTCACATATCCCATGAGTATACCTCCTAACTGACCAGTCCAAAAGCATCTTCCCTTGCTTCCCACCTGAATGTGTTGGACTTCGTGTCTATTTGATAATAAAGGTCCCACTGTCAAGTTATATAAAACATGAATACCAGTTGTTGCTGACTCTCACCTCCCTGTGCTCCCCAGGGAAATGTATCCTTCAGATTTCTGGCTGCAGGGAGCAAAGTGGATTGACATGCCCCAGCTGTCACTTCTCTGGCCCCAGGGCCAAGTTTGCACCAAGCTCAGGATACCTCTGGACAGCTCCAAGACAGTGACACAGCATGGCAGGTATACATTGCGGTGTGACAGGGCTTCTAATTGTCAGTTGCAGGATGAGGACTTCTCAGCAGTCTGACTGAACTCTGTGGAAATCAACTTCATCTGATATCCTCTCCAACCCTTCTCTCTCCCTTTTCCCTCTGTCTCTCTCAGTAGTGGAGAATGAACTCAGGGGCATTCTCCCCCTGAGCTACACCCCCAGACCTTTTTTACTTTTTGTTTTGAAACAGGGTTTTGCTTGGTTGCTGTGAGTCTTGCTACATTGCTGAAGCTGTCCTTGAAACTGCAATGCCCCTGTCTCAGCCTCTCAAGTACTGGGATTACAGCTATGTGCCACAACATCTGGCTAGTCTCATATTTCTTACAGGTGCCAGGCCTGCACTACACTCTGAAGACTCCCACTACCTCCCCTGAGCCTTCCCCCTCATCCTTCTTGCCCCATAGCCACCTTTACATTTGGTTATGCCTTGGCCTCTGTACTTTTGGAAGACCTGAAGAGGGATCCTAGGACTGCTCTGAGAAAAGACAGTAACCTTGGGTTGTGGATGGCCTCATTCACCACCTAAATGACTAAGGGGATAGCATCCTGAGTGCTACCTGGGGCATGGATAATCTCTAGCTTGAGGTGATCTCTCTATTGATCAAAATATCACTTTTCCCTGGCAAGCATCCTGGTAAAGGATCTCACCCTCATGGTCAAGATAAAGCAGGACTTTGCACAGTATGGAGTGATAACATGCACATGGATGAGAGGCGAGTAGTGATCACTGTTGCATTGTAGCCCTGTGGAGAGATGACGGGAAACTATGGGATGTTACCAAACAGTGGAGGGCAAAGAGAAAGACCCAGAAGAATCCATGGGTAGCTTAAGGGAAGTTTGTACCTTCTGCAGAAGATGAGGACCACAGCCAAGGAGCATTTGGTCCACACGATATGGTAGCAAAAGATGCAGAACTCCAGGGATGTTTAAAACCTCAACCAAACTATGTGCTATGCAGGTCAGAGCACTGCTCGGAAAAAAAACCTTGGATGCTGAAATGAGGGGCGAAGATATAGGAATGGATGACTCTCAGGATGTTGGTTCCCTAGATCTGCACATCCAGAAACCTCAGATCTTGCAGGGGGTCCTCCCTTGCCTAGCAAGAGCTAGTACTAGAATCAGGCTGGTAGATGCTGGCACCCTTTCCCCACAAGGCTCCAGCTGCCTCCCTAAGAGGTTTCCCCATCTCCTCTCCTAGCAGTCCCTGGATAAGCACAGCCTGAAGAGAGAGGAAAGACATCCACACCAAGGAAGTTGCAAGAAGTTGCAAGGAAGATGGAGCCTGTGCTGGCAGGAGCCAGGGAAGAGCCCTGGGATGGGATTTTGTGGATGATGAGCAAGGGAGTTAGAGTACAAGAATCAACAGGCAAGTTTTCCTGAGTGGAACACGTCCTCGCATCATGGGATCAAACACCCTGACAAGGTCTCCAGGAGATGTAAGAAATTCACTGCCATGGTGACCCTCAGAAGCTTTGAGAAAGTGATGGCTCACAGGAGGCCAAGTGGCAATGCCTACCTTGGTAGAAGAGGGAATGAACATGCTGAATAATGCACCCAAGCTGCAGTGAATAGAAAGTGCAAGGCCAGTCAACTGACCGGGTTATTATGTTCCACAGTAGTTCTTCAAACACACAGCACAGGCCAAAGCCCTCAGGATTGTCCTGGAGAGGGTGTTTGCATGACTAAAAGGTCATGGGTGATACTCTCCTCTGTAGGCCAATGGGAATAAGGCAAGGAGGGTGGTCTCATGCCTAGGTTCATTACCACAACTTGTGCAATGATGGGACATGGCAATGATGGGACATGGCAAAAGAGGGGACAGGGGAAGCTCTCAGACTGGCCCATCCACCCAAAAGTGGATGAGACCTGAAGACAAAGAACCTGGAAATGAGGTGGTAAAGACACTGATTGTCATTTACTTGGGTGAGTACCTACTGGGAAAAAGGGGAAAAAAAAACCAGAGGTTTTAGGACAATGGAAACAGACCCTGATGACGTGACCTTGATCCTGGTGGCAGGATGGGGGCTTCTGATAATAAAGGCAATAAAAAGCAGTCAGGTCCTCAGGTGACTGATTGCCTGGACCAACATTGATGTTTTCCCCTGTCCTTGAATGGACATTGTAAGCAACATCACTTGGGGATTGGAACAATAATTCCCATTTTGGGTCCTTGGTCTCTACAGTAAGATCTCTCGTGGTGAGAAAGGCCAAGCGGAAACCCTGAAATGAACCCCAAACTCAACTCAGGAATTTAAGTCAAAGGACTACAAATTTGAGGCCAGAGTATCCAACTGGTTTCAGAATAATGCTTCTGGATTCAATCCCCAGTAAGGCACACAGAAAGAAAGAATGAACAAAAGGGAAATAAAGCAATTAAATCAAAACCAGTATAGGTCCCCGATAGGGGCAGGCATGGGTTGAGCAGAGGTTTGTACCACAGGTACAAAGAAAACAAAAACAAAACTATGGGACACAGGGGAAGAGGAGGTAGGAGAGACACAGAGTGAGGAAGACTGTGAAAGCTCTAGAACTCTATTAGCAAGCAGAAAGAAGGAAGGCAATGAAATAAGAGGAACATGGCAGGCTTCAACTGCAAGGATAGGCAGTACCTCTTTTTTGGTTTTTTTTTTGTTTTGTTTTTTGGTTTTTTTTTTGGTGGTACTGGGGGTGGAACCCAGAGGCTTTCTACCTCCGGGCTATACTCCCAGACCTTTTTTAAAAATATTTTATTTGGAAACAGGGTCTCACTAATTTGCTGGAAGCCTCACTGAGTAGCTGAGGCTGGCTTCGAACCCGTTTGATCCTCCTGTCTCAGCCTCCCAAGTGCAGGGATTACAAGCCTGCGCCACCACGCCCGGCAAGGCAGTGCCTCTTAAGACTGGTGGTTGGGACGGGACATTCTGCTCTATCTTTCATTAACTCTGTTGAAATGTCTGAAAGAGTAGAGCAAGTCTTTTAAAAAGTCATTTTGAGGGCCAGGCATGATGGCACATGATTGTAATCCTGGTACTTGGGAGGCTGAAACAGGAAAATTGCAGGTTCATGCCCAGTTTAGGCAACTTCTGAGATCCTCTTGCAACTTAGTGAGACCCTGTTCAAAAATTTTAAAAAGATAGGGCTGGGGATATAGGTGAGAGGTAAAATGTCCCTGGGTTCCATTCCCAGTAACACACATATACAACACACACACACACACAGACACAGACACACACACACACACACACACACACACACACACCATTTTGGGTACAGTAGGTTTTCCAGATAAGGGCAAGGACTGTGAAAAGACTGCTGAACGTAGATGATCACAGATGTCTAGTGACCCAATATAAGCTGCTTTGAAAACTGCTCCAGGAAGGCAGGATCCACAGGTGCAAATCTGGAGAAAGCAGATTTTGAAATAGCCCTGCCAAGATGAATTCAGACACTCCAGGCCTTTGTTGAACAACCAGAGTAGAATATATAAGGGAAAGGGAAAGATAAAGAGGTGAGGATGAGTGCAAAACAAAGAAAAGCAGGAATGAAATAAATTGAGGACTCCTGGAAAAGTAGTTGGGTGGCAAGCAGGAGAAATAAGGGACTTATGGGGAAAAAGAAAAGAAAAGAAAAGAAAATGATTGCTCCCCCAGGTATCAGAATGCACAGTTCAGGTTGTCTGGGGAACAGTATTCTCAAGGAAAATAAGACAGAAAATCAGATCCCCATTACCACTGGTAAGCCTTTCTTGTGTTTCAATTCTGGCCCCTGGCAGCCTTTTTTTTTTTTTTTTTTTTTTTTTTACACGCACGCATACTTCTTCTCAAGTGGCACACGGGAGGGACTGGCTGCAATTTCCAAATTCGCACAGGCACACCCAGTCCCATGCATCATCGTACAGCTTGGTGTATGCGGTGGTGGGATTGCTTTGGAAACGTGTTCAGAGAGGCTTCTTGTGTCCCTTTGGACGTGTTCATTTTAACTTACTGGATGGACACATAGGGCAAGTGCATTTGCGCATCCCCCGAGCCGTGGAAATTCAGAGCGCTCCCAGCGCGTTCCCTTCTCCGGCATCCTCGTGCATGTGTGTCTGTTCACTACACCGCTGGCATTTGTCCACCCGGCACGCCTAGCAGTTAGTGAACACCGAGTCTCTTCCCTTGACCTAGGAAGGCAGCCGCTTGCCCCCATCCCCCTGCCACGAGTTAATAGTCACCTACAGCGCGTAGAAGAGTAAATGTTGTGGAATCGGCACATGGTGTATTCCGCCAAATCACCTCGCCTAAGGGCTGCCCTGCACCGACACCCCCAGGAGACGTCAAAGGCACCCGTTTGTCCACAACCCGTCTACTCGCGCAGTGGTCGGGTTCTTTCGCCGTTGTGTCCCGGGCCTGTGACAACTGAATCGTGACGGTAGTCTGCGTCTATCTTCCGGATCGGTAGTGGTGAGCATCTCTGGGGGTGATTTTGACCTTGGGGATCCCCACTGGTTTGCACTGAACGGTGGCTGGGTAGGAGAGGGCCTGGGAGAGGTGGGCAAAGGCTGGCCTGCCAATAAAGTATCAAGGACACACAGCCACCCGCCACTGTGCCGACCTATGGTAATCGCTTAGCACCGAGTTATCCCTCGCGGCCGGCAAACCACAAAGCACCGTCTCCCTCGACCCTTAAGGAAAGAGAAGCACGGGCTGCGGGCTCCACTGCCCATTGTGCCATCACAGGGAAAACACACTGTGGAGCAGAGGCTGGCAGATGATTTCTGGTCCGGGTGCTCCCACGAGTCCTCCTATGGCATCTGCGCAAGGCCCTGAGCTAGGCGCTATTATCTGCCCCGCTTTGCAGCCGGGAAAGTTCGACTCCATTGAGATGTGGCTCTGAGACCAAAGGAGGTGGCTGGGAAGAGGCACGGGCGCAGGCAGAGGTGTGAGGCGCCAGGCGCGCAGGCACAAAGGACCTCTGCCGCCGAGAGCACCTTCCGAAAGCCAAAGGAACGAGGCCGACCAGGGAGGCACCCCCCCTCCCTATTGGCTAGGGCCTCCAGGGACAGCTAAACAAGGCGCACGCCGGTTGGTGGAGAGCTGCCCAATGAGGGAGGCGCGCGGAGGGCGTCGTCGACGAAAAGCCACGCGAGGTTTGAGGCGATCTCGTGCGGCGGCGCATAAAGGGACGAGGTCGACTGCGCAGGCCCAACGGTTCCTGGCGCGAGCCCGGCCGCCGTCGCCGCGGAAGGCCGGCGGCGTCACAGGCCGGCGCTATGAGCTCCAGTGATGAGGGTTCTGGTGAAGGCGATTTCGACCCAGGGGGCAGGGAGCGCGCCAGTGTCCCCCAGGCAGGCCCAGGAGCCCGGCGGGGACCAGGCGAGGGCGAGGGCCGGGCCGAGGCCGAGGGCGAGGGCGGCCTCCCGGGCCAGCAGGGCTCCGAGTCAGACTCGGACTCCGAGGAGGAGGAGGAGGAGGAGGAGGAGGAGGAGGAGGAGGAGGAAGTGTTAGGGGCGGCAGCGGCGGGGGCGGCGGGGTTTTGGCGCAAGAGAAGGCTCCCCAGCTCTCCCGGCACGCTGGCCTACGAGGCTGCCGACTCCCTGGTGTTCAGGCCCCACCCGCCCTTGGAGTCCACGTCCATACTGGAGAAGCTGCTGAGTTGGCAGGCCGGGGAGCAAGGCCGGGGCCAGGCCCGGGCAGCCCGCAGGTTCCGTTCCTCAGAAAGCTGCCTGTCGGGCATTTTGGGGAGCGCGGAGGCGGGCCCGAGCGGGAGAGGTGCCCCGACCCCGGGTTGTGCGGACGCGCAGCAGGCCTCCGCCGCCTCCCTGCTTCACGCCGGTGGGCCTGCTGGGCCCGAGGGAGGCCGGGCCTGGGGCAGCCCAAAGAGAGGCACCCAGGGCACGCTGATGGGCAGCGGGGCAGCCGCGCCCTCGTCCTCTGACCAAGACTCATCAGATGAGGTCATTGATATCCAGCCCATGAGAGTGAGCATTTGCCTCAAGAGCAAGGGCCAGGCCAAGGCCGGCAGCCCCGCGGACCCGGGAGAGACAGCCAGGCATTCGAGCGTCCATGGCAGGGAGAGCGGCCTTCACAAGCATAGCTCTCTGCCGACCTCTGCTCCCCGAGGGCTCAGCTCAGTCAGGGAAAGGCAGGGAGAGCCGGCAGCCCCTTCCTCCAAGAGAATGCATGGCATGGTCTGGGCCAAGGGAGGCAAACACTCAGCAGCAGCAGCAGCAGCAGCAGCAGCAGCAGCAGCAGCAGCAGCAGGAGCAAGCGCTGCTGCAGGGGACATGCCAAGAGCCACTCCCAGAAAAAAGGCCACCGGGGAGAAGAAGTCCGCAGGGGGTGGCCCCAGACTGACCCTGGGCAGAACCTTCCCTTCCTTGGGGCAGAGACTCAAAGGTGCCTCCCTGGAACCTGCCACCTTCCCGTCAGTCTCGGGGGTTCCGCTCCTGGGGAGGGCCAGGAGGCATTCTTTGCTGCCCTTGGGGCCAAAGCAGCCCAAGCATGGGGGCCCTGGGAAGAAATCAGCGTCGAGGAAGACAAAGGAATCGCAGCATAAGGCCAGAGAAGATAAAGACCCAAATAGAGAAGGGGTCCCCCAGGCCCAGGTGAGTAATAGATCCTGCTCCTGCTCCTCCTCCCCACGCGGGGTTTCAGGCCCAGGTGAGTAATAGATCCTGCTCCTGCTCCTGCTCCTCCTCCCCACGCGGTAACCCCGCCCTTCTCCTCTCTAGTCCCACGCAGCTTTGCCCGTGCTCCCTCTTGTCCTTGCTCAGGGCTTGTTACTGGGTGTCCGTGGCCACTGGGTGCCATAGCAGGCTCCACGGGGTAGTGCGGACCTCAGGGGAACACGGCAGAGGCGGCCTCGAGGCCTCCGTTTTCCCGGGGGACCCGGGGTGGGAAGCGGGGCTGGCTGCTGACTTGGGTCAGGGCACCCCTTACAGTTTGGGCCTCGCAGCTTTGGTGGGCAGTCCCATCTACCTTCTGGCGCTCTCTCCTGGAAGGCTGCCTTCCAGCGGCCTGGGCTTTCTCCCTGTGCCAGTGTCTCTGCCGGCTCAGCACTGCCTTCTGACCTGCAGCTGACTGTAGCAGACAGTGCTAATGGGGCGGGACTGGTCATTCCCCTCTTGTTTCCAACCTTACACTCAGAAATTTTTGTGTTAGGTTTTACCACACAGCCCCGTGCCGGCGACTCTGTCTGTGAACACTGGAGAACTGAGATCGGGTGACGCCAACACCAGAGCACCCCAACCGCCAGGAGACTCCCATCCACTTGCACCGAGTCAGGGAGCCCTCATGCCAGGAGAGCCCGTACCCTCTGGTGAGTCTCCTGTGTTTGAAAACAGTGGAGGGGAGAGGGTTGTGGGGAGAGACCTCTGGCTCTGTCCCTTCTGGGGCCTCATCCTGGGTCCCAGGCGTCCCTGCTCATCCAGGTGGCACTGCCACAGGAAACGCGGAGTGGGCCCGGCCGGCCTCAGTCCACTTGGTCCTCCTGCCTGTGAGGTTTTTTGTGATGGGGTGACGGTTTGCAGCAGAGCCTGAAATTCCAGAAGGTGACTTTGAATGGAACGGGACCTTTTCTGATGGCTCCTGCTTAGCTGGCTGGCGTGCCTCCCAGGGGGTGGTTGCCACCACAGCTCTATCAGTGGTGCTAGGGGTCAGAGGAGCACCTGATACATGACTCAGAGGCCTCAGAGAGAGCAGCAGGGTGCTGTGGGCACGCAGGTGCAACTTGCGGCCACCAGAGGGAGATGTCACCTCACTGTTAGACCCTGCCTGGCCCACCCACCTCACTCCCTGGCTGGTGGAGCTGGCTTTTGTGTTCTCTTTCAGGAGACCAGGAACCACCACCTGTGCATCCCTCAGTTGCAGAAAGTCAGCAGCAACCCTCCGGAGCACAAGGCTGTCCTCGGGTAATGCTATCTCTGGTTCCTTGAGGTGTCAGCCTCCACTAGATGGTGGGCTGTGTGTCCAGCTTAAGCTGACTCAATGGGCCCCATCCCATTCTACAGCTCTCAGAGAGAGGGCATCTCCTTTCAGTATAGATTTCCCCGTGGGCTTATGTGATAAGGGGCAAGAAGGTCGACCACGGGTCGTCAGGCATGGTGGCTTAGGCCCGTTATCCCGGTACTTGGGAGGCAGACACAAGGTGCTCGAAGGGTCGAGACCGGCCCCGACGACTAAACGAGGTCTTCTGTGACTTAGTGAGACCCTGATTCTAATCCCAAATCGGGCTGGGGTAAGGCTCACAGGTAGAATGCCCATGAATTCGGTACCAAGGGAGGGGAGAAGGATAGAAGGCAGCCCAGAAGAGGGGTGAGTGGGAGGTTGAGGAGAGAGGAAAGGATGCTACTCCTCATTGCTCTTTTCTCTGTTGTTCCCTGTGCCAGTGTGTGGAATTACAGAAAGAGAGAGACGAGCTCAAAAAACAGCTAGGTATGAGGAACCCTGGCCGGGACATGGGTGGGTGGGGGCAGAGAAGGCCCTGGGTCCCTTGGGGCAGGTGCCTTGGGCCGGGCCGGCTTCGGGTACAGGCGGCCTCGTGGGGCTGGACAGTCCTGTGGGGAGGGGGAAACCAAGCAGGCCTGGCCCTGCAGCCTTCTGTGCGTTGAGCCACGGGGGAGAGTACAGAGAACGTGCCTTGTCTGGAATGGATGTGCTACGCCCAAGAGAACTCCTCTCTCCGGACCTTGAGAGGCAACTCCATTATTTCCCCTTTAAGCCTGGTTGGTGAGGTTTGCACTGTGTTTGTGGCTGGGTTGTGTGTTTTCACACAAGTGTCTGTTTGATTCTGCCATTCCCCGCGTGGATGACAACTGCTGGCATGTGCTGTTGTCTTGTACAGGGCACTGCAAAGGTTGGGGTGACTGTTGGGTTAGGGAGTAAGTCTTAATGGCTGCTGGGCTAGGGACTGAAAGGGAGAAGGGAGTCATGGGATGTGGTCTTTTATCAACCTTTGCCTGGAGGGGCTGGCTATGTCTCTCTCTCTCTCTCTTTCAGAGGCCTTGCAAGCCCTTAACGAAAAGTTCCAGAACCTTGGCAGTGAGTATTTATCTTGGGCCACGCTTCCCCACTGTGGCGGCTGTCTGGGAGGGCCTTTGGTGCAGCGCTGGCGGGGCTCTGCTCTTCTCCACAGGTTGAACGCAGCTGCGTCTTCCGACAGATGAGCAAGCAGCTCATGCCTGTGGAGCCCAAGAGCTACAGGCAGAGAAGTTTCCTCCAGTTCTTCAGCCTGCGATTCCATTCTGTCCCTAGTTATACCCCTGCCTACACTATTTTACAGCAGTTTTGAAATAAAGTAGCTGTTAGGTACCAGTTTTTCAGCCAGCGATACCATTCTGTCCCGGTTCTGCCCCTGCCTACACTATTTTAGAGCAGTTTTGAATGACAATAGCTGATATGTACCAGTTCTTTAGCCAGCGATTCCATTCTGCCCCCGGTTCTGCCCCCGCCTACACTATTTTAAAGCAGGTTTGAATTAAAGTACTTGTTATGTACCAGTTCTTCAGCCAGCGATACGATCGTGCCCCTGGCTGTGCACCTGGTTGTGCCCCTGGCTACACTATTTTATAGCAGTTTTAAATTAAAGTAGCTGTTAGGTACCAGTTCTTCAGGCAGCGATTCCATCTGCCCCTGGTTCTGGCCCTGCCTACACTATTTTACAGCAGTCTTGAAATAAAGTGCCTGTTACCAACTTTATTCTGCCCTGTCTCTGAGTGATAGGACTGGGAGGGCAGGAGCTGGGTGGGGAGCAGATGGAGAACTGCTCCCCTGGCACAGTTGTGTGGCGGCCTTCCTCCTGAGGGGATTCCGGGCTGACCCTGAGCAGGAGCCCTGCCCTCAGGCTTACCTTGAGGCACTGGCTGGACTCTTTGTGGGTGGGGAGCCACGCCTGCCCGCCTGCCCTCTCTCCACCTGCCTTCGTGGTGCCCCACCTGAACTCCCTGCTCACGGGTCCTGTTCGTGCCTGCTGTCCCCCTTCAGCGGGGACTAGGCAGCCCCTTCCAGGGCATCACATCCTCCTCCCTGTCCTCTCCTCCTCCCTTTCTGCCTTGAGTCCCCTCGGTCTCTCCCATGTCTCTGCGGGTGGCCTCTCCACAAGGGCCATTTCCACAGGCATTGGAGGGCGCAGCTGAACTCTCCCCCTCCTGTGTCCAGTCCTCTTTCTGGACTCAACCGTCTCCCTTGGGGGTCCCCACACACAGGGACAATTCAGCGGGAAATCCCACAGCATCCTCAGCTTTGAGGCTCAGTTGCTGAATCCTGTCAGGACTCCCTGCTTCTTCCAGTAGAGGGGTGGAGCAGAGGCCACCTCCCAGTGGGTGGCAGGGGAAAGCAAAGGTACAGGGTCCGTGGGGAGAAAGGGTGGCCATAGGGCATGGGGCAGGGAGTGCTCCTTGGTGTGTGGGTTGGGAGTGAGGCCGTGAGGGGTTGCTGCTTCCTCTCTGCCTTCACAGGGGAAGCTGCTGCAATGCATGGGCAGGCATCGTGGCTCCCCCCATCTCCCGAGTCCCAGCTCAGCCACCCACTGGCCCTTCCCTAGCCGATGGCCTCTATGACCTCACTTGAACGGGGCCAGTTGGTTTCCCGGGCATGTGTGTGTCCATGACAGAGGTGGGTGTGGCTGGATGGTCATATCAGATAGCATGGGACCAGTCCCAGGACACAGACATTTCTAGACATAATATTCATGTGTGCCAGCTCTGGCTTTCAGCCTGCTGCCTGAGGACGTCTCGGGGCTTTGCCTGAGCGTGGTGGGCTGAAGGCACCCTCCCTCGTAGACAGTTGGCTTTCCTTGCTTTCGTGAGGGTACCTGGTTCAGTCTGACTCTCACTCAGAGGAGAATCGTGTTTAGGGTGAGACGGGTGCGGGTCCTGCAGCTCCAGGAGACAGGATTTTAGTGACCCCCCCTGTGACAGATGAAGGTAGAGCGTTCACGGGGTGTGGGGGCATGTTTGCGTGTGCCTCTGAATCTACTGAGTCAGGACCATAGCCCGAGAAAGAGGTCCGAGTCAGAATGGAGGCAGTAGGGGCAGGGCACCCGGGAGGGGGGGTGCCACGCACAAGGGCGAGGTTGGCATCCAGATTTGGAGAGGTGGATTTCAAGTCACCAGACTCAGCTACAGAGTGTCAGGTCATGAAAGTGGTTGGAGGGATGTGCAGGCCGGCTACCCCTGACCAGAGGGTGCTCACCTCATCTGTAAAGCGGGGAGCTCCGTGGAGGACGGCCACGCCCCGAGCTCACCGTGAGCCAGGGGCGATGTGCGTGGTGAGGATGGACAGTGGTAGACAGGCGCTGCCCGTGAGTGTGAATGGGCCCAGAGAGGCAGACCGCTGTGCACGTGGCGGGACAGTCACACACCTCAGACCACAGAGCTGGGCCGTGGGGACTTGCAGCACCCACTTGAGTAGGTGGGATGGATTCCTTTGCCGTGGCAGCGGCCATGACCCGGGTTGCTCTTTCCTGGCGGGGTAACACAGCAAGCTGAGGTCTGCCTGAAGAAGCCGGACAAACACTCTGCAGCTGGCTTCCTGCCACTTGTGACGCCTAGGCTGTTTCCTAAGGGGCTGAATTCCGGCCTCGGCCACTGTCCTGGGAGCCCCAGGGCCATCTTCCCCAGGACAGCAGCTATTGAGAGAGGGACCCGGGCCGAGCACAGCCCTTGGTGGCTGGCTTCACAAGCCCCTGAGCTCAGCGTCTCTGTGAACCATGCTCACACGGCTCCTCCAGCACAACCCCCTGGCTGTCACCAGCTCGCCACTGCCCGTGTCAGGATGGAGGCTTCTGGTTCTAGGTAAGTTAGTGAGAGATTCTGAGACCAGGATTACAGAGTTCCACCTGGGCCCAAGTGGAAAGGCTGTCGCTCCCTTCCCGCAGGCATTGCATTGCGGCCTCCCGCAAGCCCTCCCCGAAACCTGGCCCAGGCAGGCAGGAGAACGTGGGGCTGGCCCGGAGGCCCCGTGCTAGTCTTGCCTGTTTGTGCTGCCCAGCGCAGAGCCAATCCTGAAGGTTGCATGACGGTGTCCCTGTGCTTGGTGCAGCTGCACCTGGGAGCCCTGAAGCTCCCAGCTGGCGCGGGTGTGGGCTCCCACGGTTTCATTCCTCAACGTGGGCATTCGCTTTGCGGCCAGAGAGGATGGTCTTCTCCTCAGACCCCTGGCAAGGGAATAATGAATGGTGGTACACACGGGGCCACCCATCTGTCTGTCCTGGGAGGTTGGCAATCAATTGGCCTCCATTTAAGCATGTTTTGGGCGATAATTTGCTCTTCTCTTGGCAGTGACCAGTGTTGCAAGTTCAATAGGTTAAACCAAACACCATTTTGCCTGTGTAGGAAACAACTGAGGAAATCATTTTTATTTTTTATTTTTTTATTTTTTTTTAAATTAATTTATTTTTTAAATTGGTGCATTGTAGTCATATATCAATCACATTGGAGTACAAGACTTGAGAGGATATACAAGCACACATCATCCAATTAGCCCTCCTCCAGCCCCCATCCCATTCCCTCCCCCTCCCTCCATCCCACACTTCTTTGGTGATTTACTTTGATACATTTGTTTATGTACCTCCTGCTTTTTAAAGAGGCTCCGTCCTCCAGTATTACATACCCTCTGATTGGTCACATTAGTTGCTTCACTATAGGGCCCTTTCTATAGCTCAACCTCTTCCTGTTGCCCTTTTCCTCCTAGTTATTGCTGATTAAGAGAAGAGTCTGATTTATATTTTCTGCGATATTTCTCTGTGCATGCTGCGTTGCAAGTACCAATCCCACTCTTGATGGTCCCAGTAGTGGCCTGGCTACTCAGTGGACTGATCCAGATCTCGCTGGCTCAAGCAGCAGCCTTGCCTCATGGGAGGCCCCAGTTCTGGTCTCGCTGGCCCCTGAACCGGTCTAACCCCTAAGCTGGCTTTGGTCCCGACCTTGGAGGCCGCAGGAGTGAACTTGCCTCACGCCAGACTCCGATGCTGGCCATTGGCCCCTGCACCGGGCTAACCCCTTGGCAGGATTCCAATCCCGGCCTCGGAGGCCCCAGCACCGGCCTAGCCTCATGGCAGGCTCCAATGCCGGCCTCGTTGGCCCCAGCACCAGCCTAACCCCTCGGCAGGCTCCGATACCGGCCTCGGAGGCCCCAGCACTGGTCATGCCTCAAGGCAGGCTCCGATGCCGGCCTCGCTGGCCCCAGCACCGGCCTAACCCCTCGGCAGGCTCTTATCCTGGCCTCAGAGCCCCAGTACCGGCTTTGCCTCACGACAGGCTCCGATGCCGGCCTCGCTGGCCCCAGCACCGGCCTAAGCCCTCGGCAGGCTCCGATCACGGATTTGGAGGCCCCAGTACCGGCCTTGCCTCAAGGCAGGCTCCGATGCCGGCCTCACTGGCCCCAGCACCAGCCTAACTCCTCGGCAGGCTCCGATCCCGGCCTCGGAGGCCCCAGCACTGGTCATGCCTCAAGGCAGGCTCTGATGCTGGCCTCGCTGGCCCCAGCACCGGCCTAACCCCTCGGCAGGCTCTTATCCTGGCCTCGGAGGCCCCAGTACCGGCCTTGCCTCACGGAAGGTTCCGATGCCGGCCTCGCTGGCCCCAGCACCGGCCTAACCCCTCGGCATGCTCCGATCCCGGCCTCGGAGGCCCCAGCACTGGTCATGCCTCAAGGCAGGCTCCGATGCCGGCCTCGTTGGCCCCAGCACCGGCCTAACCCCTCGGCAGGCTCTTATCTTGGCCTCGGAGGCCCCAGTACCGGCCTTGCCTCACGGCAGGCTCCGATGCCGGCCTCGCTGGCCCCAGCACCGGCCTAACCCCTCGGCAGGCTCTTATCCTGGCCTCGAGGCCCCAGTACCGGCCTTGCCTCATGGCAGGCTCCGATGCCGGCCTCGCTGGCCCCAGCCCCGGCCTAACCCCTCGGCAGGCTCTTATCCTGGCCTCGGAGGCCCCAGTACCGGCCTTGCCTCACGGCAGGCTCCGATGCCGGCCTCACTGGCCCCAGCAGCGGCCTAACCCCTCAGCAGGCTCCGATCCCGGATTTGGAGGCCCCAGCACTGGTCATGCATCAAGGCAGGCTCCGATGCCGGCCTCGCTGGCCCCAGCACCGGCCTAACCCCTCACCAGGCTCTTATCCTGGCCTCGGAGGCCCCAGTACCGGCCTTGCCTCAGGCAGGCTCCGATGCCGGCCTCGCTGGCCCCAGCACCGGCCTAACCCCTTGACAGGCTCTGATCCCGGATTTGGAGGCCCCAGCACTGGTCATGCATCAAGGCAGGCTCCGATGCCGGCCTCGCTGGCCCCAGCACCGGCCTAACCCCTCACCAGGCTCTTATCCTGGCCTCGGAGGCCCCAGTACCGGCCTTGCCTCAGGCAGGCTCCGATGCCGGCCTCGCTGGCCCCAGCACCAGCCTAACCCCTCGGCAGGCTCTTATCCTGGCCTCGGAGGCCCCAGTACCGGCCTTGCCTCATGGCAGGCTCCGATGCCGGCCTCACTGGCCCCAGCAGCGGCCTAACCCCTCAGCAGGCTCCGATCCCGGCCTCAGAGGCCCCAGTACCGGCCTTGCCTCAAGGCAGGCTCCAATGCTGGCCTCGCTGGCCCCAGCACCGGCCTAACCCCTCAGCAGGCTCTTATCCTGGCCTCGGAGGCCCCAGTACCGGCCTTGCCTCAGGCAGGCTCCGATGCCGGCCTCGCTGGCCCCAGCACCGGCCTAACCCCTCGGCAGGCTCTTGTCCTGGCCTCGGAGGCCCCAGTACCGGCCTTGCCTCATGGCAGGCTCCGATGCCGGCCTCGCTGGCCCCAGCACCGGCCTAAGCCCTCGGCAGGCTCCGATCCTGGCCTCGGAGGCCGCAGCACTGGTCATGTCTCACGGCAGGCTCCGATGCCGGCCTTGCTGGCCCCAGCACCGGCCTAACCCCTCGGCAGGCTCTTATCCTGGCCTCGAGGCCCCAGTACCGGCCTTGCCTCAAGGCAGGCTCCGATGCAGGCCTCGCTGGCCCCAGCACCGGCCTAACCCCTCGGCAGGCTCTTGTCCTGGCCTCGGAGGCCCCAGTACCGGCCTTGCCTCACGGCAGGCTCCGATGCCGGCCTCGCTGGCCCCAGCACCGGCCTAACCCCTCGGCATGCTCCGATCCCGGCCTCGGAGGCCCCAGCACTGGTCATGCCTCAAGGCAAGCTCCGATGCCGGCCTCGTTGGCCCCAGCACCGGCCTAACCCCTCGGCAGGCTCTTATCCTGGCCTCGAAGGCCCCAGTACCGGCCTTGCCTCACGGCAGGCTCCGATGCCGGCCTCGCTGGCCCCAGCACCGGCCTAACCCCTCGGCAGGCTCTTATCCTGGCCTCGAGGCCCCAGTACCGGCCTTGCCTCATGGCAGGCTCCGATGCCGGCCTCGCTGGCCCCAGCCCCGGCCTAACCCCTCGGCAGGCTCTTATCCTGGCCTCGGAGGCCCCAGTACCGGCCTTGCCTCACGGCAGGCTCCGATGCCGGCCTCGCTGGCCCCAGCACCGGCCTAACCCCTCGGCAGGCTCTTGTCCTGGCCTCGGAGGCCCCAGTACCGGCCTTGCCTCACGGCAGGCTCCGATGCCGGCCTCGCTGGCCCCAGCACCGGCCTAAGCCCTCGGCAGGCTCCGATCCTGGCCTCGGAGGCCGCAGCACTGGTCATGCCTCACGGCAGGCTCCGATGCCAGCCTTGCTGGCCCCAGCACCGGCCTAACCCCTCGGCAGGCTCTTATCCTGGCCTCGAGGCCCCAGTACCGGCCTTGCCTCAAGGCAGGCTCCAATGCAGGCCTCGCTGGCCCCAGCACCGGCCTAACCCCTCGGCAGGCTCTTATCCTGGCCTCGGAGGCCCCAGTACCGGCCTTGCCTCACGGCAGGCTCCGATGCCGGCCTCACTGGCCCCAGCACTAGCCTAAGCCCTCGGCAGGCTCCGATCCCGGCCTCGGAGGCCCCAGCACTGGTCATGACTCAAGGCAGGCTCCGATGCCGGCCTCTCCAGCCCCAGCACCGGCCTAACCCCTCGGCAGGCTCTTATCCTGGCCTCGGAGGCCCAAGTACCAGCCTTGCCTCATGGCAGGCTCTGATGCCGGCCTCGCTGGCCCCAGCACCGGCCTAACCCCTCAGCAGGCTCCGGTCCCGTCCTCGGGGGCCCCAACACTGGCCTTGCCTCACGGCAGGCTCCGATGCCAGCCTCGCTGACCCCAGCACCGTCCTAACCCCTCAGCAAGTTCCGGACCCGACCTCGGAGGCCCTAGCACAAGCCTTGTATCATGGCAGGCTCCAATGCCGGCCTCGCTGGCCCCAGCATCGGTCTAACCCGTCTGCAGGTTCCAATCCTGGCCACGGAGGCCTCAGTAGTGGCCTTGCCTCACAGCAAGCTCCGATGTCGGCCACTGGCCCCGGCGCCCGCCTGACCCCTCAGCAGGTTCCGATCACTGTCTCTGTGGTTATTATTTCAAAGGTTCCAGTTGTAATGTATCAGATCTCTGCCTCCCCCGAATATTGACCACTGGCATTGCCACTGCCTCCACCGTTTCAAATCCTTCCCAGGCTCTTTTTCCACTCTGAATGTTGTCCAGTGTTCCTAAGCATGCGTGATGGTAGCATTCGACATTTGGTGTAATTTCTCCAAAAAAATAAAGTTGGTAAGATCCGGTTTCTGCTTCTCCTGAATACAAGTCTCCACCACCATCGCAGAGAACTCTTTCAACACCGCATTTCTCCTTGGTCTCCGCTAAACTCTCTCCTTATATGTGATGTCTGAGATTCTTACCAATATAGAGAAATAGCAGTCCTCTTTCACGGCGAATTTTTCCATAAGTTCCAGTGCATTTAGATAAGTTTTGTCTGCATCTCCAGTGTCCTGGCATCCATAACGGCTTTCTTACCACCTCTCTGATATTTTTCTTTATCTTTTTCTGTTCTGGGCCCGGTTTCTCCAGGGGTCTGGCGTGCTACTCGCAGTCGGCCCGGGGCACAGAGTCCCGCGACCCGGGCCCCAGCTGGCGTGCCCTGTGCTCGCCCCCGCCCAGAACCCAGCGTCTTACTGGGACTGGTTTCTCCAGGGGTCTGGCGTGCTACTCGCAGTTCGGCCTGGGGCCCAGAGTCCCGCGACCCGGGCCCCATCTGGCGTGCCCAGCCCGCGACCCCCGCCCAGATCCCAGCGTCTTACTGGGCCTGGTTTCTCCAGGGGTCTGGCGTGCTACGCGCAGTTCGGCCTGGACCCAGAGTCCCGCGACCCGGGCCCCTGCTGGCGTGCCCTGTGCTCGGGCCCCCGCCCAGAACCCAGCGTCTTACTGGGACTGGTTTCTCCAGGGGTCTGGCGTGCTACTCGCAGTTCGGCCTGGGGCCCAGAGTCCCGCGACCCGGGCCCCATCTGGCGTGCCCAGCCCGCGACCCCCGCCCAGATCCCAGCGTCTTACTGGGCCTGGTTTCTCCAGGGGTCTGGCGTGCTACGCGCAGTTCGGCCTGGACCCAGAGTCCCGCGACCCGGGCCCCTGCTGGCGTGCCCTGTGCTCGGGCCCCCGCCCAGAACCCAGCGTCTTACTGGGACTGGTTTCTCCAGGGGTCTGGCGTGCTACTCGCAGTTTGGCCTGGGGCCCAGAGTCCCGCGACCCGGACCCGGACCCCATCTGGCGTGCCCAGCCCGCGACCCCCGCCCAGATCCCAGCGTCTTACTGGGTCCGGTTTCTCCAGGGGTCTGGCGTGCTACGCGCAGTTCGGCCGGGGCCCAGAGTCCCGCGACCCGGGCCCCAGCTGGCGTGCCCTGTGCTCGGCCCCCGCCCAGAACCCAGCGTCTTACTGGGACTGGTTTCTCCAGGGGTCTGGCGTGCTACTCGCAGTTTGGCCTGGGGCCCAGAGTCCCGCGACCCGGACCCGGACCCCATCTGGCGTGCCCAGCCCGCGACCCCCGCCCAGATCCCAGCGTCTTACTGGGTCCGGTTTCTCCAGGGGTCTGGCGTGCTACGCGCAGTTCGGCCGGGGCCCAGAGTCCCGCGACCCGGGCCCCAGCTGGCGTGCCCTGTGCTCGGCCCCCGCCCAGAACCCAGCGTCTTACTGGGACTGGTTTCTCCAGGGGTCTGGCGTGCTACTCGCAGTTCGGCCTGGGGCCCAGAGTCCCGCGACCCGGGCCCCATCTGGCGTGCCCAGCCCGCGACCCCCGCCCAGATCCCAGCGTCTTACTGGGCCTGGTTTCTCCAGGGGTCTCGGAAATCATTTTTAAAACCTACATATAAGCCGGGCGTGGTGGCGCACGCCCGTAGTCCCCGCGCTTGGGAGGCTGAGACGGGAGGATCGTGCAGGTTCGAAGCCAGCCTCAGCTACTGAGCGAGGCTCTCAGCAACTTAGTGAGACCCTGTTTCCAAATAAACTATAAGATAGGCCTGGGAGTATAGCCTTTAGTTAGAAACACCCCTGGGTTCCACCCCCAGTTCCACCAAAGGGAAAAAAAAATCCTACCTATAATCAAAGACACTGCTGCATGGTTAACAAAAATCTAGAGGAAAGGGTTTTAAAGATTTTTGCCGTGGGAAAAGGTGCATGTGCGAGGAGACAGAAGAATAACATGACTTATACATTACGCAATGTACACATGTATCAAAACATCACATGGTACACCATCGACATGTAAAATTTTATGTAGTATGTATCAGTTTAAAAATTTAAAAAAGAATCTTGGCAAGAGAGATCTTATTCTCTCCATCAAAGATGATAAGAATGTGAAGTAAAACCTAGGCTAATTAGCTAAATTTAGCCATTCCGCAATGTGCATGTGCTTTGAAACGTGATATTACATGCCATACGCACTTAAAGTATTTGCCGATTTGAGATAAATAAAAAGAGACCAGGTGGAACTGCGCAGTCCTGTATGTCCAGCCACTGGGGAGGCCGAGGCGGGAGGATCACATGTTCTAGGCCAGCCTGGGCAACTTACTTAGAGCCTGTCTCTAAATAAAACTACAAGGACTGGGGATGTAGCTGAGTGGTTGAGCACCACTTGCTCCAATCCCCAGTACTTGGCTAAGTCATTCCATCGATAAATCCACCGAGATTCCCCAGTGTACGTGATGCACCGTCACAAACATCTAAAACTCAACCACAAGCCAACGTGAGAAGGAGGGAGAGGGGATGCCGAGGAAACTGGCGAAGGACCGAGTGCTGTGCGCATGCGTGCCTCTACCATTTGTACCCCGTTAAGATGTATGACTACAGCAACACGCCGATACAAAATAAAAACGTGGAAATAAAACCCCAAAAGTGAAGTAAAATCATTGCTTTTTGTTCCAAAAGATCGCTGTGATGCTGATGAGTATTTGGGCTAAGTGGGTCCAAATGTAAAAGGCCCTGTGGCTGCTGGAAGCAACCTTGTGGCTGCTCAGAAACACACAAACACAGGTACCATATGCTCCTGCCATTCCACGCCGCGGTTTTTATCAAAATAGACGTCGGGGTTGTCAGAGATACATGGACATCCTCAATTGTGACAGCACTATTCACAAGAGCCAAGACGTGAGAGCAAACCAAGTGCCCGCTGACCGGTGAGGGCACAAAACGTGCCCTGTTATTTGGCCTTAAAAATGGAATATTATCGGCACTTGAAAAGGACAGAAATTCTCACACATGCTGCAACATAGATGAACCTCAAAGACCAAGCGCTAGAGCCTGAATTAGTCAAAACTGCCAATGCTGAGCCGGGTGTGCTGGCACACGCTTTTAATCTCGGTATGTGGGAGGCTGAGAAGGGAGGTCGGCAGGTTTGAAGTCAGCCTCGGAAACTTAGGGAGGCTCTCAGCAACTTCACGAGACCCTGTTTCCAAATAAAAAAATAAAAAGGGCTGGCTGGGGGTAGAATACCCCTGGCTTCAATCCCCAGTACCGCACATGCCCACCCACAAAAGAGGCAAATACTGCATGATTCCACGAATATGTGGTGTCTGATAGAGTCACTCTCATAAAATCTGAAATTGGAAAGCTGGCTTTCAGTGGCGGGGGGCAGAGGATAATGGGAGCTGTTTAATGGACACGCATCTCAATTTGTCAAATGAAGGATTTGTGGAGATCCGTTGTACAACAATATGAATATTTGCAACAGTACAGAAGTGAACACAGAACTGGTTAAGGCTATCAGTCTCATACTGTGCTTATTTGAGTACAGTTCAATAAAACAAGCGTGATTTCTCTCTCCTAAGGGGATCCTGAGAAAAACAAACCATGTACAGCATGATGACTCCCATGTCTGTGCCTTCAACCCAGAGCCAGATCTCTGCCCAGTCAACATTTCCACATGCATGTCTGAGGTCAGAAACCACGGGGCTAAACTGAACTCCTCCTCTGTTGACTGCACGAGGCAAACAGTATCGACAGGTTTTGTGATTCTCCTCCTCTGAAGGTAAATAAGAAATACCACAGGTAATATATTCTGGAAGCTGCAGGCCGGGCACACACCGATAATCCCTTAAGAGACCCTGTTTCCAAATAAAAAACCTAAAATATGTCTGGGAGTTTAACCCGGAGGTAGAAAGGTTCCATCCCCTGTACCACCAAAAGGAAAAAAAAAAAATTAATTCAGCAAAGTTTCAGTGTCAACATCAACGTGGAAAAATCAGTAGCATTTTATAGTCTCCCTCTTTACTGGCATCATGTACAAGTCAGAACAAATTTGCATCACATTTCAGAACCTGCTCACATAGGAATCGTTGCATTTCATATCAGACTACTCACAGTTCCTCTGAACCTTAGTCCCTGGATCACAGTTTTAGAATACTTTCCTTATGGTGATGCGCTCAGGTGGTGATGAATACGTATGCAGGTATCTCTTTGGTATGTTGACAGCATTTCCTACCCAGGAATGAGATAGCTGGAATTAGATGCTAATTCTATTTCTAGTTTCTTTTTTTTAGTTAATTCTGTATTAATATGAAATACAGAAAATACACAATCCTTTAAAAAATATCATATTGTTAACAATATTGCTATATGACATATATTGTTGTCAGCATATACACGCACTTACATATTTTTTTTTTGGTGGTACTGGGGTTCCTGGAAGCCCTTCTACCTCCGGGCTACGCTCCCAGACCTATTTTATATTTTTGAAACAGGGTCTCTTATGCCAGAGCGGCTGGCTTCGAACCTGCGCGATCCTCCTGTCTCCGCCTCCCAAGCGCGGGGATTACAAGCGTGCACCACCACGCCCGGAGTCAAGCACTTACATATTTTGAAGATCTGATCTGATGGCAAAAATGTTTTTGCATTCCAGAGTCGTAGAGGTGTGTGTGTGTGTGTGTGTGTGTGTGTGTGTGTGTGTGTGTTATTGAAGATTCATCCCACAGGCATTCTCCGTTTGAGCTACACCACAAATCCTATAAGCTCTATTTTTCTGGAAGCAACATCTCTCTACATTTCATAGAACTTCACTAAGTTGCAGAGGCAGGCTTTGAACCTGCAATCCATCCAAGTATTGGGAATACAGGCGTAGACTACACACCTGGCTTGGAATTTTCTTATTCTTTCATAGCAGTGGTATATGATAGCATGATTCATTGTGATAAATTTATGTATGCTCATTATGTGTTCTGTTATCTTCCCCATGCCTCCTTTTCCCTTCCCTCTCCCTCCCCTTCCACTACTCTATTTTTACTTTGAAATAAGATCTCGTAGTTTCTTCAAGTCCCTTTTTTCTCTCTAGCTTTCACATACAAGAGAAAACTAGGAGCCTTTGACTTAGTCTGGCTTATCTGACTCAGCACTTCGTGAGACTCTATTGCCAAATAAAAAATAAAATAGGAATTGGGGTGTAGCTTAAAGGTAGACTCTTCTGAGTACAATCCATAGCAATACATTACACACACACACACACACACACACACACACACACACACATTCACAAAACAAAACGTGGAACTTAGGTAAAATCTCCTGCAACTTCAGGTAGCAGTGTGGAAGCCTGATCTGGCACACACGAATACCATGTCTAGAAATATCTGCGTTCTGGGTGGTCCCATGCTATCTGATAGGACCATCCAGGCAACCCACACCTGTCATTGATACACGCGTGTCCGGAAACCAACTAGCCCTGTTCAAATGAGGTCATAGAGGTCATCAGCTAGGGAAAGGCCAGTGGGTGGCTGTGCTGGGACTCGGGAGATGGTGGAGCCGTAATGCCTGCCCATGCATTGCAGCAGCTTCCCCTGTGAAGGCAGAGAGGAAGCAGCAACCCCTCACGGCCTCACTCCCAACCCACACACCAAGGAGCACTCCCTGCCCCATGCCCTATGGCCACCCTTTCTCCCCACGGACCCTGTACCTTTGCTTTCCCCTGCCACCCACTGGGAGGTGGCCTCTGCTCCACCCCTCTACTGGAAGAAGCAGGGAGTCCTGACAGGATTCAGCAACTGAGCCTCAAAGCTGAGGATGCTGTGGGATTTCCCGCTGAATTGTCCCTGTGTGTGGGGACCCCCAAGGGAGACGGTTGAGTCCAGAAAGAGGACTGGACACAGGAGGGGGAGAGTTCAGCTGCGCCCTCCAATGCCTGTGGAAATGGCCCTTGTGGAGAGGCCACCCGCAGAGACATGGGAGAGACCGAGGGGACTCAAGGCAGAAAGGGAGGAGGAGAGGACAGGCAGGAGGATGTGATGCCCTGGAAGGGGCTGCCTAGTCCCCGCTGAAGGGGGACAGCAGACACGAACAGGACCCGTGAGCAGGGAGTTCAGGTGGGGCACCACGAAGGCAGGTGGAGAGAGGGCAGGTGGGCAGGCGTGGCTCCCCACCCACAAAGAGCCCAGCCCAGGGCCCCAAGGTAAGCCTGAGGGCAGGGCTCCTGCTCAGGGTCAGCCCGGAATCCCCTCAGGAGGAAGGCCGCCACACAACTGTGCCAGGGGAGCAGTTCTCCATCTGCTCTCAATCAGGGCAGCTCTCCACCCAGCTTCTGCCCGCCCAGTCCTATCACTCAGAGACGGCAGAATAAAGTTGATAACAGGCACTTTAATTCAAGACTGCTGTAAAATAGTGTAGGCAGGGGCAGAACCAGGGGCAGATGGAATCGCTGCCTGAAGAACTGGTGGGAACTGGTTTGACTGTAGTTCTTGGGCTCCACAGGCATGAGCTGCTCATTGTAGGAAGATGCTGTGTTTAATCTGTCAAGATCAGAGTCAGGGTGGTCAGGGGGGCTTCACCAAATGCCCTCCACGACAGCTGCCACAGTGAGGAAGGGTGTCCCAAGATAAATACTCACGTCCAAGTTTCTGGAGCTTTTCATTAAGGGCTTGCATGACCGCTGAAAGAGAGATAGAGAGATAGCCAGGCACTCCAGGCAAAGGTTGATAAAAGACTACATTCCATGACTCCCTTCTAGTCCCTACCCAAGCTTCCATAAGACTTACTCCCTAACCCAACAGTGATCCCAACCTTTGCAGTGCCTTCTACAAGACAACACTGCCAGCAGTTCTCATCCACGGGGGGATGGCAGAATCATACAGACGCTTGTGTGAAAATACACAACCCAGCCACAAACACAGTGCAAACCTCATCAACCAGGCTTAAAGGGGAAATAAGAGCCGGGTGTGGTGGCACATGCTTGTAATCCCCATGCTTGGGAGGTGAAGACAGGAGGATCGCGCAGGTTTGAAGCCAGCCGCGCTGGCTTAAAAGACCATGCTTCCAATATACATATATATGTATGTAATAGGTCTGGGAGTATAGCCCGGAAATAGAAGGGCTTCCAGGAACCCCAGTACCACCAAAAAAAGGGTGGGGGGGAAATAATGGAGTTGCCTCTCAAGGTCCGGAGAGAGGAGTTCTCTTGGGCGTAGCACGTCCATTCCAGACAAGGCACGTTCTCTGTTCTCTCCCCCGTGGCTCAACGCACAGAAGGCTGCAGGGCCAGGCCTGCTTGGTTTCCCCCTCCCCACAGGACTGTCCAGCCCCACGAGGCCGCCTGTACCCGAAGCCGGCCCGGCCAAAGGCACCTGCCCCAAGGGACCCAGGGCCTTCTCTGCCCCCACCCACCCATGTCCCGGCCAGGGTTCCTCATACCTAGTTGTTTTTTGAGCTCGTCTCTCTCTTTCTGTAATGTCACACACTAGCACAGGGAACAACAGAGAAGAGAGCAATGAGGAGTAGCATCCTTTCCTCTCTCCCTCAACCTCCCACTCACCCCTCCCTTTCTTGGTACTGGGGACTGAATTCATGGGCATTCTACCTCTGAGCCTTACCACAGCTCTATTTGTTATTTGAAACAGAGCCTCACTAAGTTACAGAAGACCTCGTTTAGTTGTTGAGGCCAATCTTGACCCTTCGAGCACCTTGTGTCTGCCTCCCAAGTACTGGGATAATGGGCCTAAGCCACCATGCCTGACTACCCGTGGTCTTCTTGCCCCTTATCACATAAGCCCATGGGGAAATCTATATTGAAAGAAGGTGCCCTCTCCTGAAGGCTGTAGAATGGGATGGGGCCCATAAACCAGCTTAAGTTGGACACACAGCCCACCATCTAGTTGGGGCTGACTTCTCAATGAACCAGAGATAACATTACCCCGGAACAGCTTTGTGTTCCAGGGGTTTGATGTTGACTTTCAGAAATTCGGTGATGCACAACTGGTTCCCGGTCACCTGAAAGAGAACACAAAAGTCAGCTCCCCAGCCAGGGAGTGAGGTGGGTGGACCTGCTAGAATCTACATGAGGTGACATCTCCCTCTGGCTGCTGCCAGTTGTATCTATGTGCTCACAGTTTCCTGCTCTCTCTGGGCCTGCCTTCCCTACTCCCCAGGGTCAGCCCAGCTTCTCCTCTGACTCCTAACACTACTGACTACTGGAAGAGCTGCAGCCACAGCCATCCCCCGGAAATGTCCCGTTCCATTCAAAGTCAACTTCTGGAATTTCAGGCAGTGCTGCCAACTACCCCCATCACCTAGTCCCAAGTGGACTGAGGCTAGTTCCTCCTACACTGTTTCCTGTTTTAGCACTGCCTGGGAAGGCACAGAACCTACAACCAAAGCTGAGCTCCCAGATGTGACAGAGCCTCAGGGTTCCCTGCCTTACCACTTTCTTCTACTGGAAGAAATATCTACTCAGGATACTCACCAGATGATATGGGACCTCTGCACCTGAGGGATCCCTGCCTCGGGGCCAAGAGACAGGTGTTTCCTGGAGGTTGCGGTGCTCTGGTGTTGGGATCACCACTGCTGAATTCTCCACGTTGCATGCACAGAGTAGGTGGCCTTGGACTACGTGTTAAAAGCTGACACAAAATGTTTGGAATATATGTGAGTAAGGGCTGGGATAAAATGAGAAACAAGAGGGGAATAATAAAGAGTCTTATCTCATTGTCACTTTCTCCTTCAGTCATCCCCAGGCCAGGAGGCAGAGCCAAGCCAGGGAAAAACATGGAAGTATAGACACAGACTAGGACACCTGCAAGGCAGGCTTGATAATAGAGTCAGGAGGCAAATGGAATTGAACATCAAAACTGTGCAGCCCAAACTGTAAACGGTCATTTGACCCAAGTTAGCAGCCAGCCTTGCTTTCCATTCCAACCCAGCTGGGGAGGAGTCAGGATATGTATAAATGTGGCTCGCAGTGACTAAGCACCTACAAAGTGTTCCTCTGATGTCTCCTACTAACAAGACCCCTCATATAGAATCCTCATGACCATGGGTTCTTAATAGCAACACCTGAGCAAGGAGAAGATGGAGCATAGGCAAAGATGTGTGGGATGGGGGAGAAGGCAGAGTTACAGGAAGAGGATGACTACTTACATGGGCCTGCAGAGCTCCATCTTGATATAGGTGAGTATCTTCTTTGAACACAGGCTGGAAGTCCTTTCCCCTACTTGCCACAGACCTCTTCCCAGTGCCTCGATTTTTTGACTGTTTGGGTCCCAAGGGCAGCAGGGAAAACCTCTTGGCCTTCCCAATCACTACAATATCCGAGACTGGGGGGAAGGCAGCTGGTTCCTGAGGGGCAGCCTTGAGTCTCTGCCCCCATGGAGGGAATGTCCTCCCCAGGGTAACTCTTGAACTGCCCACTAGGGGGTTCTTCTGCTGGATGGCCTCTCTTGCAGTGGCCCTGAGTCTATACCCTGCAGCAACAGCTCCTGGGTGACTGGGCTTGGTCTCTCCCTTTCCCCAGACTATGCATTGAATTTTCTTGGAGAAAGAGATTTCCAGTTCTCCAGCGGCCTGCCTTTCCATAGTTGTATTGAGTCCACGAGGAGCAGAGGTCAGGAGGCAGCCCTGCGTGTAAAGAAAATTCTCTCTGACATTCAAATACCTGGATATCTCTCCCGGTTCCCTGGGGCTGATGGACTTGCCCTGGCCCCCTTTTTTGAGGCAAATACTCACCCTCATCAGCTGGATCTCACTGAACTCATCTGAAAACTCTTGGTTGGAAAAGGACCGCGGGGTAGCCCTGCTGACCATCATTCTTGTTTTGGTGCCTCTCTTTGGATTGCTCCAGGCCCGGCCTCTCTCAGGCCCACCAGCACGAAGGAGGGAGGCAGCAGAGACCTGCTGCACGTCCACACAACTGGGGGTCGGGGCACCTCTTCCTCTGGGGCCTGCCTCCACGTTCCCCCAAATGGTCGATAGTTTGGCTGCATAGCTTTCTGAGGAACGAAATCTGCGAGCTCCTCGTGCCTGCCCCCGGGCCTGCGTTTGGGCCTGCCAACTCATCAGCTTCTCCACAATGGCTGCAGACTCCACAGCTATGTGGGGCCCGAAAACCACGGTGTCCTCCCCCTCCTGGGACAGCATGCCAGGAAAGACAGGGAGCCCTTTGCTGCCCCAAAACCTGGTTGCTCCCGTCCCTAGCACTTCCTCCTCAGAGTCCATGTCTGATTGGGGACTCTGTCGCCCTGGGTGGCTGCCCTGGCCTATTCCCCGCCGGGTTCCTGGGCCTGCCTGGGGCACCCTGGCGCGCTCTCTTCCCCCTGGGTCGAAATCGGCTTCAAAAGATCCCTCATCACTGGAGTTCATATCACCAGTCTGTGAAGCCTGGCTTCAAATGCGACGGCTGCCAGGATTGCGGCAAGAACCGTTGGGCCTGCGTAGTCAACCTCGTCACTATAGGCTCTGCACCTCAAACACCGCGTGGCCTTTGTTGCCGTCGATGCCCTCCCTGCAGCCTCCTCATTGGTCAGCTCTCCACCAATCAGTGTGCCCCTTGTTTGGCTCTTCCTGGAGACCCTCACCAATAGGGATGAAGACTCCTGGTTTGCTCAGAACCCCATGGTTCCTTGGGTCGTCACAAACTAGTCAGGGTGATCAGGTTTTGTTTTTTTTTTGTTTTTGGTTTTTTTTGTTTGTTTGTTTTTTGGTGGTACTGGGGTTCCTGGAAGCCCTTCTACTTCTGGGCTACACTCCCAGACCTACTTTTTTATATTTTTATTTGGAAACAGGGTCTCCTAAGCCAGCGAACGCAGCTGGCTTTGAACCTGCGCGATCCTCCTGTCTCCGCCTCCCAAGCGCGGGGATTACAAGCGTGCGCCACCACGCCCGGCAGCGTGATCAGGTTATTCAAGAGTTTTTTCTCATTTCCCTCGAAATAAGAAGGACTACCTGTTCTGGGCACCTCCTTTGTCTGAGAGCCACACCTCTGAGCCTTGTTTTCCCATCTGTAAGGAGGAGTAATAACAGCCCTCACTCAGGTGCCTGTGAGCATTCTATGTGACAATATGTGTGGAACACCCAGATCATACGGGATTTGCAAGCCTCTCTTCTACAGCAAGACTTCCTTCCCCATAGGAGAACGAGCAAGGAAGCCTACAGTCGGTGATCAGTGCTCCTTGTTATTTTCCTGTAATGGTTCAAATTTATTTTCACATATTAGATTTGCATAACCTCTCAACCTTGGAATGGTTAAAGTCTTTCACAGGCCGGGCGTGGTGGCGCACGCTTGTAATCCCCGCACTTGGGAGGTGGAGACAGGAGGATCGCGCAGGTTCGAAGCCAGCCGCGCTGGCGTAAGAGACCCTGTTTCAAAAATATAAAATAGGTCTGGGAGTGTAGCCCAGAGGTAGAAGGGCTTCCAGGAACCCCAGTACCACCAAAAAAAAAGTCTTTCACTGTTGAAAATTGTTTTCTGAGTTTAGTTTGTATCTTCCCAATCAGTAGCAGTGAGCACCATTTGAGGTCCTTGACCATGGAAATACGCTCTGCTTTCCATTAACTTGTAGTGGGAGTAGGGTAGGGTACAGGTGAGGTTTGCAGATGCAGACCTGCAAATAAAGTGTCCCAGCACACAGCCACCTATCACTTTGATTGTCTATGGTAATTGAGCAATAGTGAAAGATCCCCCAAAGCCAACAGATTACAAAACACCTGCTCTTGGGCTCTTTACAGAGAACCCTAGGCCCTGTCCTTCCTCTTTGCTACTCAGCTCAGAGTGAAAACCCTGGAACCCTGGAGCAAATCCCACCTGAACTGGATGCCCAGACTAAACTCTTTAAGTGGCAGAAAAGATGGTCTTCTCCCTATACCCTGCTAGAGCTGAACAGGATGCCCAGTCTAAACAAAGTTTTTCACTTCAGTGGCAGAAAAGATGGTCTTCTCCCTATACTCTTCGAGAGTCAGCCAGCCAGCGAGAGGCAGGAGGCAGCCACCCCCAGCTTTGGGAAGGCCCAGCAAACTGCATTCAGTGGTGTGAGGTGACTTGCACAGCATGAGAGTTTTCATGTTGAGTCAAAACCATAGATTCTAGTCCTTGATGTCACCAACTCCTGGGTAAACTTGGAGAGCTTCATGCCCATGTATCCTCAGATTCTAAGAACTTAGCCAAGCATGATGGTACACAGCTATAATTCTAGACTGAGACAGGAAGAGTTCAGATTCAAGGCCAATCTCAGCAACTTAGTGAGACCCTGTTTCAAAATAAAACATAAAATAGGGATGGTGGTGTAGCTCAGGTGTAGAATATCCCTGGGTTCAAGCCTCAGTAACACACACACACACACACACACACACACACACACACACACACACACGAACTTATTTCCCCAATCTACATTTGCTCATTATCCATTTCTTGTAAGGATGAAACCACCACTATTTTTTTTACCAGGTTTGGCCTGGAGCATTGTGATTGCCTGGGTGGCCATGCAAACCATACTTGCAAGGTTGCAGGTGGTATGATGTTAGTGTGAGGACAGTGTGGACAGTAACCAGATGTTTGGATAGGGTGAAAGTCTGGTAACTATCACTCAGAATACAAATAACAACAATGGCAGCCTGAGGACTCCAGGCCCCTCCCCAGGCCTCCACAAGTCACCTGAAAAGGTCCTGACTTTTCCAACACTCATTCCACTTAAAATATTTATGATTGCTGTTTCAGAAATAACCCTTACAAAGGTACAAAGTGAAGTTAGATCCAGTTGCATTCAACACTACATGTGCAGGAAACTGCATTATGGGTAATTATTAAGTAATGAAGCCAGGTAACCAACTACCCAAGTACCAAAGACTGTACATTCCACTTTCAGAGGTCCCATATCCCTGTTCCTTTTCATTACTGAAGTGAAATGCAAGAGGCTGCCTATCGTATGATTCCATGGCCTGAGATTTAAGGGTAAGGGTTAACTACCACATGACTTGAAGGAACTTGGTGAGGGGTGATGTAAATGTTATACAGACTGTGGTTATGGCTCCAAAACAGTATGCTTTCGAAGAAGCCATAGACCTATATGTAAATTATATCTCAACTCTCCTGACTTCCTAGAAAATATTTTAAATGTTTCATCTCAAATTGATTTGAAATTTACTAATTTGTCCAACATGGTGGTGCATGCTTGTAATGCCAGTACTTAGGGAGGCTGAGACAGAAGATCGCAGGTTCATGGCCAGCCTCAGCAACTTGTGAGGCTCTTCTCAACATAATGAGACCCTGTTTCAAAATAAAGAATAAAATAGGGCTGGGACTGTAGCTCGGAGGTAGAATGCCCCTGGGTTACATCCCCAGTGCCACAATAAAAGAAAGAAATTTCTTTCCTTAAATATGAGAACTCATGTTTTCTCCCCTATTCTCTTAATGTTATATATTTACTTCCTGAAGTAAATAAAACATGTACTAGGATGAAACCAACTTATTCATGCCATATTATTGAAGTAGGAACTGATGCAAGTTGGGCCGGAGAAAGGATGTCTCAGCCCCAGAGCCACAGCCTACTTCAGTACTTGTCTCAGAGAACCTAAGGAATTTATCTTAAGAGACAGGAATCAGGGAACAGCACTTAATAAGATATGGGAAAGCAGCAGGACTCTTGCACAGGAGAGGGGTCTTGAAAAGGTCACCGTGCCCCGGTGCTTGCACTGGACCTTGGCTGCTGTTGCTGCCCAGAAAGCACCATTAAATTGTTGTTGTTAGATGTGTTGGAGCAGGCTTGTACTCCCAGTACTTGGGAAGCTGAGACAAGAAGATCTCAGGTTTGCAGCCAGCCTCAGCAACCTTGTGAGGCTCTCCACAACTTAGTGAGACCCCGCTTCAAAATAAAAAAATAAACAGGGCTAGGGGTTTAGCTTGGAGGTAGAATGTCCCTGGGTTCAAGCCCCAGTACCACACACACACACACACACACACACACACACACACACACACACAAATTGCGCTTGCTGCTACACTGCTTTGCTGGTGCTACAGCTCAAGCTTACTTGCAGCTCTTGCTAGGTGCTGCTGCCATCACCACCCACTTTTCTCTTCCCACTCCTAGCAGCTACTCCTATCTTAGTCTCTGTTCACCACCCCTCCACTTCTTTCCTGCCAGGAGGCTAGCTTATAGATCTAATTGGCAACTGCTCTAATTGGTCCTTAGATCTTGACCCTGATTGGTCCTTATATCTGAGTCCTGATTAGTCATTACATCTGCATCCTGATCGGTCCTTAGATCTAGGTCGTGATTTGTCCTTAAGTCTGGATCTTGACGCTTTTGGTTTTCAATTCCTCCTTGGACTCCCTGACCAGTCTTGGCCTAGAAGTCAAGGAGAGCTGCCAGGCTCCCTCCCCTTACTCCAGTTTGCCACCCTTTATCCTTTCTCACTATTATGAATTTTCCCTGTTAATGCTGTAGTTTTAGGATTCAGTTTGCTCACATTTTGTTTCTGCTCCCCCACCCTGTCATAAGTGTAATATTTACCTGGTATTTTCCTGTATCCAACTGTCCTTGTCAGGATTTGTTATGGGAGCATTCCTACCTCATTACATGAATTAGAGAATTCTTCTCCTTTTCTATTTTCTGAACAAATTTGTGTCAACATGAATATGTTTATTCCTGGGTTATTTTCAGAATTTAGAAGGCAGGTCTAGCAATTTTTGGTTAAGATATTTTGGGGTAGAGGTATAATGATAGTATAGTATATACCTAGTACATGACTCCTGATATAGTTCTGTCACGTTTCTGGAATGATTTAGGTGCTGACAAGTCGGGTCCCTCCCCCCTTCTTTGCAGGAGGCAGAACCCTGGAGAAGGAGTGAGACTCTGCTAGGCAGGCAGGTGATATCGCGAGGCAGGCGATATTGCGAGAGAAGCGATGTTCCCACATGTAGTCCCACCCCCAAGATGTATACCTTAAAAAGAGAGGCATTTTCCCTCTAGCCTCGGATGGGCCCGCTGTTCTTCGGGACTGTCCAGCCCCCATCCCCGAGAGGACTGCGTTCAAACTGGTACCACACTTCCTGGGCTCTCTTGTGCCTTTACTTCCTGCACGCAAACCTAACACGCAAACCTAACAGGTTCATTCTTCCTTCTTGCATCAATCTTTGCCAGTTGTGTTTTCTAGAAATTTATTATCTACATTTTCAAATCAATTCAAATAAAATAGTCTATCATCCTTCATTATCTCATTTTACTTTTTTTTTTTGGTGGTACTGGGGTTCCTGGAAACCCTTCTCTGGGCTACAATCCCAGACCTATTTTTATGCTTTTTATTTTTGTTTTTGTTTTTTGGAAACAGGGTCTCTTAAGCCAGCGTGGCTGGCTTTGAACCTGCGCGATCCTCCTGTCTCCACCTCCCAAGCATGGGGATTACAAGCGTGCGCCACCACGCCCGGCTTTCATTTTACTTTTTAAAATCTCTGACCTGCCGGGCGTGGTGGCGCACGCTTGTAACCCTTGTGCATGGGAGGCTGAGACAGGAGGATCGCACAGGTTCGAAGCCAGCCTCAGCTACTGAATGAGGCTCTCAGCAACTTAGTGAGACACTGTTTCCAAATAAAGTATAAAATAGGGCTGGGAGTATAGCCCGGAGGTAGAAAAGCCCCTGGGTTTTACCCCCAGCACCACACACAAAAAAAATAAAATAAAATAAAATAAAATAAAATAAAATAAAATAAATCTCTGACCTGTCAGGTATGGTAGCACACACCTATAATCTTAGTACTTAGGAGGCTGAGACAGGATGATCACAGGTTCAAGGCCAGCCTCAGCAACTTAGTGAGATCCTCAGCAATTTAGCAAGACCCTGTTTCAAAATTAAAAAAAAAGAAACCCAGGCATGGTGGAGCACACCTTTAGTCCTAGTACATGGGAAGCTGAGACAGGAGGATTGCAGATTTGGGACAGCCTCATCAAGAAGTGAGACTCCCATCAACCTAGCAAGACCCTGTTATAAACATTTTAAAAAATAGGGCTGGAGGTATGGCTCAGAGGTAGAATACCCCTGGGTTCAATCCCCAGTACCACAAAAAAAGAAAAGAAAAGAAAAGAAAAAAAAGAAAAGAAAAGAAAAGAAAGGAAGGAAGGAAGGAAATAGGGCTAGGAGTGTAGGTCAGAAGTGGAAGGCCTCTGGTTTCAATCTCTGGTACCCTCCCAAATCTGTGTCCTAAAGAGGAGTTGCAAGGATAGTTCAATAAGTATCCATGTATCCTTCAACTGGACTCACCAGTTATTAAATTTTATTACAATTGCTCCACTCTCATCATGTTCTACTCTATATGCATGCATGCATGATATTTTTGTGCATTTTTAGTAATTTTTCCAGTTCATTTGAGTTACTTAAAGATATTTTGCTACATCATCTCTAAATGCTTCCACATATATGTCCTAAGGGCAAAAAAGCTCCCATAAATCCTTAGTGCACTTATCACATTGAGAATATTTACTGTCAAGACAACACCATTTCCTACTATATGACCATAAGAAATATTTTCTGATTGCCTCAAAACTGTCCTTCAGAGATGCTTTCTAAAAACTCCTCTTTCTAATCACAGATCATGCATTTCATTTAGTTGCCAAGTCTCTTTAATATACTCTTCTTATGTAATTTCAAATTGTAACATGTAATATATTTAATTAGCACATGATATATTCATAATTATATAATTAAACACATAATATATCTATAATGTTAACAGATATAATGTAATATTCCAATCCATGTATACAGAATGTCCTAATCAAATCAGGATAATTAAGATTTCTATCTTCTTATCATTTCTCTTCTTAAAATATAGGTTACATTGAACTATGATCATCTTATTGTGTTTTATTTATTTGATTTTTGGTTTTTTTTTTGTGGTACTGGGGTTCCTGGAAGCCCTTCTACCTCCGGGCTACACTCCCAGACCTATTTTATACTTTTATAAAATTTGGAAATAGGTCTCTTAAGCCAGCGCAGCTGGCTTTGAACCTGCACGATCCTCCTGTCTTGGTCTCCCAAGCGCGGGGATTACAAGCGTGCGCCACCATGTCCGGCAAATTTTTTTTTTTTTTTTTGGTGGTACTGGGGTTCCTGGAAGCCCTTCTACCTCCGGGCTATACTCCCAGACCTATTTTATACTTTTTATTTGGAAACAGGGTCTCTTAAGCCAGGGAGGCTGGCTTTGAACCTGTGAGATCCTCCTGTCTCCACCTCCCAAGCGCGGGGATTACAAGCCTGTGCCACCACGCCCAGCGTATTGTGTTTTATAACACTAGTATATCTTCCTCTTTGCTGTGTTTTCATACCCATCATTCTTCTATTCCTTTTCTCACCACCCTTTCTACCTTCTAGTAATAACTATTCAACACTCTTCTATTTGGAGGTCAACTGTTTTCAGCTTCTTCATGTAAGAGAGAATACATGCTATTTGTCTTTTGGGGGAGGGGTGCTGGGAATGAAACCCAGGAGTATTCTATCTCTGAGCTACATTCCTAGCCTTTTTTTATTTTTTTATTATTATTGTTTTTTTTGATGGTACTGGGGGTAGAACCCAGAGGCTTTCTACCTCCGGGCTATGCTCCCAGACCTTTTTTTTTAATATATATATATTTTTTGGAAACAGGGTCTCACTAAGTTGTGGAAAGCCTCACTAAGTAGCTGAGGCTGGTTTTGAACCTGTGCGATCCTCCTGTCTCAGCCTCCCAAGCGCAGGGATTACAAGCGTGCGCCACCACACCCGGCTCCCTAGCCCTTTTTATTTTGAAACAGATTCAGAAACAGATTTTCAGTAAGATGCTGAGAGTCTTGCTAAATTGCTGAGGCCGACCTCAAACCTATAATCCTTCAGTCTCAGAATTCCAAGTACTGGAATTGCAAGGGGTGCTAACACCCTCACTGGTATTTGTATTTTCTTAATGTTTTACACTTCCATCCATTTTGCCACAAATGACAGGACTTTATCCCTTTGTAGGTAAATAATATTCAATGGTGTATATATACAAGATTTTATCCATTCATCTGTCAGACACCTAGATTAATTCCATATATTGGTTCTTGTGAAGAGTGCTACAATAAACTTGTGAGGACAGGTATCTTTTTATAAACTTTTACTGATGCATTATAATCTTCCATTTTAATGTAGGTAGTGGTAATGGTAACATATATGTGCACAGCACTTGGTGGGCTTTCTCCCAACTCCCATCCTACTTTCCCCCCTTCCCCATACAGGAAACTGAGATTGACATTGGTATTCTCACATATGTACATATGTGAGTGGAAGTGATTCCTTCATTGAAGGAACGACACTGAAGGAATGGCCCAGGGACACCACCACTGATCTTCTGGTTGTGATCGCATGGAGTGCTCTCAGTCCTGGCAAACATGCATGCCAGGCATAAAACTCTGCTGGTGGAGAAAGTGTTGAGTTCCCAACCTGTAACTGTGATCACGTGAATGCCTGCTGGCCCCTGGCCTGCCGGCTTTCAGGGCCCAAGCTCTGGCAGGGAGAGACTGTATGACTCTGAGCCTGAGTCTCAGGAAGCTCAGTTATTTAGTCCAGGGACTAAATAATGTAAATAATGTAATTTTTGGAGATAAAGTATGATTCAGGGTGATTCAAGAAAAAATGTAGGCTATTTACGATCCATAAAATGCATATGACTGAACACTTAGGTATTTGTTAAATATTTGAATGCATATAGATTTGTTAAATGTGCGTGTGTGTGTGTGTGTGTGTGTGTGTGTGTGTGTGTGTGGTAACACTGAGGAACTAAAAATACGACTTAGCTACTCTTCCATGGAGTCAGGTCAAAGAGAAAGGTGGTCATAGCTGAAGACCAAAGTGAACCCACGGGGCTCTTTGACTTGGATACATTAATGTTGTGATACGTGATGGGGAAGAGTTAGGAACAAGACAAGGTGGTGATGGGGGCTTGTAATATTTAGCTCTTCCATGTGGTATATTCAATAGAAGTTAATTAGGGGGGTGTAGCAAAAAGCAAACCAGAAAACCCCTGCAGAAAGTGGGATGTTTGAAGCTTGTGGGAGTTTGGACAACAACCTTGAATGGAGGTTGATTTCCTCCTGCTAGTGCTCAGGCTACCTGCCTGGAGGATGGGTCTGGGCAGAGAAAGGACACACTTCTATAAGTGGTTGAAAGAATGCCATGTCTGAGATAGAGGTAGGAAGTATTTTGCCTAATGTAGGGTGGGTAGGGGTGAAGGTAAATATATATTTTTGTTATAAATGTTAGTATAAGTCATCCTCTATACCCATATTTATCACCCTCTTGAGGCAATGAAGCTCACATTATTTGTTTAAAACAGAATAAAGGTGGGGCTCTATAGATTTTCCAGCATCCAAAACATAACATTTATTATTAATAATTATTATAATATTATTGGTAATAATCATAAGAAAAAATTAGAAAAATTAAGTGTGGATTGATAAAGTGTCAAAAGGGAAGCAATAGAAATTTGTTTAAAAGAAAAATGCCATAATTTGATTAATTTTATACTTAAAGTAGAAAATTACTGTTTAAGGGGTTGGGAAAAGAAAATCAATTTTCAGTAGGAAACCTGCCCACTTTAAGTTATAGTTTATTCATATTTTTCTTTTAAACTTGAATGATAAATGCAATTAGGAATATGCTTGGGATGATCTTAGCACACACAGGGATGTTATATTAGATGTTGATAGGAAATATTTGCAGAAGTATTTTATTTGGAGTAAAAAACTTATTTAAGAATTATTTCACTTTTACCTATATTTTATTCTTGAAGTTTACCAACAGAGTTATAAATGTGTGTGTGGGAGGGTCTTTGAATGTAAGCAAAATAAGCTGTTAGGTTTTGTATTAAAAGAACAAGTTCAATAAAAATAAAAAATTAGACAGCTGTTTCACATTGAAAAAAAAGAAAGAAAGAATATACTATAAGGATATAAATTTAAAAATAAATTTTGTGTTACTAGGGATTGAACTCAGGGGCATTCTACCTCCAAGCTACACCCCCAGACCTATTCTTTTTCATCTTTATTTTGAAACAGGGTCTCACTGAGTTGCAAAGGGCCTAAGTAGATGAGGCTGACCTCAAACCATGATCCTCTTGTCTCAGCCTCCCAAATGTTGAGATTACAAGCACACACCACCACACCCAGATAAGGATACAAATTTCAAAAACCTAGAGCCAGGTGGGTTGGTGCATGCCTATAATCCCAATACTTGGGAGGCTGAGACAGGAGGATCACAGGTTCAAGACCAGCATTAGCAACTTAGTGAGACCCTGTTTCAAAACAAAAGTTTATTTTATTTTTGTGGTCTTGGGGATGAAACCCAGGGGCATTCCACCTTTGAGTGACACCCCCAGCCCTAATATTTTATTCTTTATTTTTTGAAACAGGGTCTCACTGAGTTGCAAGGGGCCTCACTAAGTAGCTGAGGCTGTCTGCGAACCGTGATCCTCTGGTCTCCACCTCCCAAATGCTGGGATTACAAGTGTGCACCACCATGCCTGGCCCAAAACAAAAGTTTTTAAAGATGGGGCTGAGGGTGTAGCTCAGAGGTAGCATGCCCCTGGGTTTGATCCTCAATGCCTAAATAAATAAATAAAACCTAGGTTTTTCTTGGGAAAAGAAATCATAGGAGAACCAAAATAATACCCACTTTGTCAGTGTCATTCGGCGCTGTTGCTGTTTTGTTTCAGACTGGGTTGCATATTCAAGGACTAGACCTCATAACTTTATTGGAAAGTTGCAGCGAGCAGAAGCTCCATGTCAGCAACTTCAAGGAACAAAATTAAATTACTTTACAAATTAAGAGAACACTGAAGTTAAATAGCCAAGATGTCTTCTGTTGTACATAAGAAGGAGCAAAATGATCAAACTATTTCCTGGCATAAGAATAGATACTAAGAGAGCCAGCGTGGTGACACATTCTTGTAATCTTAGTATTTGAGAGGCTGATACAGAAGGATCACAGGTTTGAGGATAGCCTCAGCAATTTAGCAAGACTCTCAGAAACATAGCAAGACCCTGTTTCAAAAAATAAAAAGGAAAGCCAGGCTTGGTGGCACACACTTGTAATCCCTGCACTTGGGAGGCTGAGACAGGAGGATTGCGCAGGTTCGAAGGCTGTCTTAAGAGTCCCTATTTCCAAATAAAATATAAAATAGGTCTGGGAGTGTAGCCCGGAGGTAGAAGGCCCCTGGGTTCCATCCCCAGTACCACCAAAAAATTAAAAAATGAAAAAATTAAAAGGAGCCGGGCATGGTAGTACATGCCTGTAATACCAGGACTTGGGGGCTGAGACAGGAGGATCGCGGTTCGCAGCCAGCCTCAGCTACTTAGTGAGGCCCTCTACAACTTAGTGAGACCCTGTTTCAAAATAAAGGGCTAGGGATATACCTTAGAGGTAGAATGATCCTGGGTTCAATTCCTAGTACCGCAAAAAATAAAAGGGCTGAGATGTATCTTGGAGGTAGGATGCCCCTGGGTTCAATCCCCAGTACCTATACATAAAACAAGACTGGATAACAAGATATGCATTAGACTTTTGCCTGTATCATTGTTCTAAAATAACAAAGAACTATTTGCAGAGTTAAGTCGATTTTGATTTAGTATGACTCTTAACATTTAGTTATCTCAAAAATTCAATTAATCTGTCATCCAGGTATGGTGGTGCACACCAGTAATCCTAGTACTTAAGGGATTGAAACTGGAGGATCCCAGTTTTGAGATCATCCTCAGCAACTTATCAAGGCCCCCAACAACTTAGACTCTTTTTCAAAAGTAATAAAATAGGGCTGTGGGAATAGCTCAGAGGCAGAATTTCCCTGGGTTATCTCTGGCAGCAGAATAAATAAATTAATTAGTTAATTAATCAATTAATTAAATTTTTTTACCAACTGTGATATATGTTGGCAGAAAATGAACACTACTCACAAAAAAACTGGCTGAGTAAAATCTTATTTCTCATATTAGTATATCTAACAATCATTTGACCAACATTATATTCAATAAATCACTCAAGATCTCTCACAGACATGGTGGGTCATGTGTGTGATGCCAGTGACTTGGGAGGCTGTTGGAAGGATAGAAGGTTCAAGACTAGCCTGGGAAACCTAACAAGAATTTGTCTCAAAAGGAAAGAAAAGAAGAGCTGGGGATATCACCCAGTGGTAGTGCTCCCCTCCGTTCAATCACCAGTACTGGGGGGAAAATGTATCTCTCACTCAATAGAATCAGAATAAAAGAATCATTTTTCATCACTCCTCTCTGGAAGTTTTCTTTTCTTTTCTTTTCTTTTTTTTTTCTTTTCGGTACTGGGGATAGAACCCAGGGACATTCTACCTCCAAGCTACACACCCCAGCCCTATTTTTTTTATTCTTTATTATTTATTTTTGTGGTACTGGGGTTCCTGGAAGCCCTTCTACCTTTCGGCTACACTCCCAGACCTATTTTATATTTTTTGAAACAGGGTCTCTTAAGCCAGCGCGGCTGGCTTCGAACCTGCATGATCTTCCTGTCTCTGCCTCCCAAGCGCGGGGATTACAAGCGTGCGCCACCACACCCGGCTTATTCTTTATTTTTTAACAGGGTCTAACAGTTGCAGAGGGCCTCACTAAGTAGCTGAGGCTGTTCATGAACCACAATCCTCTGGTCTCAGCCTCCCAAATGCTGGGATTACAATCGTGCAACACCATGCCCGGCTTTCTGGAAGTTTTCAAACACTGAATTATCAATCAATACGGCATTCTGAAGAAACAATTCAGCATTATCTGTTAAATAACACATACAAAAAATTGTTAAAGGGTAAAACCTGGTTGAATATAAGAATGTATATTCGTTATTTAAGAGTATCCTCTTTTGTGTAGTACTGAGGATGGAACCCAGGGGAATTTTACCTCCGAGCTATACCCCTAGCCCTATTTTTCTTATTCTGTATTTTGAAACAGGGTCTCACTGAGTTGCAAAGGGCCTCACTAAGTAGCTGAGGCTGTCTGCGAACCATGATCCTCCCGTCTCATCCTCCCAATGCTGGGATTACAAGCATGCACCACCGTGCCCAGCTTTAAGAGTATCTTTTTTTTTATAATTCATCTTATGTATTTTATTTTTATTTTTATTTTTTTCTTTTAACAAAAACAAAGATAAACTCACTTATTCAGTGGAGTAGGTATGGTTTATCTTACCATTATTCAAAGAATATATAGAAATTAATTAGCCAAGAGCAATGGCCAACACTTATTTTTTTTTATTGGTGCATTATATTCATACAACTTATTGGGGTAAAAAACTTGTGTGTACAAACATGTACTCATCGCTGATTTAACCCCTACCCAAATCCCACCCCATTCCCTCCCTGTCCCTCCCTCCCTTGCTTGGCTTAGTGATTGACTTCGATATGTTTAAGTACATTGTGAGCTTTAGAGATTTTCCTCTTCCCCCCTCCTTTCTCCTCCTTTAGGTTGTCTTGTTTGCTCCTCTTTTCTCCCTAACTCTCACATATTAGGGAGAGCATCTGATTTCTTATTTTTTGTGCCTGACTAATCTCACTTAGCATAATGTCCTCCAGTTCCATCCATTTCCCTGAAAATGATGTAATTGAGTTTTTTTTGATGGCTGAGTAAAATCCATTGTGTACATATCCCACAGTTTTGTAATCCATTCATCTGTTGATGTACATCTTGGCTGGTTCCATAGTTTGGCTGTGGTGAATTGTGCAGCTATGAACATAGATACACATGCATTAGTTTGGTAGTTTGGTTTCTTTTCTTTTGGGTAGATACCCAACAGTGGTATTGCTGGATCAAATGGTAGATTTGTTCCCATTCTTCTGAGGATTCTCCATACTGTTTTCCAAAGTGGTTGCACTAATTTGCAATCCCACCAACAATGTCTTAGAGTTCCCACTTCTCCACATCCTTGCCAGCATCTGTTGTTGTTGGTGTTTTGAATGACTGCCAATCTAGTTGGAGTTAGGTGGAATCTCAGGGTAGTTTTGATTTGCATCTCTCTGATTGCCAGTGATGTTGAGCATTTTTTCATGCATTTATTGGCCATTTGAATTTCTTCTTTTGTGAAGTGTCTATTTAGTTCATTTGCCCATTTTGTTATGGGGTGCTTTGTTTTCTTAGTGTTGAGTTTCTTGAGTTCTCCGTATATTCTAGATATTAGTCCACTATCAGTGGTGTAGGTGGCAAAAATCTTCTCCCATTCTGTTGGCTCTCGATTGAGGTTCTTGATAGTTTCCTTTGCTGAACAGAAGCTCTTCAGTTTCATGCAATCCCATGTATTGATTCTCCTTTTAATTTGTTGTGCCTTTGGGGTCTTATTGAGGAAATGTTTGTCTGTGCCTATGTGTTGTAGTGTTGTACCTATGCCCTCTTCATGGAGCTTCAAAGTCTCTGGTTTAATTTCCAAGTCTTTGATCCATCGTGAGTTGACTTTTGTACAGGGTGAAAAAGTGGGATTAACATCCAATTTTCTGCATATGGTTAACCAGTTTCGCCAACACCATTTGTTGAAGAGGCTATCTTTTTTCCAGTGTATGTTTTTGGCCCCTTGGTCAAAAATCAATTGGCTGAAAGTGTGTGGACTTGTTTCTGGGTCTTCTAATCTGCTCCATTGATCTATATATCTGTTCTTTTGCCAGTACCATGCTGTTTTTATTACAATGGCTTTGTAGTATAGTTTAAAGTCAGGTATTGTGATTCCTCCTGCATGGTTTTTGTTGCTGAGAACTACCTTGGCTATTCTGGGCTTTTTGTTATTCCAGATAAATTTAAGGACTGATTTTTCTATGTCTGTGAGGAATGATCTTGGTAGTTTAATGGGCATTGCATTAAATCTGTAGATCACTTTTGGGAGGATGGCCATTTTAATGATATTTATTCTGCCAATCCATGAACATGGAAGATCTTTCCATCTTCTAAGATCTTCTTCGATTTCTTTTTTCAGTGTTTTATAATTTTCTTTGTAGAGATCTTTTACCTCCTTGGTCAAGTTTATTCCTAGGTATTTTATTTTTTTGTGGGAGATCCTGAGTGGAAGTGTTTTCTGAATTTCTTTTTCAGTGGATTTATGGTTGGTGTACAGGAAAGCTTCTGATTTTTTAAGATTGATTTTGTATCCAGATACCTTGCTGAATTTGTTGATTAATTCTATAAGCCTTTTGGTTGAGTTTGTTGGGTATTCTAAATATAGTATCATGTCATCTGCAAATAGTGAAAGCTTAAGTTCTTCTTTTCCTATTTGTACTCCTTTGATTTCCTTTTCTTGCCTTATTGCTCTGGCTAGAGTCTCTAGTACTATATTGAAGAGAAGTGGTGATAGTGGACATCCCTGTCTCGTTCCAGTTTTTAGGGGGAATTCTTAAAGTTTTTCCCCATTTAATATGATGTTGGCAGTGGGCTTATTGTAGATTGCCTTAATAATGTTGAGATATGTTCCTTCTATTCCAATTCTCTGCAGTGTTTTTATCATAAATGGATGCTGAATTTTATCAAATGCTTGTTCAGCATCTATTGAGATGATCATGTGGTTTTTGTCTTTGATTCTGTTTATATGATGAATTACATAAATTGATTTTCGTATATTGAACCAACCTTGCATACCTGGGATGAACCCTACCTGGTCATGGTGTATGATTTTCTTGATGTGGTTTTGAATGCGTGTTGCTAATATTTTGTTTAATAGTTTTGCATCCAAGTTCATCAGAGATATAGGCCTGTAGTTTTCCTTCCTTGAACTGTCTTTATTCGGTTTGGGTATTAGTGTGATGTTGGCTTCATAGAATGTATTTGGGAGAGTCCTGGTTTTTTCTATTTCCCGAAATAGTTTTAGTAGTATTGAGATTAGTTCTTCTATAAAGGTTTTATAGAATTCACTTGGGAAACCATCTGGTCCTGGGCTTTTCTTTGATGGTAAGCTCTTTATTGCTGTTTCAATCTCTTTGATTGTTATTGGTTGGTTTAAGTGTTCTATATCTTCTTGACTCAGTTTAGGAAGGTTGTATTTATCTAGGAAGTTGTCGATTTCCTCCAGATTTTCCATTTTGTTGGAGCATTGTTTTTCAAAGTAGTTTCTGATAATCCTCTGGATTTCTACACTGTCAGTAGTAATGTCTCCTTTTTCATCCCTTATCTTCATAATTTGGGTTGATTCTCTCTTTTTTTTTAGTTAGGTAGGCTAGTGGTTTATCAATCTTGTTAATTTTTTCAAGAAACCAGCTTTTGGTTTTGTTGATTTTCTGTATTGTTTTTTTATTCTCTATTTCGTTAATTTCTGCTCTAATTTTAATAATTTCCCGTCTTCTTCTGGCTTTGGGGTTCAATTGTTCCTGCTTTTCAAGGGCTTTGAGGTGTGTCATAAGGCTATTTATTTGAAGATTTTCTGTTTTTCTTATGTGAGCACTCAGTGCTATAAATTTTCCTCTTAATACTGCCTTCAAAGTGTCCCAGAGGTTTTGATATGTTGTTTCTTTATTTTCATTTGTTTTTAGAAATTTCTTGATTTCATCTCTTACATCTTCTATGACCCATTCTTCATTCAGAAGTGTGGTGTTCAGTCTCCACATGTTTATGTTGTTTCTCTGGGTCTTCTTATAGTTGATTTCTAGTTTCATTCCATTATGGTCTGAAATGACACAGGGAAGTATGTAATATTTTTAAAATTTGCTAGTGCTCATTTTGTGTCCCAGGATGTGATCTGTTTTGGAGAAGGTTCTGTGAGCAGCTGAGAAAAATGTAAACTCCGCTGTAGTTGGGTGAAATATTCTATATGTGTCCAACAGGTCCATTTGGTTAATGGTGTTCTTTAGTTCTGAGACATCTTTACTGACCCTTTGTCTGGAAGATCGGTCTAGTATTGTGAGAGGTGTGTTGAAGTCTCTCAGTATTATTGTGTTGGGATTTATGTGTGACTTCATGTCACAAAGAGTTTGATTTATGAAAGTAGCTGCCCCTACCCAACACTTATAATTCCAGTTCTTAGAAGGCTGAGACAGGACGATCTCATGTTTGTGGCCAGCCTCAGATGCTTAGCGAGACCCTCTGCAATTTAGTGAGACTCTGCTTCAAAATAAAGAATAAAAATATGGCTGGGGGGGTGTAGCTCAAAGGTAGAATGCCTCTGTGTTCAGTACCCACAACCCCCCCAAAAAATTAGAAACATTTACCACTATCAATATGTTTCTGAAATTTATTCTTGCTTTTCCATTTATTTTTAAATACAAAACTGATTTTAACCAAGTTACAATGCTTCTAGAAGAAATTTTGAGATTTGAGCTCAAGAGTATAATACTTTATTTTTGCAGTACTGGGGATGGAACCCAAGGGCATTCTACCTCTGAGCTACACTCCAAGCCATACTTTTTATCCTTTATTTTGAAACAGGATATCACTGAGTTGCAAATAGCTTCACTAAGTAGCTGAAGCTGTTTGCGAACTGCGATCCTCCTTTCTCAGCCTCCTGAATGCTGGAATTACAAACCTGTGCCAACCATGCCCGGCTTAAGTATAATAATGTTTTATATAAAGAAAAATGTACACTTCGAATGTGAAAAGTTCATCTGAATGTTGAGATTGAAGGTGATGATAAAAATATTCAGCCGGGAATGGTAGTGCACTCCTGTAATCTCAATGCTTGGGAGGATCGCAGGTTCAAAGCTTGCCTTAGCTACTTACCCGGGCTCTAAGCAATGTAGTGAGAAGTTCTTTTCAAATGAATAAAATAGGGCTGATATGGCTGATGTTATAGGTCAAAGGGAGAATTCTGCTGGGTTCAATCCCCAAACACACACACACACACACACACACACACACACACACACACACACACACACAAACAGCTCTACGACTCTGGAATGCAAAAGTATTTTTGCCATCAGATCAGATCTTCAAAATATGTAAGTGCTTGTATATGCTGACAACAATATATGTCATATAGCAATATTGTTAACAATATGATATTTTTTAAAGGATTGTGTATTTTCTGTATTTCATATTAATACAGAATTAACTAAAAAAAAGAAACTAGAAATAGAATTAGCATCTGATTCCAGCTATCTCATTCCTGGGTAGGAAATGCTGTCAACATACCAAAGAGATACCTGCATACGTATTCATCACCACCTGAGCGCATCACCATAAGGAAAGTATTCTAAAACTGTGATCCAGGGACTAAGGTTCAGAGGAACTGTGAGTAGTCTGATATGAAATGCAACGATTCCTATGTGAGCAGGTTCTGAAATGAGATGCAAATTTGTTCTGACTTGTACATGATGCCAGTAAAGAGGGAGACTATAAAATGCTACTGATTTTTCCACGTTGATGTTGACACTAAAACTTTGCTGAATTAATTTTTTTTTTTCCTTTTGGTGGTACAGGGGATGGAACCTTTCTACCTCCGGGTTAAACTCCCAGACATATTTTAGGTTTTTTATTTGGAAACAGGGTCTCTTAAGGGATTATCGGTGTGTGCCCAGCCTGCAGCTTCCAGAATATATTACCTGTGGTATTTCTTATTTACCTTCAGAGGAGGAGAATCACAAAACCTGTCGATACTGTTTGCTTCGTGCAGTCAACAGGAGGAGTTCAGTTTAGCCCCGTGGTTTCTGACCTCAGACATGCATGTGGAAATGTTGACTGGGCAGAGATCTGGCTCTGGGTTGAAGGCACAGACATGGGAGTCATCATGCTGTACATGGTTTGTTTTTCTCAGGATCCCCTTAGGAGAGAGAAATCACGCTTGTTTTATTGAACTGTACTCAAATAAGCACAGTATGAGACTGATAGCCTTAACCAGTTCTGTGTTCACTTCTGTACTGTTGCAAATATTCATATTGTTGTACAACGGATCTCCACAAATCCTTCATTTGACAAATTGAGATGCGTGTCCATTAAACAGCTCCCATTATCCTCTGCCCCCCGCCACTGAAAGCCAGCTTTCCAATTTCAGATTTTATGAGAGTGACTCTTTCAGACAGCACATATTCGTGGAATCATGCAGTATTTGCCTCTTTTGTGGGTGGGCATGTGCGGTACTGGGGATTGAAGCCAGGGGTATTCTACCCCCAGTCAGCCCTTTTTATTTTTTTATTTGGAAACAGGGTCTCGTGAAGTTGCTGAGAGCCTCCCTAAGTTTCCGAGGCTGACTTCAAACCTGCCGACCTCCCTTCTCAGCCTCCCACATACCGAGATTAAAAGCGTGTGCCAGCACACCCGGCTCAGCATTGGCAGTTTTGACTAATTCAGGCTCTAGCGCTTGGTCTTTGAGGTTCATCTATGTTGCAGCATGTGTGAGAATTTCTGTCCTTTTCAAGTGCCGATAATATTCCATTTTTAAGGCCAAATAACAGGGCACGTTTTGTGCCCTCACCGGTCAGCGGGCACTTGGTTTGCTCTCACGTCTTGGCTCTTGTGAATAGTGCTGTCACAATTGAGGATGTCCATGTATCTCTGACAACCCCGACGTCTATTTTGATAAAAACCGCGGCGTGGAATGGCAGGAGCATATGGTACCTGTGTTTGTGTGTTTCTGAGCAGCCACAAGGTTGCTTCCAGCAGCCACAGGGCCTTTTACATTTGGACCCACTTAGCCCAAATACTCATCAGCATCACAGCGATCTTTTGGAACAAAAAGCAATGATTTTACTTCACTTTTGGGGTTTTATTTCCACGTTTTTATTTTGTATCGGCGTGTTGCTGTAGTCATACATCTTAACGGGGTACAAATGGTAGAGGCACGCATGCGCACAGCACTCGGTCCTTCGCCAGTTTCCTCGGCATCCCCTCTCCCTCCTTCTCACGTTGGCTTGTGGTTGAGTTTTAGATGTTTGTGACGGTGCATCACGTACACTGGGGAATCTCGGTGGATTTATCGATGGAATGACTTAGCCAAGTACTGGGGATTGGAGCAAGTGGTGCTCAACCACTCAGCTACATCCCCAGTCCTTGTAGTTTTATTTAGAGACAGGCTCTAAGTAAGTTGCCCAGGCTGGCCTAGAACATGTGATCCTCCCGCCTCGGCCTCCCCAGTGGCTGGACATACAGGACTGCGCAGTTCCACCTGGTCTCTTTTTATTTATCTCAAATCGGCAAATACTTTAAGTGCGTATGGCATGTAATATCACGTTTCAAAACACATGCACATTGCGGAATGGCTAAATTTAGCTAATTAGCCTAGGTTTTACTTCACATTCTTATCATCTTTGATGGAGAGAATAAGATCTCTCTTGCCAAGATTCTTTTTTAAATTTTTAAACTGATACATACTACATAAAATTTTACATGTCGATGGTGTACCATGTGATGTTTTGATACATGTGTACATTGCGTAATGTATAAGTCATGTTATTCTTCTGTCTCCTCGCACATGCACCTTTTCCCACGGCAAAAATCTTTAAAACCCTTTCCTCTAGATTTTTGTTAATCATGCAGCAGTGTCTTTGATTATAGGTAGGATTTTTTTTTCCCTTTGGTGGAACTGGGGGTGGAACCCAGGGGTGTTTCTAACTAAAGGCTATACTCCCAGGCCTATCTTATACTTTATTTGGAAACAGGGTCTCACTAAGTTGCTGAGAGCCTCGCTCAGTAGCTGAGGCTGGCTTCGAACCTGCACGATCCTCCCGTCTCAGCCTCCCAAGCGCGGGGACTACGGGCGCGTGCCACCACGCCCGGCTTATATGTAGGTTTTAAAAATGATTTCCTCAGTTGTTTCCTACACAGGCAAAATGGTGTTTGGTTTAACCTATTGAACTTGCAACACTGGTCACTGCCAAGAGAAGAGCAAATTATCGCCCAAAACATGCTTAAATGGAGGCCAATTGATTGCCAACCTCCCAGGACAGACAGATGGGTGGCCCCGTGTGTACCACCATTCATTATTCCCTTGCCAGGGGTCTGAGGAGAAGACCATCCTCTCTGGCCGCAAAGCGAATGCCCACGTTGAGGAATGAAACCGTGGGAGCCCACACCCGCGCCAGCTGGGAGCTTCAGGGCTCCCAGGTGCAGCTGCACCAAGCACAGGGACACCGTCATGCAACCTTCAGGATTGGCTCTGCGCTGGGCAGCACAAACAGGCAAGACTAGCACGGGGCCTCCGGGCCAGCCCCACGTTCTCCTGCCTGCCTGGGCCAGGTTTCGGGGAGGGCTTGCGGGAGGCCGCAATGCAATGCCTGCGGGAAGGGAGCGACAGCCTTTCCACTTGGGCCCAGGTGGAACTCTGTAATCCTGGTCTCAGAATCTCTCACTAACTTACCTAGAACCAGAAGCCTCCATCCTGACACGGGCAGTGGCGAGCTGGTGACAGCCAGGGGGTTGTGCTGGAGGAGCCGTGTGAGCATGGTTCACAGAGACGCTGAGCTCAGGGGCTTGTGAAGCCAGCCACCAAGGGCTGTGCTCGGCCCGGGTCCCTCTCTCAATAGCTGCTGTCCTGGGGAAGATGGCCCTGGGGCTCCCAGGACAGTGGCCGAGGCCGGAATTCAGCCCCTTAGGAAACAGCCTAGGCGTCACAAGTGGCAGGAAGCCAGCTGCAGAGTGTTTGTCCGGCTTCTTCAGGCAGACCTCAGCTTGCTGTGTTACCCCGCCAGGAAAGAGCAACCCGGGTCATGGCCGCTGCCACGGCAAAGGAATCCATCCCACCTACTCAAGTGGGTGCTGCAAGTCCCCACGGCCCAGCTCTGTGGTCTGAGGTGTGTGACTGTCCCGCCACGTGCACAGCGGTCTGCCTCTCTGGGCCCATTCACACTCACGGGCAGCGCCTGTCTACCACTGTCCATCCTCACCACGCACATCGCCCCTGGCTCACGGTGAGCTCGGGGCGTGGCCGTCCTCCACGGAGCTCCCCGCTTTACAGATGAGGTGAGCACCCTCTGGTCAGGGGTAGCCGGCCTGCACATCCCTCCAACCACTTTCATGACCTGACACTCTGTAGCTGAGTCTGGTGACTTGAAATCCACCTCTCCAAATCTGGATGCCAACCTCGCCCTTGTGCGTGGCACCCCCCCTCCCGGGTGCCCTGCCCCTACTGCCTCCATTCTGACTCGGACCTCTTTCTCGGGCTATGGTCCTGACTCAGTAGATTCAGAGGCACACGCAAACATGCCCCCACACCCCGTGAACGCTCTACCTTCATCTGTCACAGGGGGGGTCACTAAAATCCTGTCTCCTGGAGCTGCAGGACCCGCACCCGTCTCACCCTAAACACGATTCTCCTCTGAGTGAGAGTCAGACTGAACCAGGTACCCTCACGAAAGCAAGGAAAGCCAACTGTCTACGAGGGAGGGTGCCTTCAGCCCACCACGCTCAGGCAAAGCCCCGAGACGTCCTCAGGCAGCAGGCTGAAAGCCAGAGCTGGCACACATGAATATTATGTCTAGAAATGTCTGTGTCCTGGGACTGGTCCCATGCTATCTGATATGACCATCCAGCCACACCCACCTCTGTCATGGACACACACATGCCCGGGAAACCAACTGGCCCCGTTCAAGTGAGGTCATAGAGGCCATCGGCTAGGGAAGGGCCAGTGGGTGGCTGAGCTGGGACTCGGGAGATGGGGGGAGCCACGATGCCTGCCCATGCATTGCAGCAGCTTCCCCTGTGAAGGCAGAGAGGAAGCAGCAACCCCTCACGGCCTCACTCCCAACCCACACACCAAGGAGCACTCCCTGCCCCATGCCCTATGGCCACCCTTTCTCCCCACGGACCCTGTACCTTTGCTTTCCCCTGCCACCCACTGGGAGGTGGCCTCTGCTCCACCCCTCTACTGGAAGAAGCAGGGAGTCCTGACAGGATTCAGCAACTGAGCCTCAAAGCTGAGGATGCTGTGGGATTTCCCGCTGAATTGTCCCTGTGTGTGGGGACCCCCAAGGGAGACGGTTGAGTCCAGAAAGAGGACTGGACACAGGAGGGGGAGAGTTCAGCTGCGCCCTCCAATGCCTGTGGAAATGGCCCTTGTGGAGAGGCCACCCGCAGAGACATGGGAGAGACCGAGGGGACTCAAGGCAGAAAGGGAGGAGGAGAGGACAGGGAGGAGGATGTGATGCCCTGGAAGGGGCTGCCTAGTCCCCGCTGAAGGGGGACAGCAGGCACGAACAGGACCCGTGAGCAGGGAGTTCAGGTGGGGCACCACGAAGGCAGGTGGAGAGAGGGCAGGCGGGCAGGCGTGGCTCCCCACCCACAAAGAGTCCAGCCAGTGCCTCAAGGTAAGCCTGAGGGCAGGGCTCCTGCTCAGGGTCAGCCCGGAATCCCCTCAGGAGGAAGGCCGCCACACAACTGTGCCAGGGGAGCAGTTCTCCATCTGCTCCCCACCCAGCTCCTGCCCTCCCAGTCCTATCACTCAGAGACAGGGCAGAATAAAGTTGGTAACAGGCACTTTATTTCAAGACTGCTGTAAAATAGTGTAGGCAGGGCCAGAACCAGGGGCAGATGGAATCGCTGCCTGAAGAACTGGTACCTAACAGCTACTTTAATTTAAAACTGCTATAAAATAGTGTAGCCAGGGGCACAACCAGGTGCACAGCCAGGGGCACGATCGTATCGCTGGCTGAAGAACTGGTACATAACAAGTACTTTAATTCAAACCTGCTTTAAAATAGTGTAGGCGGGGGCAGAACCGGGGGCAGAATGGAATCGCTGGCTAAAGAACTGGTACATATCAGCTATTGTCATTCAAAACTGCTCTAAAATAGTGTAGGCAGGGGCAGAACCGGGACAGAATGGTATCGCTGGCTGAAAAACTGGTACCTAACAGCTACTTTATTTCAAAACTGCTGTAAAATAGTGTAGGCAGGGGTATAACTAGGGACAGAATGGAATCGCAGGCTGAAGAACTGGAGGAAACTTCTCTGCCTGTAGCTCTTGGGCTCCACAGGCATGAGCTGCTTGCTCATCTGTCGGAAGACGCAGCTGCGTTCAACCTGTGGAGAAGAGCAGAGCCCCGCCAGCGCTGCACCAAAGGCCCTCCCAGACAGCCGCCACAGTGGGGAAGCGTGGCCCAAGATAAATACTCACTGCCAAGGTTCTGGAACTTTTCGTTAAGGGCTTGCAAGGCCTCTGAAAGAGAGAGAGAGAGAGACATAGCCAGCCCCTCCAGGCAAAGGTTGATAAAAGACCACATCCCATGACTCCCTTCTCCCTTTCAGTCCCTAGCCCAGCAGCCATTAAGACTTACTCCCTAACCCAACAGTCACCCCAACCTTTGCAGTGCCCTGTACAAGACAACAGCACATGCCAGCAGTTGTCATCCACGCGGGGAATGGCAGAATCAAACAGACACTTGTGTGAAAACACACAACCCAGCCACAAACACAGTGCAAACCTCACCAACCAGGCTTAAAGGGGAAATAATGGAGTTGCCTCTCAAGGTCCGGAGAGAGGAGTTCTCTTGGGCGTAGCACATCCATTCCAGACAAGGCACGTTCTCTGTACTCTCCCCCGTGGCTCAACGCACAGAAGGCTGCAGGGCCAGGCCTGCTTGGTTTCCCCCTCCCCACAGGACTGTCCAGCCCCACGAGGCCGCCTGTACCCGAAGCCGGCCCGGCCCAAGGCACCTGCCCCAAGGGACCCAGGGCCTTCTCTGCCCCCACCCACCCATGTCCCGGCCAGGGTTCCTCATACCTAGCTGTTTTTTGAGCTCGTCTCTCTCTTTCTGTAATTCCACACACTGGCACAGGGAACAACAGAGAAAAGAGCAATGAGGAGTAGCATCCTTTCCTCTCTCCTCAACCTCCCACTCACCCCTCTTCTGGGCTGCCTTCTATCCTTCTCCCCTCCCTTGGTACCGAATTCATGGGCATTCTACCTGTGAGCCTTACCCCAGCCCGATTTGGGATTAGAATCAGGGTCTCACTAAGTCACAGAAGACCTCGTTTAGTCGTCGGGGCCGGTCTCGACCCTTCGAGCACCTTGTGTCTGCCTCCCAAGTACCGGGATAACGGGCCTAAGCCACCATGCCTGACGACCCGTGGTCGACCTTCTTGCCCCTTATCACATAAGCCCACGGGGAAATCTATACTGAAAGGAGATGCCCTCTCTCTGAGAGCTGTAGAATGGGATGGGGCCCATTGAGTCAGCTTAAGCTGGACACACAGCCCACCATCTAGTGGAGGCTGACACCTCAAGGAACCAGAGATAGCATTACCCGAGGACAGCCTTGTGCTCCGGAGGGTTGCTGCTGACTTTCTGCAACTGAGGGATGCACAGGTGGTGGTTCCTGGTCTCCTGAAAGAGAACACAAAAGCCAGCTCCACCAGCCAGGGAGTGAGGTGGGTGGGCCAGGCAGGGTCTAACAGTGAGGTGACATCTCCCTCTGGTGGCCGCAAGTTGCACCTGCGTGCCCACAGCACCCTGCTGCTCTCTCTGAGGCCTCTGAGTCATGTATCAGGTGCTCCTCTGACCCCTAGCACCACTGATAGAGCTGTGGTGGCAACCACCCCCTGGGAGGCACGCCAGCCAGCTAAGCAGGAGCCATCAGAAAAGGTCCCGTTCCATTCAAAGTCACCTTCTGGAATTTCAGGCTCTGCTGCAAACCGTCACCCCATCACAAAAAACCTCACAGGCAGGAGGACCAAGTGGACTGAGGCCGGCCGGGCCCACTCCGCGTTTCCTGTGGCAGTGCCACCTGGATGAGCAGGGACGCCTGGGACCCAGGATGAGGCCCCAGAAGGGACAGAGCCAGAGGTCTCTCCCCACAACCCTCTCCCCTCCACTGTTTTCAAACACAGGAGACTCACCAGAGGGTACGGGCTCTCCTGGCATGAGGGCTCCCTGACTCGGTGCAAGTGGATGGGAGTCTCCTGGCGGTTGGGGTGCTCTGGTGTTGGCGTCACCCGATCTCAGTTCTCCAGTGTTCACAGACAGAGTCGCCGGCACGGGGCTGTGTGGTAAAACCTAACACAAAAATTTCTGAGTGTAAGGTTGGAAACAAGAGGGGAATGACCAGTCCCGCCCCATTAGCACTGTCTGCTACAGTCAGCTGCAGGTCAGAAGGCAGTGCTGAGCCGGCAGAGACACTGGCACAGGGAGAAAGCCCAGGCCGCTGGAAGGCAGCCTTCCAGGAGAGAGCGCCAGAAGGTAGATGGGACTGCCCACCAAAGCTGCGAGGCCCAAACTGTAAGGGGTGCCCTGACCCAAGTCAGCAGCCAGCCCCGCTTCCCACCCCGGGTCCCCCGGGAAAACGGAGGCCTCGAGGCCGCCTCTGCCGTGTTCCCCTGAGGTCCGCACTACCCCGTGGAGCCTGCTATGGCACCCAGTGGCCACGGACACCCAGTAACAAGCCCTGAGCAAGGACAAGAGGGAGCACGGGCAAAGCTGCGTGGGACTAGAGAGGAGAAGGGCGGGGTTACCGCGTGGGGAGGAGGAGCAGGAGCAGGAGCAGGATCTATTACTCACCTGGGCCTGAAACCCCGCGTGGGGAGGAGGAGCAGGAGCAGGATCTATTACTCACCTGGGCCTGGGGGACCCCTTCTCTATTTGGGTCTTTATCTTCTCTGGCCTTATGCTGCGATTCCTTTGTCTTCCTCGACGCTGATTTCTTCCCAGGGCCCCCATGCTTGGGCTGCTTTGGCCCCAAGGGCAGCAAAGAATGCCTCCTGGCCCTCCCCAGGAGCGGAACCCCCGAGACTGACGGGAAGGTGGCAGGTTCCAGGGAGGCACCTTTGAGTCTCTGCCCCAAGGAAGGGAAGGTTCTGCCCAGGGTCAGTCTGGGGCCACCCCCTGCGGACTTCTTCTCCCCGGTGGCCTTTTTTCTGGGAGTGGCTCTTGGCATGTCCCCTGCAGCAGCGCTTGCTCCTGCTGCTGCTGCTGCTGCTGCTGCTGCTGCTGCTGCTGCTGCTGCTGAGTGTTTGCCTCCCTTGGCCCAGACCATGCCATGCATTCTCTTGGAGGAAGGGGCTGCCGGCTCTCCCTGCCTTTCCCTGACTGAGCTGAGCCCTCGGGGAGCAGAGGTCGGCAGAGAGCTATGCTTGTGAAGGCCGCTCTCCCTGCCATGGACGCTCGAATGCCTGGCTGTCTCTCCCGGGTCCGCGGGGCTGCCGGCCTTGGCCTGGCCCTTGCTCTTGAGGCAAATGCTCACTCTCATGGGCTGGATATCAATGACCTCATCTGATGAGTCTTGGTCAGAGGACGAGGGCGCGGCTGCCCCGCTGCCCATCAGCGTGCCCTGGGTGCCTCTCTTTGGGCTGCCCCAGGCCCGGCCTCCCTCGGGCCCAGCAGGCCCACCGGCGTGAAGCAGGGAGGCGGCGGAGGCCTGCTGCGCGTCCGCACAACCCGGGGTCGGGGCACCTCTCCCGCTCGGGCCCGCCTCCGCGCTCCCCAAAATGCCCGACAGGCAGCTTTCTGAGGAACGGAACCTGCGGGCTGCCCGGGCCTGGCCCCGGCCTTGCTCCCCGGCCTGCCAACTCAGCAGCTTCTCCAGTATGGACGTGGACTCCAAGGGCGGGTGGGGCCTGAACACCAGGGAGTCGGCAGCCTCGTAGGCCAGCGTGCCGGGAGAGCTGGGGAGCCTTCTCTTGCGCCAAAACCCCGCCGCCCCCGCCGCTGCCGCCCCTAACACTTCCTCCTCCTCCTCCTCCTCCTCCTCCTCCTCCTCCTCGGAGTCCGAGTCTGACTCGGAGCCCTGCTGGCCCGGGAGGCCGCCCTCGCCCTCGGCCTCGGCCCGGCCCTCGCCCTCGCCTGGTCCCCGCCGGGCTCCTGGGCCTGCCTGGGGGACACCGGCGCGCTCCCTGCCCCCTGGGTCGAAATCGCCTTCACCAGAACCCTCATCACTGGAGCTCATAGCGCCGGCCTGTGACGCCGCCGGCCTTCCGCGGCGACGGCGGCCGGGCTCGCGCCAGGAACCGTTGGGCCTGCGCAGTCGACCTCGTCCCTTTATGCGCCGCCGCACGAGATCGCCTCAAACCTCGCGTGGCTTTTCGTCGACGACGCCCTCCGCGCGCCTCCCTCATTGGGCAGCTCTCCACCAACCGGCGTGCGCCTTGTTTAGCTGTCCCTGGAGGCCCTAGCCAATAGGGAGGGGGGGTGCCTCCCTGGTCGGCCTCGTTCCTTTGGCTTTCGGAAGGTGCTCTCGGCGGCAGAGGTCCTTTGTGCCTGCGCGCCTGGCGCCTCACACCTCTGCCTGCGCCCGTGCCTCTTCCCAGCCACCTCCTTTGGTCTCAGAGCCACATCTCAATGGAGTCGAACTTTCCCGGCTGCAAAGCGGGGCAGATAATAGCGCCTAGCTCAGGGCCTTGCGCAGATGCCATAGGAGGACTCGTGGGAGCACCCGGACCAGAAATCATCTGCCAGCCTCTGCTCCACAGTGTGTTTTCCCTGTGATGGCACAATGGGCAGTGGAGCCCGCAGCCCGTGCTTCTCTTTCCTTAAGGGTCGAGGGAGACGGTGCTTTGTGGTTTGCCGGCCGCGAGGGATAACTCGGTGCTAAGCGATTACCATAGGTCGGCACAGTGGCGGGTGGCTGTGTGTCCTTGATACTTTATTGGCAGGCCAGCCTTTGCCCACCTCTCCCAGGCCCTCTCCTACCCAGCCACCGTTCAGTGCAAACCAGTGGGGATCCCCAAGGTCAAAATCACCCCCAGAGATGCTCACCACTACCGATCCGGAAGATAGACGCAGACTACCGTCACGATTCAGTTGTCACAGGCCCGGGACACAACGGCGAAAGAACCCGACCACTGCGCGAGTAGACGGGTTGTGGACAAACGGGTGCCTTTGACGTCTCCTGGGGGTGTCGGTGCAGGGCAGCCCTTAGGCGAGGTGATTTGGCGGAATACACCATGTGCCGATTCCACAACATTTACTCTTCTACGCGCTGTAGGTGACTATTAACTCGTGGCAGGGGGATGGGGGCAAGCGGCTGCCTTCCTAGGTCAAGGGAAGAGACTCGGTGTTCACTAACTGCTAGGCGTGCCGGGTGGACAAATGCCAGCGGTGTAGTGAACAGACACACATGCACGAGGATGCCGGAGAAGGGAACGCGCTGGGAGCGCTCTGAATTTCCACGGCTCGGGGGATGCGCAAATGCACTTGCCCTATGTGTCCATCCAGTAAGTTAAAATGAACACGTCCAAAGGGACACAAGAAGCCTCTCTGAACACGTTTCCAAAGCAATCCCACCACCGCATACACCAAGCTGTACGATGATGCATGGGACTGGGTGTGCCTGTGCGAATTTGGAAATTGCAGCCAGTCCCTCCCGTGTGCCACTTGAGAAGAAGTATGCGTGCGTGTAAAAAAAAAAAAAAAAAAAAAAAAAGGCTGCCAGGGGCCAGAATTGAAACACAAGAAAGGCTTACCAGTGGTAATGGGGATCTGATTTTCTGTCTTATTTTCCTTGAGAATACTGTTCCCCAGACAACCTGAACTTTGCAGTCTGATATCTAGGTAGAAGTTCCTTCTTTTATTTATTGTGTGTGGTACTGGTGATTAAACCCAGCGGGCCTTGCTCTTCTGAGCCACACCTGGAGCCTTATTTTATTTATTTTGAAACAGTGTATCACTAAGTTGTGGAGGGCCTAACTTGAACTGGCCTCAACCAGCAATCTTCCTATCTCAGCCTCCCAATTTCTGGAATTATAGGCATTTACCACTATGCCTGGCTCCCTTTTTTCTCAAAGGCTCTGGAATATTTGAATTTCCATATTTTTGCCTCCAAACTCCTATTCCATCAGCCCTCAGTTTATTTCACTCCTCCTTTCTCAGTTTCCATTCATATCCATTGTCTTTCTGAGATAGAAGACTTTTTTTAATAATGGGTAGAACACAACCATAACAAAGGACAAGGAACAATTTTACAGAGACTTCCCAAACTAGTCTGTCTCCCAGGTCTTTCACTCCCAAATTTCTGGGAAATATGTATCTAACTCTGGCATTTTTAACTAGCCCAGTAATGAATAGTTTAAGCAAAGACAATTAGAATGTTTTTATAAACCTATGATTTAGTGCTTTCCAGAGTTACATATTGACTTGATAATGGAGACCATGTTAGCCTGCGGATTCTGAGAATGGCTCGATATGTACTATATTAAGATTACAGACTTAACGCCGGGCGTGGTGGCACAGGTTTGTAATCCCCAGGCTTGGGAGGTGGAGACAGGAGGATCGCGCAGGTTCGAAGCCAACCTCGCTGGCTTAAGAGACCCTGTTTCCAAGTAAAAACATTAAAAAAATAGGTGTCTGGGAGTGTAGCCCAGAGGTAGAAGGGTTTCCAGGAACCCCAGCACAACCCGCCAAAAACCCCATAAGGGTATAAGGGTAATTTTTTAAAAGATTACAGACTTACATTTTATGTGTTTGTGTGTTTAATTTTTAAAGTATCTTCTGTGCAGTAATATTCAAACTATGATGGTTATGAGATTTGATTTTCAAAGAAGATTACCTGGAAACCTGCACATTTCTTCCCAGGATATATATATGTATATAGTTTGTGGTACTGGGGATGGAACCCAGAGGCATTATACCCTCAGCCCTATTATTTCCGTCTTTATTTTGAAACAGAGTCTCATTGAGTTGCAAAGGGCCGCACTAAGTATCTGATACTGTCCGTGAACCGTGATCCTCCAGTCTCAGCCTCCCAAATGCTGGGATTACAAGCAAGCAGTCACCACACCCAGCTTCCCCCAGATATATTATTATATCTATAATCAGAGGCTTGACCCTGGGTGTGTCATTCTTCTTCAAGAGGCAAGGGGATGGGGTGTATACACCTTTGCTATTCTTTAATAAATTTTGGCTCATGTCTTGGTTTCAATGTGTCCTGGAACTTTTTTCAGCAATATAAGTTAAGAAGCTGCCTGGGCTGAGTTAGGACTCCACTGCTCCCTCTAGGGACCTCCTTGGACTCCTGTCTGGTAACACACTAAACCACTCTAGGACAGAAGAAAGGACCAGGATCAGTGCAGTGAGTAAAGTTTTTAAATCACACTTTTTATTTTGCTGGGGATTAAACCAAGGGACATTCTACCTCCAAGTTACACCCCAGCCCGATTTTATTATTTAATTAGAAACAGGGTCTCTACATTAATGCGAGCCTCACTGAGCCCCAGTACCACCAAAAAACACCTTTAGCTTCTTCTGTCAAGGAACCCTGCCACCTTGCCATTCAGATCACTGATAATGAGGATGAACACTGACTTGGCTAGCTATGCTAGTACCAGTCAGGCAAGTCCTCACTTTTCATTTTGGTTGAGCACTGTTTAGTCTGGCCTCTGACGACCCAGACCAGATTCACAACTGACCCAGACCTGAGTTTCTGACACAGTGAGCTGAGCTCCGTGGTAAACAGACTGTCCAACCTCTTTTCCAGGTCATACTAATCAATCAAGCAAGTGATCAATCTCTCTCTCACGCACGCTGCCCTAAAATACTATAAACTGTATGAAATTTGCATGGAGTATTAATGAATGAATAACCTGTCTTGACCATAATTACAATAAACACTCATCAAATGACTGAGACTGTGTTTTGGTTGTTTTCTACAATCTAAGTCTGCTCAGAACATCCAGGCAACCAGTAACTTAACTGTTGATCCTGACTGAATCCCAAACTCCTTTGATGATGGGTTCCCCAAACAGAGGACCCATCATGGCATAGAGATGGAGGCCATCTCAGGTTCTATTTTCATTGTCCTTAAAATGGAGGTATGAGCAGAGAGCATGGTAGTACATGCCTACAATATCAGTACTTGAGAGGCTGAGACAGGAGGATCTCAGATTGGAGGCCAGCTTCAGCAACTTTTCAAGGACCTTAGCAACTTAGACCTTGTTCCAAAATACAAAATAAAATGGGGCTGGGGGTATAGCTCAGGAAAGAAAGCCTATGAGTTCAGTCTCCAGTGCTTCATACTCAAAGTAGGGCCAGGATATGGCTCAGAAATAGACCGTCTCTAGCTGGGCATGGTAACACATGCTTGTAATCCCAGGACCTGAGAGGCAGAGACAGAAGAATTGCAGGTTCAGAGGCAGTCTCTGCAACTTAGTGAACCCCTGTTTCAAAATAAAAGAATAAAATAGGGCTAGGGTATAGCTCAGAGGTAGAATTCCCCTGAGTTCCATCCCCAGTACCCCCCCAAAAAAAGAAAGAAAAATAGACCACCCCTGGATTCAATCCCTAGCATCCACACTCACTCACGAAGACACAGACCATCCTGAAAGCTTCTGGGTCTTATACTCAGCCTTTCATTGATAATGTTCCTTTGCTTCCCATCATTTCTCCACAGGGTGACAACAGCGATCACCAGCCTCCTCTACCATTCATGTGGAGATTGTGGTTTCTCACTGACATAATAACAGGGCATGGTGACACTGAGTTGGCCTAAGGGATCTCTTATATTTCAAATGTGCCCTTCCTTCTTATCTCCAATTGTGGAGTACCAGTTCAATTGCCGCTTTGGTTGTGGGATCAGTTACTCCAGACAATACAGTGGTTAACTCCCTTCTTTTTGTTTTGACTCAGGCTCCCAAGCCAGGGGAATTATTCTTAGCCTGCTCTCAAATGGAACAGCTCTGCACATTTTTCCTGTCACCTCCCTCTAAACCCCACTGCTATAGCATCTCACGCAGACCTTGAGCCAAAGTTCGGTCAGGGGACACTCAAGAGCCTAAGTCCCCCATGAAGTATAAATAGCATCTCCTTCTTCAAAAAATTATTTTAAGGCCGGGCATGGTGGTGCACGCTTGTAATCCCCGCTCTTGGGAGGTGGAGACAGGAGGATCATGCAGGTTTGAAGCCAGCCGCGCTGGCTTAAGAGACCCTGTTTCCAAAAAATATATAAAATAGGTCTGTGATGGGGTGTGTCCATACAGCACCTAAGGAGATTTGGCCTGAGCGGCCTACGGCCTAAGGCAAAACTTTAAGTAAAGTGATTCAGCAGAAAAGGGGCAAAGAGGAAGCTAGGAAGGCATGGTTTTCCCCATTCATTATGGGTGGAGAGACTGAGCAGTTTTTCCTTTCTACCTTTAAAGGAGCTTTCCGCACACATGAATGGCTCATGTACTGGCCTGGGATTGGCTATAAACTACGTGCTAGTGATCTTTATCCCAGATAGACTAGGCTATTTCTCATGGAAATTCCCCTCGTGGCTTGGTGCTATATATAGGACTGCTTGGAGAGAAATAAATGAGATCTTGCTTGACTTGACTCCCGGCTCGTGGGTTTGTGTTCGAGTCATCGGTACTCATCATCTCGCCAAGCCCTGCCAGCTGTCGGGCTGGATTCCCGACAGGTCTGGGAGTGTAGCCCAGAGGTAGAAGGGCTTCCAGAAACTCCAGTACCACCAAAAATAAAAATAAAAATAAATTATTTTAAGATCATTTGGATTAATATGTGTAATTGGAATTTTATGTATAAGCATTATAACTAAAACTAATGGACAACGAAATGTGAGACTGAGTCAGCAAGGATATTTTTTCCCAAGAATAAAGTTTGAGCCAAAGATTAAGTTCAAACTGACCTTAGTTTGGGTCAATATATAAAATTAAGCTCAAGCTGGCCTTGTTATAAGACAAAGCATATTTTCTATGATTAAATGTCTAGCACCCTACCCTAAAGTCTGTTAAAGACCTTTTCTGTCCTTGAAGTTTCCTGCTTACATAAATATGGTTTTGTCTGTCCTACATAAAAAATATAAAGATTATAAGTTCTAAATAAAATTTAAAAAGATTACAGCTAGTCTCATGTGTCAGCATCTCTCTCACAACCTCGACTCTTCTCTCACCAACACACAAACCCTAACTCTTACCAAGACTAGACCCCAACACCCCACCCAGCCACCACCACTCAGAGAGAGGGCATATCAAATCACATAAGTCGTTCTTTAATGTGAAAAGGCTGTGAAGTAGGATAGGCAGGGGGCAAAAGCAGGAGCAGAATGGAATCACAGACTGAAGAACTGGAGGGAACTGGCTTGGCCAAAGTTCTTGGGCTCCACAGGCACGAGGTGCTCATCCTGTAGGAAGATGCTGGGTTCAACCTGTCAAGCAGAGCAGACTCAGGGCAGCCTCATGGCCAGGGCTGCGCCAAAGGCCCTCCCAGACAGTGGGAATGGTGGGGAGGGGTGTGATAAGGCTAACACTCACTTGAAAGGGCCTGAAAGTTGTCAGTGAGGTACTGCATGGTGGCTGAAAGAGAGAGTAGCATAACCAGGAACTCCAGAAACAGGGATACAAAAACTTGTCCTGATCTCCCTGGCCAGGGTGGAATCTCTAGCCCTAGAACCTGATTCTCCTCCTGCCCAAACAGCCCTGGGTCTCAGTTCCCCCAACCACCACTTCAACTCAACACAGACATGTCTTCTGTAACACAGCATGTGCCAGTAGTTCTCCAATTCTGGTACATGGCAGAACCATCCAGAAACTCATTACAACAAACAAAACACAGGACAATAAACATAGTACAGACCCATACTGACTAAGAACTTAAAGAGAGAAATAAGAGACTTTTCTCTCAAGGTCCTGAGAGGAGATCTCTGGGACTCTTGGGCAGAGTACATGCAGTGCGGACAACACGCTCTTTGTTCACACCCCCATGGTTCAATGCACAGAAAACTCCAGAGCCAGGCCTGCTTGATTTCCCCTCCCCACAGGAATGTCCAGCCCCATGATGCCACCTGTACCTGCAGCCCAGCCCTGCCAAAGACACCTGCCCCAAGACACTGAAGTTTGCCCCTACCACCGCCCAGCCTGGGGTTCCTCATACCTAGTTGTTCTTTGAGGTCATCTATTTCTTTCTGTAGCACCACACACTAGCCCAGAAGACACCAGAGAAAGAAAAATGAGAAATAATACTGTCCTCCTCAACCTCCCACTCTCCCTGGTCTTTATATTACTCAGCCCTGTGGTAAGACAGGAAGGGAATCCTTAATGGAAAGAGGAGTCTCCTCTCTGTGGGATGAGGGATGAGAGAGGCACGTAAATCAGCTTAACCTGGACGTGGAGCCCATCATCTAGTCGGGCCAGGCTTCACTAGGAGCCAGAGAAAGCATTACCCGGGGACAACCCTGTGCTCCTGGTGCTTGTTGCTGCTTTTCCGGAACTGGGACATGCGCAGGTGATTCCTGTTTGCCTGAAAGAGAACACAAAAGCAGCTCCCCAGCCAGGGAGTGAGGTGGATGGGCCTGGCAGGGCCTAAAGTGAGATCAAGCATCTCTCTCTGCTGGCAGCAAATTGTACCTGCATGCCCAGCAGCTCCCTGCTCTCTCTGGGCCTGCCTTCCCTGCTCCCCAGAGTTAATCCCGCTGTCACTGTGAGGACCAATGTGGCTAAATAGAACCCAACAGAAAATTATCAGTTCCACTGAAAGTTTACTTCTGGAGTTGGAGTTTATGGCACTGCTACAAATTACCCCCCACTTCAAAACCCTAACTTGGAGGATCAAATGGCCTCTCGATTGTCCTGCCCATACTCCTGTTTTCTGTGGAAGCACTGTCTGGCTATGCATGGAACCTCGAGAGGCTTATCCCCCAGAAATAACACAGACAGATTTCCTTCCTCCTCCTCCCTCCCCTCCACTGCTGTCAAACTCAGAAGACTCACCGGAGGGTATAGGCCCCCTGGCCAGGCTCAAGGACAAGGTCTGGGAGTTTCCTGGAGGTTGGGGAGCTCTGGTGTTGGGGTGTCCACTGGTGAAATCTCCAAAGTTCATCAACAGGAAAGGTGGCCCTGGCCTGTGTACTGGAAGCTAGAACAAAAACTTCCCATTGAGTCTAGTTAGAATGTGTGTCTGTTGGATATGATTATGTATGACAGGGCTAGTGTGAGGTAGGGAATAAGAAGAAAATCCCAAAGTGCATCTCATCAGCACTCTCCCCCCCCACTCCGTCCCAGGCCAGAAGACAGAGCTGAGTCAGAGATACAAATAAGGGTACAAGAAAACCTACAAAAAAAGACCTGGGAGTGGGGAATTAGAAGGCAGTTGGGACTAAACAGCAATGGTCTGTAACCCAAACTACTAGGAGTCCCATGACCCTTGCCAGCCCTGTTTTCCATCCCAACCCATTTTGGGATGATGCAAGGTAAGCACACAGTGACAATGACAGTGAAGGGTACCTAACTATGTATTTTCTTGATGACTGCCCAAACTACAAAACCCCCAGTGTGTCATCCTCAGGACAGTGGGTTTTTAATGACAACCCCTGGACAAGAGGCAGAAGGAGCAAAGGCAAAGATATGTGGGCTGAAAGACGAGATAAGTCAGTGACAGGAGGAGAAAGAAGTGGAATAAGAGGAAGAGAAGGATGGTGTACTTACCTGGGCCTGCGGGACCCCATCTCTATTTAGATCATTATCCTCTCTGGCCATAGGCTGAGACTCCCTTGTTCTCCTTGTCACTGATGTCTTTCTGGGGCTGATGTGCTCAGACTGTTTTTGTACAAAAAAAGCAACAAGAAATACTTCCTGACCCTCCCACGTAGCAGAATACCCAAGATCTTGGAGAAGGTAGCCAGTTCCAGGGGGGCTGCCTTGAGTCTCTGCATGAAGGGAAGGCCCTCCCCAGTGTAACTCTTGAACCACACCTCCTAGGGACTGTTCCCTGGCAGCCTTCTTCCTAGATATGGCTCCTGGAAGGTCTCCTGAAGCAGCAACTGCTACTGGGTATTTCTCACCCTTGTCCCAGACCACACTTTGCATTTTCTTGGAGGAATGGGCTTCGCTGGCTATCCCTGCCTTCCCATGGCTGAGATGAGACCCTGGGGAGCAAAGGTCAGCACAGAGCCCTGCATATGAAGACCGCTTTCCCTGGCATGGACACTTAAAATCCCTGTCTTTCCTGATTCCCTGGAACTAATGGACTTGGCCTGGCCTCCTCCTTCGAGGCAAATGCTCACCCTCATCAGCTGGATCTCACAGAACTCATCTGACGAGTCTTGGTCGGAAGAGGACCACCGGGCAGCCCCGCTGAACATCATCCTACTTTTAGTGCTTCTCTTTGGGCTGCCCCAGGCCCGGCCTCTGTCAAGCTCACTGGCACAGAAGAGGGAGGCAGCAGAGGCCTCCGGTGCCTCCACATAGCCAAAGCCCATCTCGCTTCTGCCGCTGGGGCCTGCCTCTGCATATGCCCAAATGGCCGACAGTTCCGAAGCGAAGCTTTCTGGGGACGGGTATCTGTGAGGCCACCGGGCCTGCCGGCCGGACAGTGACTCAACAGCAGCCGCAGTCTCCACAGCGACCTGGGCCCCGAAGTCCTGAGTGTCCCTCTTCTCCTTAGCCAGGGGGCCAGGCCAGCCTTCGCGACCAGAAATCACCCTCCCTCCCACCTCTGTGGCTTCTTCCTCTAACAGGGACTGGAGAGCCTGGCCCTGGTTGTCTGAGAGGCCGCCCTCGCCCTCACCGCTTCTCGGTGGCCCCAACTCTGCCCCCGCGCCCTGTCCTGGTGGGGCTCCCCAGCCTGCCTGGCCTCCGCCCGCGAGCTCCCCACCCTCCCCGCAGAAACCCGCTCCCTGAAGGGCTGCCTCATCGCTGGAGCTCATGTCACCAGTCGGAGTGGCCGGACAACACCAGCAGCCAGGCCTGCCTGGACCTAGTCACCACAGAAGCCACACGCGATCTCCTCAAACACCTCACGGCTTCCAGCGGCTTCGACGCTCTTTTATTGGTCCGCTCTCCACCAACCAGAGTTCCCCTTGTTGGACTGTTGGCTGAGAAGCTCGCCAATAGGGATGGGGTTTCTTGGTTTGCCGTGGCTGAGGGTTCCCCTGGATTGTCCAGAGCTATCCTAGTGTGGAGCCCCACTGTGGATGCAGTCAGAATACTGTCTCCATCTTTCCGTTCTGCTTCCTTTTCCAAGCAGTTTCCTATCTAGCGAGTGGGCAAAAAAAAAAACCCAGCCCTTATTCAGGGACCTCTGAGGATGCATGTGAAGCACCTAGACCAGAAAGGATTTGCAAGCCTCTGTTCCACAGCAAGACTTTCTTCCCTAAAGGAAAATGGGCAAGGACACCCATAGTCGGTGATAAGTGCTCCCTGTTCTTTTTCCTATAAAAGATCAGACAAAACCTGTTTTGTGATTTGTGGGCCATGAGGGTTTTCTCACTACTCCTTGATTACCATAAGCCATCAAAGTGGCTGGTGAGCCAGGCTTGGTGGCACATTCCTATAATCCCAGTACTAGGGAGGCTGAGACAGGAGGATCGCAGGTTTGAAGACAGCCTCAGAAACATAGTGAGCCCCTCAGCAACTTGGGGAGAACTTGTTTCAAAATAAAAGTTAAAAAATTGACTTGGAGACAGGTGTGGTGTAACATACTTGTAATCCCAGTACTTGTGAGGCTGAGACAGAAGATCGCAGGTTCGCCGGCAGTTCAGCTACATAGTGAGGACTCTCTGCAACTCAATGAGACCTTGTTTCAAAATAAAGAATAAAAAATAGGGCAGGGGGTGTAGCTCGGAGGTCGAATGCCCCTGGGTTCTATCCCCAGACCCGCAAAAAAAAAAAAAAAAAAAAAGTGGAATGTTTCTGAGTTCAATTCCCAGTACCACACACACACAAATAAAACAGCTGGTGCTGTATGTCTGTGACACTTTATTGGCAGGCCAGCCTTTGCCCACCTCTCCCAGACCCTGCTAATGCAAATCAATGGGAATCCTTATGTTCAGGAATACTCCAGAGATGTTCACCACCACTGATCGGGAAGATGCAAACTACAATCACAAATCAATTGTCACATACCAAGGATACAACATCAAAAGAACTTAACCACTGCATAAGTACATGGGTTATGAACAAACTGGCCTTTGACATCTCCTGGAGTTATAGGTGGAGGGCAGCCTTTGGGCGAGGCGATTTGGCAGAATGCACAAAGTACAGATTCTACAACATTCACTGTGTGCCTGGCACTCTTCTAAACACTGTCTATAACTATTAACTCATCCTTACGACAGGAGGATGGAGCAAGTAACTACTATTGCTGCCTTCCTAGGTCAAGGAAACAGACTTGGAGTTTACTAACTGCTAGGCACACTGGATGGACAAATGCTGGTAGTGTAGTGAACAGACATACATGCACAAGGATACTGGTGAAGGAAACAAGCTAGGAATGCTCTGAATTTCCACTGGTCAGGGGATGCACAAATGCAGTTGACCCATGTATCCACTAAGTTAAAATGAGCAAGTCCAAGCCGGGTATGATGGCACACGCTTGTAATCCCAGCATTTGGGAGGCTGAGACAGGAGGATTGCAGGTTCTCAGTCAGCCTCAGCTACTTAGTGAGGCTCTCCACAACTTAGTGAGACCTTGTTTCAAAATAAAGAACTAAAAAATGGGGCTGGGGGTAGCATGAAGGCAGAATGCCCCTGGGTTCAATCCCCTAGTACCACAAAATAAATAAGTAAATAAATAAATTATTTTTTATTTTTTTGGTGGTACTGGGGATGGAACTCTTCTAGAAATCTCTGGGTGATACGTCCAGACCTATTTTTTTATATTTTATTTGGAAACAGGATCTCTCTTTTTTTTTTTTTTGGTGGTATTGGGGTTTCTGGAAACCCTTCTACCTCCAGGCTACACTCCCAGACCTATTTTATATTATTTTTATTTGGAAACAGGTTCTCTTAAGCCAGCAAGGCTGGCTTCAAACCTGCGCGATCCTCCTGTCTCCCAAGCACGGGGATTACAAGTGTGCGCCACCACCCAGAAAATAAATAAATTTGGGCAATGTGTGCATGTATGTCTACAAAAGTATTTTCCTTATACCATTATGATGTATGAATACATTGAACCAATAAAAAATTAAAAAATAAAAAATAAATGAGTAAGTCCAAAGGGGCACATGAGTTCTCAACTGTTAACACATTTCAAAACCAATCTCACCACTGCATACACCAAGCTGTAGAACGATGCATGGGATTGGATGTGCATTTGTGAATTTGGAAATCGCAGCCAATCCCATGTGCCACTTAAGAAGTATATGTGCATCTAAAAATATGTTGTAATAGCTGGGTGTGGTGGCACACGCTTGTAATCCTAGAATTTGGGAGGCTAAGGCAGGAGGATCGCAGTTTGCAGACAGCCTCAGCTACTTAGTGAGGCCTTCTGAAACTTAGTGAGACCCTGTTTGCAAAATAAAGGGATCAATAATCTCTTCAAAGAAATAATAGCAGAAATTTTTCCAAGACTTCTGGGAAGATGGCGACCGAGACAAGCAGCGTTTATGAGTCCTGCTAAAACTCGATCTCTATTGCCACAAAATCAGTGCTTTTCATAGCCAGAGAACACTATCAGCAGAGAAATAAAATATGTAAACAAAAGGGACAGAGAAAAAAAGGACAAGAAGAACAACCAGAGACCAGAAAAAAAATCAAGCCTGCAACGCGGTGGCGAAGCCGTACCGGCACCATCTTCTCTCACAGCACCAGGCTCCAGAGAGGAAAGGTAAACAAGGAGCTGAAGTGAGCAGCTGCAGATCATTCGAGTATAATTCAGCAGTTCTTTCAGTGCAAAGAATGCCTAAAACTCCCAGTGGCCAAGCTCATCACACCTTCCAGGGACTCAGAACGGAGCTCAAAACCAGAAAAGAAATACACCAGCCTCACAGCCGAGGGCATGGCAGCAGTACCATATTGCCAGCAGCGATGGCAAGTTCACCGCACCCCGCGACAGCTCCTGATCAGCGCGCACAATAGCCGTGAGTGAAATTGTAGCCCCTAAAGGATAAATCCCTGTACTGCACTCCCAGGGACTTGCACAGCTTTGATGATCTCCTTGGAACTAAGATTTTGCAGTCCAACCCAGTGAAGGAGTAGCAGCAGCAGAGATACCACACCCTAGTCACAGCTCCCCGTGGGAAAACGCCCAGCCCAGCACCCTCACGGTCTTGCGCAGCCTCGATTAACTCCCTGGGTCTGAGACTTTGCGATACAACCCAGTAAAGGAGTAGTGGCGGCTGAGATGACCAAAAACTCGAGATCCAGAGCAGCTTAAGTGAAGTTGTAGTGACCAAGGGAAGACACAAACTTCTGAAATCATGGGAAAGAGGAACAACAATGCACACAACCCCATATTATCAGAACCTGATAACACAGAAATTCAGAGATCTCCAGAAGATCAAATCAGAAATATAACTGTAGAAATAATACAGGACCTTCGAAAAGAATTTAGAGAGAATCTAAAAGAAATAAAGGATGCAATCATTGAGATAAAGGCATCAATTCAAATGATAAACAATCGATTAGAGCACATGAAGAATAGAATCTTGCTTCTAGAAGATAATCACTCCAAAAACGAATGCATAATTTATAACTTAGAAAAAAAATCAGACAGCAGGAATCTGACATTGAAGAAATATGGGCCCACTTTAAGAGAGCTAACCTAAGAATAATCAGAAGAGAGGAGGGGAAAGAAGGTGAAACCAAAGGGGTCAATAATCTCTTCAAAGAAATAATAACAAAAAATTTTCCAAACATAGAGCAAGAGATCGATACACAGGTCCAGGAAACTTACAGAACTCCCTTTAGACAGGATCAGAGAAAAGGTTCCCCACGCCACATAATTGTCAAAATGACCAATGTGGAAGCCAAGCAGAGAATCTTAAAGGCAACAAAGCAAAAGGCCAAGAGACATTCAGAGTCAAACCAATTAGAATCACTCCAGACTTCCCAAACCAAGTCATGAAAGCCAGAAGGGCTTGAAGTAACATATTCCAAACTCTGAAAGAAAACAACTTCCAGCCAAAAATTTCCTACCCAGCAAAACTATCTATCAAATTATATGGGGAAATTAAAAGCTTCCATGACAAACAGAAACTGAAGGAATTTATGTCTTCAAAACCAGTGCTAGAGAAAATACTCAAGGAGATTAAATACAAAGAAGAAATAGGTAACACACACCAGAACCAGAGAAACAAGATTTTCCATCCAGCAGACAACTAAGCAAAAAAAAAAAAATAAACAGTATTACAAAACAGAAATAAAATCATAACATGTTAGGAATTAAAAGTTATTTCTCAATAATCACACTGAATGTAAATGGCCTCAACTCCCCAATAAAAAGACATAAAGTGGCAAAATGGATTAAAACCAGAATCCATCCATCTGCTGTTTACAAGAAACACACCTTACAAGTAAAGATAGGAACAAACTCAAGGTAAAGGGCTGGAGCAAGGTAATTCATGTTAAGTAGCTATCCTAACAAATGTGAAGTAATATTTTACTATAGTTTTTATTTTTATTTTCTTAATGATTAGTTATATTATGATAAAGATGAGTGATATTCATGTGTTTATTGGTCATATAAAAATCTTTGGAGATTCATTATCTATTTTAGTCTTTTACCTATTTCTAAATTTTATTGTTTGCTTTTATTGTTGCTAATTTTTAGGATTTATATTTGGAATATTAATATACCTTCATATATATCATTTGGAAATATTTTATCCCATTCTATCAGTAACTTTTAATTCTGTTTACATTGTCTTTGGATGTACACTATTTCTATATTCTTTATGAAGTTTGTTTGTTTATTCTTTTGTTGCCTGTGCCTTTGGAATCATATCCAAGAAATACTGCCAATTTCAATTTTGTGAAGTTTTATGACCCTGGTGGTTTTCTTATAAAAGTTTAAAGTCTTAAGATTTACATTTAGGTCTTTTATCTATTTTGAGTTAATATTTGTATATGGTGTTAGGTAAGGGCCCAATTTTATTCTTTTTCATATAGTTATTATTTTTCAACAATATTTAGTGAAAATATTATTTCCTTCACCAAATGTTCTTGGGAACCTTGTCAAAAATAACTTGACCATATATGGAAGAAAAAAAAACATATCAAAGTTAGTCAGGAAACCAAGCATGGGAAGGAGGAAGGGGGAGGGAAGGGTTAGGGATTGGGTAGGGGCTGATTGGGTGATGTGTGTATGTATATCTCCACAAGCTTTTTATCCCATTAAGATATATGACTACAATGCACCAATAAAAATTTATTTAACAAAAGAAAGAAAGAAAGAAAGAAAGAAAGAAAGAAAGAAAGAAAGAAAGAAAGAAAGACAGACAGGGCTGAGAGTGTCACTTAGAGGTAAAGCAACCCTGGGTTCAATTCCTAGTATCAAAGAAAGGGAGAGAGGGACCAAAACACACATCTGGGCATGAAAGTACATTAAGAAAAGTGCAAAACTAGCCAGGCATGGTGGTGCACACTTGTAATCCCAGTACTTGGGAGGCTGAGACCTGAGGATTGCAGGTTCATGTCCAGTCTCAGCTACTTAGTGAGGCTCTCCACAACTTATTGAGACCCTGTTTCAAAATAAGGAATAAAAATAAGGCTGGGAATGTAGCTCAGAGGTAGAATGTCTCTGGTTCCATCCCCAGTACCACAAAAAAAAGAATAAAAAATAGGATTTGAGGTGTAGCTAAGTAGTAGAATGCCTGTGGGTTCAATCCCCAGGAATGAAAAAAAAAAAAAACAAAACAAATAGACAGAAAGGAAGAAAACTCTGGGCATGGTGGCACATGCTTGTAATCTCAGTACTTGGGAGGCTGAGATTGGAGGATCACTGATTCACAGCCAGCCTCAGCTACTTAGTGAGACATTGTTTCAAAATAAACTAACACTGGCACATGCTTGTAATCCCAGCATTTAGGAGGCTGAGACAGGAGGATCCTGGTTCACGACCAGCTTTAGCTACTACTTAGTAAGGCCCTCCGCAATTCAGTGAGACCCTGTTTCAAAATAAAGAATAAAAAAATAGGGCTGGGGGTGTAGCTGGAAGTAGAATGTCCCTGTATTCCAACTCAAGTACTGCAAAGAAAAATTTAGCCAAATAAAAATAAAAAATAGGGCTGGGGTGTAGCTTGAAGGTGGAATGCCCCTGGGTTTCAACCCCCAGTAACGAAAACAAAAAAGAAAGAAAACAGAAGACTGAAAAACTCACTAGATGGCATCAATTTTGGTTCTGATGAGGCAGAAAAATAATCAATGTGTTTGAAGATGAGGCAAATGAAAGTAACCATTTTAAGAAGCAGGGAGAAAAATAGAAGAGAACTGTGGAACATCACCAAGCATATCAACATATGCATAATGAAATCATAGCAGAAGAGAAGAGAAAAAATAACCAAAAAGAATGTTTAAAGAAATAATGGAGTATGTCTCTGGGTTCAATCCTCAGGACCACACACACACAAAAAAATAAGAAAGAAAGAATGGAGCATGCTGCTGGCTAGGTGGGGTACTGCTGGTGCCATGATCAGAAGAGGACACCATGGGGCCAGACAGCTATAACTCTGGCACTGTAGAAGAGTATGTCACACACCTGTAATCTCTGTGACCCAGGAGGTAAGCCAGGAGGATAAAGACCCTATTTCCAAATTTAAAAGTTTAAAAGAGGCTGGAGGGTGTAGCACAGTGGTAGAGCACCCCTGGGTTCAAACCTCAGTATGGCCAAAAGAAAATATGTCACATCTCTACTCTTGTGATTGGCCATGTAAGAACATGAACATCACCTCTAAAAAGCTTAAATAAAATCAAACTTCAAAAACATTAAAAAAAGAAGTAATGATTGGAAATTTCCCAAACTTGATAAAAAGATAAAAACCTACACATCCAAGAATCTCAATGACTCCAAAAGCTATAAACAAACATATATCTGCACCAAGAAAAATTATAATTGAATTGCCAAACCACAGAAAAAGACTCTGGAGATCAGATATATTAAGTAAAAGGAGTCCTCAATAAGAATAACAGCATTTCCCTCCCAGAAACCATGGAGAAAGCTGAGCACAGTGACTCACACCTATAATTCCAGTACTTGGAAGGCTGAAACAGGAGGATTGCAGATTTGAAAACAGCCTCAGCAACTTAGTGAGGACTTAGCAGTTTAGTGAGACTGTTTAAAAAACAATTAAAATAGGGCTGTGGGTGTAGCTCTGAGGTAGAACGCCCCTAAATTCAATCTCTCAGTACCATAAAAAAATAAGCTGAGGGCTATGTTGCTAGATCTGTCCTATAAAAAAAATTCGGTTTTTTTTTTTTTTTTTTTTTTTGCGGGTCTGGGAATGGAACCCAGGGGCATTCGACCTCCGAGCTACAGCCCCTGCCCTATTTTTTATTCTTTATTTTGAAACGGGGTCTCACTGAGTTGCAGAGGGCCTCACTAACTAGCTGAGGCTGTGCGCGAACTGCGATCCTCCAGGTCTCAGCCTCCCAAATGCTGGGATTACAAGCGTGAGCCACCACGCCCGGGGTTAAAAAAAATTCTAAAGGGAGTCAGTCTTTCAGGTTGAAATGAAAGGACATAAGACAAAAATTCAGACATACAAGTAAAGAACTCCAGGAAAGGAAACTACATTGGTAAATATATAAGTTAAAATTATCATATTTGTTTTGTTAATCCTCTTTTAATTTCCTATATAATTTGAAAACAATGATTATAAAGCTTTGTTAATGGGTGTGTAATAGGAAAAAATCTAATTCATGACAATAATACCAAAAAGCAAAGAACAAAGCTATATGAAAGACTTCTGTACAGTGTTGAGGCAAAGTTGGAGTAAACTCAAACTTCAGAGTTCAAAATGTAGGAAGTTAATAGTAATTCCCATAGCAACCAATGTGAAGACATCTAAAACTATATATGAAGTAGGATATTTTATTTTTGCTGTACTGGGTGGGGATGGAACCCAAGGGCATTCAACCTCCAAGCTATTTTTTTCCTTTATTTTGAAACAGAGTCTTACTAAATTGCAGAGGGCCTTGCTAAGTAGCTGAGGCTGGCCACGAACTGTGATCCTCCGGTCTCAGTCTCCCAAATGCTGGGATTATAAGCGTGTGTCACCATGCCTGGCTTAAGTAGGACATTATATATTAATAAAAGGTTTGATTCATAGAGAATATATAATAATTATTAACTTAGACACACCCAACAATGGAGTCCTAAAATATGAGTCAAACACTGACAGAACTGAAGGCAGAAATAGACACTTTTTATTTTTTGGTGGTACTAGGGGTGGAACCCAGAGGCTTTCTACCTCTGGGCTATACTCCCAGACCTTATTTTATTTGGAAACAGGGTGTCACTAAGTTGCTGAGAGCCTCAGTAAGTAGCTGAGGCTGGCTTCGAACCTGTGTGATCCTTCTGTCTCAGCCTCCCAAGCGCTGGGATTACAAGTGTGCATCACCACACCCGGGTAGAAATAGACACTTTTAAAATACAGTTTGAGATTTCAATATCCTACTTTCTTGAGTATAGACTACATGTTAATTTCCAAGACAAGTTTTAAAAGATTTTTGTCTTTGTTCTTTTTATTTATTTATTTATTTATTTACTTACTTACTTATTTATTTATTTTTACAGTACTGGGGATTAAACTCAGGGGTATTCTACTTCCCAGCTATACCTCCAACTCTTTTTTTTTTTTTCGCAATACTGGGACTGGAACCCAGGGGCATTCTACCTCCGAGCTACACCCTCAGCTCTATTTTATTCTTTATTTTGAAACAGGGTCTCACTAACTTGCATAGGGTCTCACTAAGTAGCTGAGGCTGGCTGCAAACCTGTGATCCTCCTGCCTCAGCCTCTCATGTACTGGGATTATAAGCATGCGCCACCATGCCTGGATTTCCAGCCCTATTTTTGTTCTTTATTTTGAAACAGGTTCTCGCTAAATTGGAATTATACGTATGCACCACCACAACTGGCTCACTCTTCTTGATATCCTACAACTTGAATACCATGATGTAAAATTAACATTATTTAGGTACTATGATGTGTGTTAATACCATTTATAGGATAAGAGATTAAGAAAAAGACAAAAGCAGATGGGCATGGGGATGCATGCCTGTAATTCCAGTACTTGGGAGATGAAGACAGGAGGATAGCAGATTTGAGGCCTGCCACAACAACTTAGCAAGGTCCTCAGCAACCTAATGAGACCCTATTTCAAAATAAAAAGGGGTGGGGGTGTAGCTGTGGGTAAAATGTCCCTGGGTTCAATCCTTAATAGCATACAAAAAAGAGAAAGAGATTAAAGCAAAGATGATATATATAAACTCTGTAGAAAAATTTAAGTATGTTGCCAGGCATGGTGGCGCACACTTGTAATCCCAGCACTTGGGAGGCTGAGACAGGAGGATCGCACAGGTTCGTAGCCAGCCTCAGCTACTTAGTGAGGCTCTCAGCAACTTAGAGACCCAGTTTCCAAATAAAGTATAAAATAGGTCTGGGAGTAAACCACGGAGGTAGAAAAGCCCCTGGGTTCTACCCCTAGTACCACCAAAAAAAAAAGTTAAGTATGTAATGGTTTAGATTTAGAATGTTCCCCTAGCCTTAATGGAAACAAGACAGCAATGTTGGAAGAGGGGCGTGTTTTCTAAGGAGGTGGCCTTGGGGGTTATATATGGTCTCTTCTCACCCTGCCCTCTTTCTTGCTTATGGCCTCCACAATGCGAGAAAAGAGCTTTGTGTTCTTCCTCTGTTTCCCACCACCATGCCCTAAGCTTGGCAGACCCAGCCTGACATGGACTGAAACTCCGAAATCTCCAAGACTGTGAACAAATAAAACTTCCTTCCTCTAAATTGTGTAGTGAGTTGTTTTGAATTACAATATTGAGAATGCTGACTAAGACAAAGTATATGTATGCTAATATGTAGATATATGCATTTGTATCTATTACTCAGGGATCTCTAAAGAAACAGGATCAAGAGTGTAATTAGCCTCTTTTTGACCCTGGAAGCAAACAGATGGCCCATTTTAGAGCTGACATTTTTCCTCCTCCCCTGTTTTGCCTTCTCCCTTTTCTTCACCACTGTTAACGAACAACATGATTTTATTGATGTAGGATAGAATAAGTAGGTATAAAAGAGACAGACAGTAGGGGGGATATTTTTTTTCCTTTTCTTTGCCTTGCCTTAAATCTTTATGCTTCTATACCCACCTTTCTATAGTCTGTTGACTTTTTATTTCATAGACAAGAACCAAATAAGAGAGACAAATGACATTATTTTGGGAAGTAAAGAAAGCATTTGGCTAACAGCAGGTTCGAGGTCAGCCTCAGCAATTCAATGAGACCCTCAACAATTTAGCAAGACCCTGTTTCAAAAATAAATATAATTTGGGCATGGTGGTACATGCTTGTGATCCTAGTACTTGGAAAGCTGAGATAGAAGGATTGCAGGTTGAAGACCAACCTCAGCAACATAGCAAGGCTCTCAGCAACTTAGCAAGACTGTTTCTAAATAAAAAATAAAATAGGGCTGAGAGTGTAGCTTGGAACTAGAATTCTCCTGGATCCAATTCCCAACACCAAAATATAAATAAATAAATAAATAAATAAATAAATAAATAAATACATAAGCTAGGGTATAGCTCAGGGGTAGAATGCCCCTAGGTTCAATCCTCAGTACCAAAAGAAAGAAAGACAGAAAGAGAAAGAAAAAATGTGAAGAGACCCATTAGGCATTATGCTTCTTTGTGGCTGTAAGAAGGCCCAGATATAGCAGTTTATTATTCAACTTAGAAACAATATCTTGACATGCACCATACCCCTGAATCCCTAGAAATTTCACTGAAGTCGAATTTTTGTCACATTTATTTCTCCTCCTGTATTAGTCTGCTTCAGCAACTTAAGTGAGGTCCTCCACAACTTATTGAGACCCTGTTTCTAAATAAAAAATAAAGCTCGGCGTGATGGCACATGCCTGTAATCCAAGAAATTTGGAGACTGAGAGAGGAAAGTTGAAGGTTTGAGGACTGCCTTGGCAACTTAGTGAGACCCTGTTTCAAAACAAAATAAATAAATAAAAGGGGCTGGGGGTGTAGCTCAGAGGTAGAAAGGCCCTGTATTCAATTCCCAGTATCACTCAAATAAAATAAAATATAAAAACAGGGCTGGGGGAGTATTTCAGAGGTAGAATAGTCCTAAATTTAATCTCCAGCACCAAAACAGAAAGCAAACCAAAATAATGTGAATTCATTGTAAATATACCCCCCTTCATTTAAGGGGTTTTAGGTTTGTGAACTGGCTCAAACCTGGGAACTGATTGAGAGGCTGTAACATCGTTTTTATTCTTCAAATTAGACTTGTTCACTTAATAAAGAACGCTTTCATTTACGTGGCTCAATTAAGAATTTAGTAGGCTTAGCCAGATGTGGTGGCACACACCTGGAATTCCAGGACTTGAGAGGCTGAGATAGGAGGATCACAGGTTCAAGCCCAGCCTCAGCAACTTAGCAAGACCATTTCAAAATAAAAAGGTCTGGAGCTATAGGTAGGAGATAGAATGTCCCTGGGTTCAAGCCTGCTGGTATTTGAGTCTAGTTATAGATTTAGAATCAAAGAGAGGTGATAGAATGTGACCTAAGAAGTATAATCAGTTATCTTTCAAGGCAACTACCTTGGAGGGTGAGGGGGCATTCCAGTTTCCTCAGGTGAAGCAGGGTTAATCTCCTCAGGCAGAGGGAGAGTGGCTGCTTCTAATGACAAAGAACATTCATCAGAGTTTAAGGGCTCAATGAACCCAGCATCATCAGGATCTTGCCATATGTCCCCATTTCAACTTTTAGGATTCCCAGTCAATGCCCTCCATTTCATAGCAGACACCCTGCATGGCTGAGGATTCAATATGCACCGTAATTCAGCTCCTTGCAGGAATGGATTCTGGGTTTGGATTTTCAGCCATTTCAGCTCTATGACTACAGAAGTTAAAGGTTTCTTTCAGGGGGTATCTAGACAAGTTCACGTCTTTTAGATGCCACTTGAATTGGGAATTTCGAATTCCCTGAGAGCATCCTTTTCTTTCTCTACTTTCTAGTCCAACACAATTAGAAGCAACGCACCAGTCTCATTATACTTGTTAATCTGAGGGGGGAAAAGTCCAAAGATATGATAGCAACCTAGAATATTGCCTTTGGAAAGTATTTGATTATAAGTGATAGTGATAATTTGTGTATATCTAATGTCACACCATGTCATAGCCTACTGGTGCTCTCTTTGCTACTAAAAGAGAGTCATTACTGCCTTTAAATCTAGTCAGGTAGAGAACCAATTCCAGATACCCCAAAAACCATTTCAGAAAACTCATATTCCTCTAGAATCACTCTTAATATGAAAATCTGCATTCACCAATGGTCTCCCAACTTTGAAATATGCAGTATAGGCCAGCTGCTTGAAGGCTCAAGGAAGAGTTGATGGTGCAGTCTGCAGTCCAAAGCAGTCTGGAATAGAATCTCAGTCTTATTCTCTTAAGGTCTTCAACTGATTGGATGAGGCCCACCCACATTGTGAAATGTAATATGTTTTATTCAAATTCTACAGATCTAAATGTTAAACACAGCCAAGTGTGGTGATGCATACCTGTAATCTCAGTACTTGGGAGGCTGACAGGAGGATCACAGGTTTGAGGCCAGCCTCAGCTACTTAGTGAGATTCTCGGCAACTTAGCAAAATCCTGTTTCAAAACCATCCCAGTAGCTAGGAGTGGTGGCGCACACTTGTAATCCCCGCGCTTGGGAGGCAGAGACAGGAGAATCGCGCAGGTTCAAACCCAGCCTCGCTGGCTTAAGAGACTCTGTTTCCAAATAAAAATATAAAATAGGTCTGGGAATGTAGCCCAGAGGTGAAAGGGTTTCCAGGAACACCAGTACCACCAAAAAACAAACAAAAAAACCCATCCCAGTACTGCAAAAAATAAAAAGGGCTGGGTATGTAATCTCAGAGATAGAATGACCCTGGGTTCAATCCCCAGTACCAAAAAAAAAAAAAAGGATGAGGAGAAGGAGGAGTAGGAATAGTAAGGAAAAGAGAAGGAAGGAATGGAGGGAGGGAGGGAGGGAAAAGTATTCTGCGTATACAGTAGTCCTTTATCCACAGGGTTCCAAGACCCTCAGTAGATGATGGTACATGACAGAAACCTCAGTACCAAATATATATACTATGTTTTTTCTTATACACACATAAATATAATAAAGTTTTCCTTTTTATGGTACTGAGGATTGAACTCAGGAGCATTCTACTTCTGAGCTACACCCCCAGCCCTTTTTTTTTTTAACTTGGAAACAGGGTCTAAGTTGCTGAGGGTCTCACTAAGTTGCTCGGGCTGGCCATAAACCTGCGATCCTCCTGTCTCAGCCTCCCAAGTACTGAGATTAGAGATGTGTGCTGCTGCAGCTGGCTGATAAAATTTAATTTATAGATTAGACATAGTAATATATTAACAATAACTAATAATAAAAATGGGATGATAATATACTGTAATAAAAGATGTGTGAATGACATTTGGGAGGCTGAGACAGGAGGATTTCCCAGGTTCAAAGCCAGCCTCAGCTACTGAATGAGGCTCTCAGCAACTTAGCGAGACCCTGTTTCCAAATAAAATATACAAAAGGTCTGGGAGTATAGCCCGGAGGTAGAAAGCCTCTGGGTTCCACCCCCAGTACCACAAAAAAAAAAAAGAAAAACTGACTTAGCTAAAAGTAATTAGCAAGTCTATAGGAGAAGGGAGCTAGGACTTCCTCTTTCTAAAGACAGATCTACATAATTATTGGACGATCTAGTTTGAGTCGGAGGAGGGTGGTCAACCTTGGAGAAAGGAGAAACATGGGCATAAGACTCAGTTCAGCAGGAGCGGGAGAAGTACAGGGGCTGATACTACGTCCGAATTACGTGAAACAAGATGGAGGATATCATGTATAAAGTCTGTTCTGTGCTTTGTATTTCGGTGATTTCATTCAAAGCACCCTGGGTAACATGAGGCTGTATCTATCTTCTGTATTTCTATCTTTTTAATAAACTTCTTTAAATCTTCAGCAAGAGTCTGGGCTATTGCATATCTATCCTTAGCTCAGGACAATAACCCGGGATTTTTGTGGTTGTTTTGGGAAATTATTCCCAAGGGTCTAACAAAGGTCCCTGGGGACAGTTTCCCAACCCGTAATATCTCCCTCAAACCCGTAACAGATATAGTAGATATGTTCTCTTTGACATATCTAAATTGCCAGCATCACTACACTTGTGCTTACAAGTAGTGCAATATCACTACAACCAATCTGATAATCAAGAAAGTAACAAATAGATGGGTAGCATATATAGCATGAATACACTGGACAAAAGGATGATTCATGTTCCAGGAGAGATGTAGCAGTTCAGTGCCAAATGTGCCATCATGCTATATGTGTGTTCATCATGCTACACAGCATGTGTTCTATATAGCATGTGTCCATCATGCTATACAGAACAGTGTACAATTAAAAACCTATGAATTGTTGAACGCTGAGACAGGAGGATTGCAGGTTCAAGGTCAGCCTGGGCAATTTAGCAAGACCATGTCTTAAAACAAAATTTAAAACAGGCTGGGGGTGTAGCTCAGTGGCAGAACCCCTCTGAGTTCAATCTTCTGTACAAATAAATATATAAAATCTAAATATACAAATCTGAGGTTTTTTGTTTCTGGAAACTTCCTTTTAAGTTTTTGGAGCATGTTTGATCAGGCATTACTAAAACCTTGGAAAGAGATAAGGGGTGGGAGTATATTGTTAACATATAAAACTAAAAATCTAAGAGCTACAATTACTATAGTGAAAAAAAGAAATGGGATGAAGAAATCAGTGTGTTAGCCTTTTCCTTGCTGTGATGAAAATACTTTGCGAAAATAACTTAGAGGAAGACAGGTTCATTTAGCTCATGATTTCTCAGTTAATGGTCAGCCTGCTCTAAGGCAGAAACATCCCAGTAGCAGAGTGTGGTGGAAGAAAGCTGCTCATGTCCTAGGTGGGAAAGAGGGGCGAGAGAATGAGAGGAGGGAGAGAGAGAGAGACCAGGAACAGAGTCCTCAGGGCCACATTCCCCACTGACCCACATCCTTCAGCCATGCCCATCTCTGAACCTTGGTGCCTTGGAAACCAGGCTTTCAACACATGAGCTTTTGGGGGGGACATTAGCTCTCCCTCAACCAGTATGCCCTCTTGTGGTTTTGTGGTGGAGGCCCAAGACATTAGGCAGAAAGTACTTGGCTTGCGGTGATGCCACTGATTCTTTGGGTCATCCAAGTCAGTCTGGGCAGCACAGTCCAGTCATAAGGGCTCTCTTTCCCTTGTCTTCCTGTCCAGTGGCCTCTTCCTAGGAGCCTACTTTCATTTGTGAGCTGCACCTCTGAGCCTCGATTTCCCATCTGCACTTGCAAGGGTGGGGGAAGATAACAGCACCTGGCTCCGAGGCCTATGAGGATTCAATGTAGCAATGGGTGTGAAACACCATTGCAGAAAGGATTTGCAAGCTTCTGTTCCACAGCAAGACTTCCGCATGGATAAGAAAATGGACCAGAAGCCCTGCACTGTGACTGCATGCTTGTAATCCCAGTACTTGGCAGGCTGAGACAGGAGGATCGCAGGTTCATGGCCTGCCTCAGCTACTGAATGAAGCCCACAATTTAGTGAGACCCTGTTTCAAAATAAAGAATAAAAAAATCGAACTGGGGTGGAGCTTAGAGGTAGAATGCCCCTGGGTTTAATCCCTAATACAGAAAAAAAAGAAAGAAAAAAAGAAAAAAGAGAAGAAAAAAGAAATGGACCAGTATGGAAATTCCTCTTCGGGACTTGGGAGGGAGAGACCTGAAATGAAGGACCCAGACAATTGCCTCTTGTACAACTGACAATGTTATTCTCTGAAACTAGGGTTTTTATACCCTTTTCCAGTTAGGTTAAGTATCACATTCTCATGGGAAAAAAACAGACATCGCAATACCATAAGGAATGTTAGGGATAGGGAAGGTGCCATAAATCACTAAGGTACAATCATCAAAGAAAACTAATAATCTAACAATCTAAACAAATGTAGGGGAGGGGAGAGAGGCTCAGTAAAAGGGTTAATATAAATTCCCTCTTTCACTGGGGGGCTTTGGGGTGTGAATTCCGGAGGGGACTGGAGTTCAGCCTGAAGTCTTGGGAGAGTCTGACTTTTCACCAGCCCCTCTTTTTTTTTTTTTTTTTTTTTTTGGTGGCACTAGGGGTGGAACCTAGAGGCTTTCTACCTCTGGGCTATACTCCCAGAACTTTTTATATTTTATTTGGAAACAGGGTCTCACTAAGTTGCTGAAAGCCTCACTAAGTAGCTGAGGATGGCTTCAAACCTGCGCGATCCTCCTGTCTCAGCCTCCCAAGCGTGAAGATTACAAGTGTGTGCCACCACGCCCGGCTCATCAGCCCCTCTTTTAACTCCTTCGGAATGTTCCATTCCTCAGGCTTCACCCATGTCCCCCGTCAGACCAGGAAGTGCATAGTCAGTGATATTTGTACTTTTTTTTTTTTTACAAAAGTTGAAATTAATTTTTGCAAACCAGAAATGCATAATCTTCCAGGCTTGGAATGGTTATGCTCTGTCATTGTTGAAAATTGATTTGGGATTTTATTTTGTATTTTCAGGATCAGTGATAATGGAACATCTTTTGGGATGTCATTAACAGTGGGGATTTCCACTTATTTGCCTTAACTCCTAGTGGTGGTAGGATAAGTTCTGGGAGAGGTGAGTCCAGGGCAGTCTGCCAATTAAATTGTCAGGAGCATACAGCCACCTGTCACTTTGATTGCTTTGGTCATCAAGATATTGGGAGCAGGGCGTGGTGGCACATGCTTATAATACTTGGGAGGCTAAGACAGGAGGATCACGCAGGTTCGAAGCCAGCCTCAGCTATTCAGTGAGGCTCTCAGCAACTTAGTGAGACCCTGTTTCCTAATAAAATATAAAATAGGCTAGCTACACAATTCACCATTGGCAAACTATGGAACTAGCCAAGATGTCCATCAATAGATGAATGGATACAAAACTATGGGATATGCACACAATGGAAATCTATTCATCCATAAAGGAAAACAAAATTGCATCATGTACAGGGAAATGGATGAAAGTGATGAAAATTATGCTAAGTGAGATTAGTCAGTCACAAATCAGATGCTCTCCCTAATATGCGGAAGCTAGGGAGAAAATAGGTCATAGGAGGAACTCTAGACAAAGAAGGAGATACTACAGATGAGCAAATAAGGCGACCTGAGGGGATGGGTGGGAGGAAGCAGGAAACACTCTAATGCCCATGATGTACTTGAACAAACACATCAAAGCCAATCACTAAGCCAAACATGAGGAGGGAGGGGGAAGGAATGGGGTGGAAATTGGGTAAGGGCTAATTGGGTGATGTATGTATGTATACATTTTGTACCCCATTGAGATGCATGACTACAATGCACCAATAAAATTAAAAATATATATATGGTCAAGAGCCAGGCATGGTGGCGCACACTTGTAATTCCCGCACTTAGGAGGTTGAGACAGGAGGATTGCGCAGATTCAGAGCCAGCCTCAGCTACTTAGTGAGGCTCTCAGCAACTTAGTGAGACCCTGTTTCCAAATAAAATATAAAAAGGTCTGGGAGTATAGCCCGGAGGTAGAAAGCCCCTGGGTTCCACCCCCAGTACCACAAAAAAAAAAAAAAAAAAAAAAAAAAAGATATGGTCAGAGATGCTGCACAGCCCACAAATCACAAAACACTTGTTCTCTAGCCCTTCGCAATTATTTTCTGGTCTGGATGCTTCACGCGCAGGATTTTATCAAATCCTCACAGGTCCCTGAGAATGGTTCTGTTATTTGTGCCACTTCAAAATTGGAAAACTGAGGCTCTGAAGTGATGCTGAAGGAACAAAAAGAGGTACCCAGGAAGAGGGTGTTAGGTTTTTAGGCGCAATAAAAAAGGCGAGAGAGACCAGTGCGCCAAGAAGACAAAGAATTTGAATGCGGTCTCCCCCAAGTATAGGAGCTGGACCGCTCCTGAAGACCTCCGAGCTCTTCTGACGCTTGAAGGGAAATGCCCTTCCTTTTAAACTTTACGTCGCGAGGAAACTCCGCCCCTCTCGCGATATCGCCCAGCAGAGTCTCCTCCTTTTCTAACGTCCCGCCCCGCGGGACCTAACCTGTCAGAGGGAAAGCAACTGGAAGAGAGGGAGAAGCGCAGAGAGACAATGAGGGTCCAGCAACAACTGGGCTCAACTGGTTCAGATTGGCTTGTGAAGACCCAACGAACTCGGGCCTTCCTGGCAAACAAAACTAACCCTATTGGCGAGGGTCTCCAGGGACAGCCTAGCAAGGAGCTCGCTGATTGGTGGAGAGTGGACCAACAAGAAGGCCACACCTTGGGCGTCGAAGACACTGAAAACTACTAGTGCTGTCAGAGTAGTCATCGCGTCCCAACAGCTTGGCTGATCCTACCTTGACAAGCCAGCATGAGTTCCAGCAACGAGGCCTCTGTTCAGGGAGTGAGATTTATTTCAGAGGGCAGAGAGGGCGCGGGTGTCTCCCCGCCAGACCCCAGAGCCCCGTGGGGAGTTCAAGTGGGACTTGAGTTTGGGCCGCCACAGGGCCAGGACCTGGACTTGGAGTATGAAGAAGGGGGAGAGGTGGGATGGACGATGCTTCCTGGATGTGAAGGCCGGCCTAGCTCCCCGGCCGAGGAGAAGGATGCTGCTCTAGGCTTCTTGCCCCTCCTCAGTGTGGATTCTGCGGCCATTGTGCAGAAGTTGACCAGCTTGCAGGCCCTGAATACCTGCAGATTATGGTCTCCGGAAAGCCTCTCAGGTGAACCTTCGGCCATTTGGGCCAAGGCGGGCCCCAGCGTGGGAGGCACACTGGCCTCCAGCTTAGTGGAAGGGCAGCAGGCCTCTGCTACCTCTCTCCTCCACCCCAGTGGGCCCCAGGGAGACCTGGCCTGGGGCAACATGAAGAAAGACACAACAACAAGGATGATGGTCAGTGGGGATGCCCAGCAGCCCTTTTCCGACTTGGTATCTTCAGCTGAGTTCAATGAGATCCAGCTAATGAAGGTGAGTTTTTGCCCCAAAGGAGGCCAGGCTAATTCTATCAGGCCCAGGGAAACAGGAGGCACAGCCAGATAGTGGAGTGTCCATGCCAAGTAGAGCTTCCTTCATATGCAGGGCTCTCTGCTACCTGGAGACTGACCTCAGCCATTGAAAGGCAGAGAGAGCTGGAAGCCCCTTCCTCCAAGAAAATTCAAAATGCGGTCTGGAGCAATGGAGAAAAAGGCCACTCCTAAGAATTCCAGGCATGAAAAGAAATCTCTAGTGGTGATCCTGGGTGGGAGAGGTCAAGATTTACCCTGGGGAAGGCCTTCCCTTTATTGGGGCAGAAACTCAAGGTGGCCCCCATGGAACTGGCCACTTCTTCCCAGTCTCTGTGAGTCAATGCTTGGGAGGGCCAAGAGGTATTCCTTAATGACTTTGGGACCTAAATAGCCCAAGCCTGGGGTCACTAGGAAGAAATCTGGGGCAGAGAGAAAAAGGGAGTCCCTGCCTATAGCCAGAGAAGATAGTGACCCAAATAGAGATGCAGTCCATCAGGGCCAAGTGAGTAGGCCATCCTCCCCCTCCCAGTCTCACCCCTAGCACCCTTCTTTGCATTTCACACAGTTTTTGCCCTTTCATCCTTTGCCCGTTACTCAGTGGTTATTATTGGGAGCCCACCATCATTAGGGTTCAAAAATGGTGGTCTTCGTAGTGCCATCACAGATCGAGAAGGTAACTGGTAGGTATCAGGCACTGTTGGCTGCATTTCTTGCTTGCTCCCTAGAGGGGCCAGAATCAAAAATCAGGTCTGGCTGCTGACTTCATTCAGGGAACAACTTAGTTTGGTCTGCACAACATTGATGTTTAGTTCCATCTATTTCTTGATTCCTCCCTTACAGCTGTTCCCAAAGCCTGTTTTTCAGAAGCTCTTGACTTTCCTGGCACCTCCTCAGATGAATCCAGTGGGATCAGCTCTACCTTCTGGCATGGAGCTGAGTGAGAGAGAGGATGCCGATGAAATGAGCTTCAGAATTCCCCTCATTTCTCCACCTCACCCCAGCCCTATACACAAATCGTCACACTCAACAGGCAACACTCGAATTTGACTCAATGAGAAAATGTTTATTAGCTTCCAGTGCACAGACCACCCTTCCAGTGTATGCATGGTGGAGAATTCAGCAGTGGAAAACCCAATACCAGAGCCAGTCAATCTCTAGGAATCTCACAGCCCTTGCAGCTGAGCCAGAGAAACCTCTGGGCTAGAGGCCCTGAATCCTGTGGTGAGTCTTTTTGCTATCAGTGGAGAGGGAGGGAAACCACTGGTTCTGTCTCTTCTGGGTGCTTGGCCTGCCTTCTAGGCTTGCCAGCTTAGCCAGGCAGTGGGCAGTGGGATGTGGGCAGAACTAGCCTCTGGCCACTTGATCCTCTGTGAGGGCTTTATGCAATGTGGGTGATTTCTAGCAGCATACCAAATTCCAACTCCAGAAGACTTGCAGCAAACAGGGACCTTTTTGTTGTTGTTGGGTTCTGTTCGGCAGCATACATGCTCTCATATGCTCCAGCGATGAGGGGAGAGAATTTTGGTCCAGAGGGTGGGGTACTTGGTCGGTTGCCAGATTCTGCTGGCTGCATTTCCTGCCTCCTCCCTAGACTGTCTGGAATGAGAAGGGGAGTGGGGAGTGTGCAGACATAAGCTAAGCAAAGCCAGGGGCTGGCTGTGCTCCAGCTCTGCCAGTGCTTAGCACAGAGCCATAGTGCTGGGGCTCCAGAGGGACAGCCGGGCTGACCGTGGGGAGCAGGGGAGGCACGCCCAGAGAGAGGTGAGAGCTGCTGGGCAGAGCAGGTGAAACTTGTGGCCAGCAGAGAGAGGTGTCACCTCAGTGTGGACCCTGTCAGGTCCATCTACCACAATCCCTGGCTGGGGAGCTGGCTTTTGTGTTCTTTCAGGTGACCAGGAACCACCTGTGTATTCCCCAATTCCAGAAAGGCAGCAGCAAGCACCCAGAGCGTGGAGCTATCCGCAGGTAATGCTTTCTCTGGCTTTTTGAGAAGTCAACCCCAAATAGATGGTAGGCTCTGTGTCCAGATTAAGTTGACTTACGGGCTCAGGTGCATCCTTCACCCCTCAAAAAGAGAGCATCTCTTTTCCACTGTGGGTCCCCTCCTACCTGGCCATAAGGCTTTGGAATATTGGGGATCCAAGGACCAGGAGTGAGTAGGAGGGTGAGGAGAATGAAAGCCTGAATGTTACACCTCATTTCTCTTTTCTCTGTTGTCTCCTGGACTAGTGTGTGGCATTACAGAAAAAAACAAATGACATCAACAAGCAACTAGGTATGAGGACCCTCAGGTAGAGATGGGGGCAGAGAAGGCCAGGCAGGTGCCTTTGGCCCGGCTAGACCCAGGTAAAAGCAGCCTCGTGGGGCTGGACAATCCTGTGCGGAGGGGAAACCAAGCAGGCCTGGCCCTGCAGGCTTCTGTGCATTGAGCCACGGGGGAGAGTACAGAGAACGTGCCTTGTCTGGAATGGACGTGCTACGCCCAAGAGAACTCCTCTCTCCGGACCTTGAGAGGCAACTCCATTATTTCCCCTTTAAGCCTGGTTGCTGAGGTTTGCACTGTGTTTGTGGCTGGGTTGTGTGTTTTCACACAAGTGTCTGTTTGATTCTGCCATTCCCCGCGTGGATGACAACTGCTGGCATGTGCTGTTGTCTTGTAGAAGGCACTGCAAAGGTTGGGGTGACTGTTGGGTTAGGGAGTAAGTCTTAATGGCTGCTTGGCTAGGGACTGGAAGGGAGAAGGGAGTCATGGGATGTGGTCTTTTATCAACCTTTACCTGGAGTGGCTGGCTATGTCTCTCTCTCTCTCTTTCAGAGGCCTTGCAAGCCCTTAACGAAAAGTTCCAGAACCTTGGAAGTGAGTATTTATCTTGGGCCACGCTTCCCCACTGTGGCGGCTGTCTGGGAGGGCCTTTGGTGCAGCGCTGGCGGGGCTCTGCTCTTCTCCACAGGTTGAACGCAGCTGCGTCTTCCGACAGATGAGCAGCTCATGCCTGTGGAGCCCAAGAGCTACAGGCAGAGAAGTTCCCTCCAGTTCTTCAGCCTGCGATTCCATTCTGTCCCTAGTTATACCCCTGCCTACACTATTTTACAGCAGTCTTGAAATAAAGTGCCTGTTACCAACTTTATTCTGCCCTGTCTCTGAGTGATAGGACTGGGAGGGCAGGAGCTGGGTGGGGAGCAGATGGAGAACTGCTCCCCTGGCACAGTTGTGTGGCGGCCTTCCTCCTGAGGGGATTCCGGGCTGACCCTGAGCAGGAGCCCTGCCCTCAGGCTTACCTTGAGGCACTGGCTGGGCTCTTTGTGGGTGGGGAGCCACGCCTGCCCGCCTGCCCTCTCTCCACCTGCCTTCGTGGTGCCCCACCTGAACTCCCTGCTCACGGGTCCTGTTCGTGTCTGCTGTCCCCCTTCAGCGGGGACTAGGCAGCCCCTTCCAGGGCATCACATCCTCCTGCCTGTCCTCTCCTCCTCCCTTTCTGCCTTGAGTCCCCTCGGTCTCTCCCATGTCTCTGCGGGTGGCCTCTCCACAAGGGCCATTTCCACAGGCATTGGAGGGCGCAGCTGAACTCTCCCCCTCCTGTGTCCAGTCCTCTTTCTGGACTCAACCGTCTCCCTTGGGGGTCCCCACACACAGGGACAACTCAGCGGGAAATCCCACAGCATCCTCAGCTTTGAGGCTCAGTTGCTGAATCCTGTCAGGACTCCCTGCTTCTTCCAGTAGAGGGGTGGAGCAGAGGCCACCTCCCAGTGGGTGGCAGGGAAAAGCAAAGGTACAGGGTCCGTGGGGAGAAAGGGTGGCCATAGGGCATGGGGCAGGGAGTGCTCCTTGGTGTGTGGGTTGGGAGTGAGGCCGTGAGGGGTTGCTGCTTCCTCTCTGCCTTCACAGGGGAAGCTGCTGCAATGCATGGGCAGGCATCGTGGCTCCCCCCATCTCCCGAGTCCCAGCTCAGCCACCCACTGGCCCTTCCCTAGCCGATGGCCTCTGACCTCATTTGAACGGGGCCAGTTGGTTTCCTGGGCATGTGTGTGTCCATGACAGAGGTGGGTGTGGCTGGATGGTCATATCAGATAGCATGGGACCAGTCCCAGGACACAGAAATTTCTAGACATAATATTCATGTGTGCCAGCTCTGGCTTTCAGCCTGCTGCCTGAGGACGTCTCGGGGCTTTGCCTGAGTGTGGTGGGCTGAAGGCACCCTCCCTAGTTGACAGTTGGCTTTCCTTGCTTTCGTGAGGGTCCCTGGTTCAGTCTGACGCCCACTCAGAGGAGAATCGTGTTTAGGGTGAGACGGGTGCGGGTCCTGCAGCTCCAGGAGACAGGATTTTAGTGACCCCCCCTGTGACAGATGAAGGTAGAGCGTTCACGGGGTGTGGGGGCATGTTTGCGTGTGCCTCTGAATCTACTGAGTCAGGACCATAGCCCGAGAAAGAGGTCCGAGTCAGAATGGAGGCAGTAGGGGCAGGGCACTCGGGGGGGGGGGGTGCCACGCACAAGGGCGCGGTTGGCATCCAGATTTGGAGAGGTGGATTTCAAGTCACCAGACTCAGCTACAGAGTGTCAGGTCATGAAAGTGGTTGGAGGGATGTGCAGGCCGGCTACCCCTGACCAGAGGGTGCTCACCTCATCTGTAAAGCGGGGAGCTCCGTGGAGGACGGCCACGCCCCGAGCTCACCGTGAGCCAGGGGCGATGTGCGTGGTGAGGATGGACAGTGGTAGACAGGCGCTGCCCGTGAGTGTGAATGGGCCCAGAGAGGCAGACCGCTGTGCACGTGGCGGGACAGTCACACACCTCAGACCACAGAGCTGGGCCGTGGGGACTTGCAGCACCCACTTGAGTAGGTGGGATGGATTCCTTTGCCGTGGCAGCGGCCATGACCCGGGTTGCTCTTTCCTGGCGGGGTAACACAGCAAGCTGAGGTCTGCCTGAAGAAGCCGGACAAACACTCTGCAGCTGGCTTCCTGCCACTTGTGACGCCTAGGCTGTTTCCTAAGGGGCTGAATTCCGGCCTCGGCCACTGTCCTGGGAGCCCCAGGGCCATCTTCCCCAGGACAGCAGCTATTGAGAGAGGGACCCGGGCCGAGCACAGCCCTTGGTGGCTGGCTTCACAAGCCCCTGAGCTCAGCGTCTCTGTGAACCATGCTCACACGGCTCCTCCAGCACAACCCCCTGGCTGTCACCAGCTCGCCACTGCCCGTGTCAGGATGGAGGCTTCTGGTTCTAGGTAAGTTAGTGAGAGATTCTGAGACCAGGATTACAGAGTTCCACCTGGGCCCAAGTGGAAAGGCTGTCGCTCCCTTCCCGCAGGCATTGCATTGCGGCCTCCCGCAAGCCTTCCCCGAAACCTGGCCCAGGCAGGCAGGAGAACGTGGGCTGGCCCGGAGGCCCCGTGCTAGTCTTGCCTGTTTGTGCTGCCCAGCGCAGAGCCAATTCTGAAGGTTGCATGATGGTGTCCCTGTGCTTGGTGCAGCTGCACCTGGGAGCCCTGAAGCTCCCAGCTGGCCCGGGTGTGGGCTCCCACGTTTTCATTCCTCAACGTGGGCATTCTCTTTGCGGCCAGAGAGGATGGTCTTCTCCTCAGACCCCTGTAGGGCCAATGGATTTTGAGCATGTGAGCCGGCCAGCAAAAGCAGCAAGGGTGGTCTTTCTCAGACGGGAGGATGCCCAGAAGGCTCCATTTGGGGGTTGATGTGATAGTCATTATACAAGAGCCATATAGTGAGTTACAGCCATGATCCTTGTTGTCACAAAATTCTGGGTGACCTTGGACAACTTCCATGCCCTTCTGTCCTACTTGTCCATGAATTCCTTTCCCCACCCACATTTCCTCATCATCCACTTCCTGTAAGGTCAAAGCCAGCACAGGTGTTTGCCAGGTATGGCCATGTACATTGTGGCCACAGGATGGAAGTCTGTGTGACCACCTTTCAGAGTGGACATCGCAGCCTTGGCAGTCTTGAGACCCTCCTGTTTACTCTCCCCCATCACCTCCTCCTCCCTTGGCCTCCAGGGGTCACCTGACTTACAGGTCACCTGATTGCTCCAACAATTGCTCACTTCTGCTTAAAATATTAACGATTTCTGTTTAAGGAATAATCCTTCATGAGGTACAAAAGTAAAATCAGATCAAGTTAAATGACATGTCATCTGGGTAGGAAACATTAGCCTACTTTTATTTGTCACACAATTATAAAGTGATCCTGACAGGTAATTACTACCCAGCTCCAGAAACTGTACGTTTCACCTTTTGAGGTGCCATGTAAGTTTCTTTTCATGAAGGAAGCAAATACAAAAGACTACCTGCCGTGTAATTCCATGACATGATGGACATGGGAAGGCCCAAAGCACAGGGACAGAAAAACAGATCATTCTCTCCCAGGTTGTGGGGGCAAAATGATGGCGGTGTGGTGATTTGGGTTGATGTAAATTCATATATTTTTACTGTCATGGTAGTTCCATGACAATCTATGTTCAATAAATTTGACTGTAGATAAATTATATTTTTGTAATTTTGACTTTTTGAGGACAATAAACAGGACATTTCTTTCTTGTGTGTGGGTTCGTATGGCACTGGGGATGGAACTCAGGGGCATTCTACCTCCAAGCTACACTCCAAGTCCTATTTTATTTTATTTTTATTTATTTATTTTGGAAACAGGGTCTCACTAAGTTGCTGAGAGCCTCACTAAGTAGCTGAGGCTGGCTTCGAACCTGCGCGATCCTCCTGTCTCAGCCTCCCAAGCATGGGGATTACAAGCATGCACCACCACATCTGGCCCTATTTTATTTTTATTTTGAAACAGAGTCTCTTGGTTAATGAGAGTCTCATTACTTGCTGAGGCCATCCTCAAACTTGCGATCCTCCTGTCTCAGTCTCCCAAGTACTGAGATTACAAGAATGCGTCTCCATGCCCACCTTAAACAGTACATTTCAAATGGATATTGAGATCTCCTAATTGCTTGTTCTGAAAATGAAAATTGTGTTTATTTCCTCTGTTCTATGAATGTGCAGAAGTATGCTACTGTATTTTCTAAAGTTAGAACAGGTTTGTATTCTTGGAATGAATCCAACTTATCCACGGCATCCCTTGTATTCTCCCTCATGGATCCTGTAGAACTCAGTTCACTAACATTGTCTACGTGATTTATGCTTCTGTGCCATGTCCATGTTCAGCCTGGGGTTTTTCTCTCTCAAACCAACCTTTGTCAGGATTGGTATCATGGTTATTCCAACCTCAAAACCTAGGTTTAGTAGTGTGTGTCTTTCTCAGTTTTCTGCAGAAGTTTGTCAAAGTGAAGAAGTTCTCTCCTAGGACTTTTGTCGGAATTCCTTGGGGTAGCCAGGCATGGTGGCACCTGCTTGTAATCCCAGTATCAGGAAGCTGATACAGGAGGATTGCAGGTTCGCAGTCAGCCTCTGCAACTTAGTGAGACCCTGTTTCAAAATAAAAGTGTAAAATAGGGCTGGGGGTATAGCTCAGAGATAGAATGCCCCTAGGTTCTATCATTAGTACCACAAAAATAAATAAATAAATAAATAAATAAATAAATAAGAATGCTTTGAAAATTTTTTTTTCTTTTCAGAGAAACTTGGAATCATGATATGTTTTGTGTCATGGTCATAAAAAGATTCAGATTCCCTATTCCTTCCTGGATCATTTTAGCCAGTTGTTTTCTAGAGATTGGTGAACTTTTCTACATTTCCAAATTGAACAAAATGACTCGCAATATCCACCATTACCCCAGATTTTATTTTTTAAATTTTCTAACCTACTCAGGAGTTGTAGGTAAATGCAAGAGCCCCATAGATCCTTCACCTGAATACACCAGTAGTAAACATTTTGTCACATTTTTTTATCTCTTTCCCACATTTTATTTTAAATTTGACCTTATTTATTTATTTATGTATTTATTCATTTATTATAGTACTGGGGATGGAACCCACAGACATTCTACCTCTGAGCTACAACCCCAGCCCTGTTTTTTATTATTTATTTTAAAACAGGGTCTCGCTGAGTTATAGAGGGCCTCACAAAGTAACCGAGGCTGGTTGTGAACCTGCAATCCTCCTGTCTCAGACTCCCAAATGCTGAGATTACAAGCATGCACTACCATGCCCATCTAAATTTTACCTTATTTTATATCTCAACAGACAGGATTTTACTACATTGCCTAGCTCCCAACTTAGACCCTGTTTTGAAATAAAAATTATTTTGTTTTAATTTTTTTTTGGTACTGGGGATGGAACCCAGGGACATTCTACCTCTGAGCTACACCCCCAGCCCTATTTTTATTCTTTATTTTGAAACAGGGTCTCACTGAGTTGCAAAGGGCCTCATTAAATAGCTGAGGCTGTTCATGAACCGCAATCTGCCTGTCTCAGCCTCCCAAATGCTGGGATTGCTAGCATGCACTACCACGCCTGGCTTGTTTTAATTTTTATTAACTGTAAGTTTTGCTCTGAGCACAGTTTTTTCTCTCTATTTCTTTCTCTTTTTTTTTTTTTTTTTTTTTTGCGGGTCTGTGGATTGAACTCAGGGGCATTTGACCTCCGAGCTACACCCCCTGCCCTATTTTTTATTCTTTACTTTGAAACAGGGTCTCACTAAGTTGCGGAGGGCCTCACTAAGTAGCTGAGGCTGTCTGAGAACCGCGATCCTCCAGTCTCAGCCTCCCGAATGCTGGGATTACAAATGTGCGCCACCACGCCTGGCTCCGGATATATTCTTTATTTTGAAATAGAATTTCACTAAGTTGCGAAGGACCTCACTAAGTAGCTGAGACTGTCCGCAAACCTCGATCCTCCGCTCTCAGCCTCCCGAATGCTGGGATTACAAACGTGCACCACCACGCCCAGCTATTCTCTGTATTTCTTAGCATTTTGGTATATTGTATTTTGTTTCCATTTGTCCCTCTGTATTTTCTAATATAATGTTTAATTCAATTTCCCCATATTTGTAAAATTTGCGGCTTTCATTCCATTATTCATTTCTATGTTAATTTAATTATACCTGAAGAATATACAGAGTATTTAAAGTCTATCTCAAAACTTGTTTTGTATGTTAACATGTTGTCTGTCCTCAAGAATATAACATTGTTTACCTGAAAATAATATGTATTGTACTGTTGTTCATTGGTTTGTTTTTTATATGTCTTTTAGGCCCAGTTTTATATCTATTTATATATATATAGTGTTCTTCAAGTCTTCTGTTGCCTTGTTTATTTCATATTTAGTTGTTCTACTCATTGAGAGTGGGATACTAACGTCTCAAACTATTATTTTACTGTGTGTGGTGTTAGGGATAGAATTTAGGGGCATTCTACCTACAAATTATACACCGAGTCCTGTTTTACTTTTTTATTTGGAAGCAGGCCCTCACTAAGTTGCTGATAGCCTCACTAAGTTTCTGAGGCTGTCTTGAAACTGTGATCCTCCTGTCTCAGCCTCCCAAATATTGGTATTATGGGTGTGCACCACCATGCCTGGCTTTCAAGCTATATATATATATATATATATATATATATATATATATTTTTTTTTTTTTTTTTTTTTTTTTTGCGAGTCTGGGGGTGGAACCCAGGGGCATTCTACCTCCAAGCTACACCCCCTGCCCTATTTTTCATTCTTTTTTTTTTTGCAGGTCTGGGGATGGAACCCAGAGGCATTTGGCCTCTGAGCTACACCCCCTGCCCAATTTTATTTTTATTTTTTATTTTGAAACAGGATCCCACTGAGTTGCGGAGGGCTAAATAGCTGAGGCTGTCCACAAACCGCGATCCTCCAGCCTCAGACTCCCAAATGCTGGGATTACAACCGTGTGCCACCATGCCCAGCTCTCTTTATTTTGATACAGGGTCTTACTGAGTTGCAAAGTTCCTCACTAAGAGCTGAGGCTGTCTGTGAACTGTGACCCTCCAGTCTCATCCTCCTGAATGCTGGGATTACAAATGTGTGCCACCACTCCCAGCTTCAAACTATATTTTAAATATCTGTGTCTGCTCTCAATTTTGTCAATTTTTGACTCATATTTTAGGTTTGGGTATGTATAAGTTAGTAATTGTTATATGTTTTCAATTTTATCAATATATAATATGGTACTTTATATCTTGTGACAGGTTTGACTTTTTTGTCAGACCATAGTTAGCATAGTCACTCCAGGTCTCTTTTGTTACTCTTTGAATGGAATCTTTATCCATTCTTTCTCTTTCAATCTATTTGTGGCTTTAGGTATAAGTGAGTCTTTTATAAACAATATATGAATGAATCAGTGTTTTAAAATTATTTTTCCACTATCTGGGTTTTGATTGAAAAGCAATCCATTTGAAATTTAAGTTACTTAGTCATAATGAAGAACTGTTCTTTTTCTATTTGTTTACTGTATGTGTTAATATATTTATTTTTTCTATTTCTGTCTTATTCTGTTTGTTTGAATTGTGAATTGTGTAGTGACCCATTTTGATACCATCTCATTTCCTTTTATGCATATTTTAGATATTTTCACAGTGGTTGCTATGGAAATTGCAGTGAACATTCTATACTTATAACTGTTAAGTTTGAATTCACAATCACTTAGCTTCAACATGTTTTTAGTACACCTAGGTACATTTATCTGAAACAATTCAACCTGCCTCGATGAGCTCATATCCCAATATCCAAAATTATCCAAGTTAACATTCTGGTTACCTAGCCACAAACATCAATTTTATTCTAATTATTAACCTAACTAACAATGGAGCTCTCTAAAGCACGTTCAGACCTAAAGCTAAACCGAAAGTACAGAAAACAAGGGGCTTTTCCACTAAAAGGAACACAAAGATTTTAAAAGATCTTTAAGGGGCACAAAACATTTTACTTTTGTATTTTATATTTTAAAATACTAAATGTACAATTTATTTTCTTAAATTCTTATGATCTTTGATCAAAAACACCAGAAAGTTGGGGAGGCTCTGCCTAGCCGATTTCTCAATCACACATAATAAACTTTAACTAAACTTATCCTTAACTACTAAATGCTAAACTTACTATTTCTACTTCTAAAATTAGCTGCTAATTTTATCTCTTATTTTTGACTGCTAGGTATTCTATAACTTATTTTGGCCCAACCACCAAATTTATACTAAACTTATTTTTTTAACATACAATGCCTACATCTAATTTCCTATAATACCTATTAAGTTGTTTACCAAGAGAATTCTTTTGTCTTTAGTGAGCAGGCACCAAGAAGGTCCCCGCCTGCCCAACCCTCTGTAGGAATGGCAGAGTCCTGACATTAGGCCTTTTTCCAGTAATATTAACTCTGTGTTTTCCAATGATCGTCACTCCTATACAGGAAAGTGGAGGATGTTTGGAGGTGGAAAAGTATTCTGATTAGTGTTAGCCCCTTGAGGGGGATACTATAGTCGACCCCCTAACTTCTAAGCAGTCATATGGAGGGCCTTGCACAGTAGGTATAATTTGCCTAAAGTTAACTTTTTTCTTTCATAACTAAAGCCTTAAATGAGTCAGGTGTGGTAAGCAGAGGAGCAAAGAGCTCTTTTCTATGTAGCTTTTTAAAAGTTTTCTCATAGTCATATTCTTCTTAATTTGTGCTATTCCCAGCACAAATCTTAGGGCATTTTCCAATCATATTCACATCAATTTTCAGATTATTATAGAACATCAATCCTCAATCAAAGCAATATTCAAATTTCATTAATATTATCATTATTATAACTAAAATCAAGAGGGATAATGGCTTCAGTTTTTCCAGAGTCTTCCAGTCCTGTGGAATTCTCTTCCCAGCTGCGACCCTGTCATACAGCAGGAATGGCGCCGCCTCCACCACTGGTTAGATCAGAAGATTGGTTATAAAAATACTGTGTCCAGGAATCATTGGTGACTTCATTTCGAGTCATCCTACTATGTCACTCTGTGGCGTAGTGGTTTACTCTAAACTATCTTTTCCTCTTTCTAATGGTGTCATAACAGTTACAACCATAAAAGTTTGGCGCCCACATGGGGCTCTCTCTCTTTGGAGCCAACAGCAACTCTGGCCAAAGGTGGCCTAAAGCCACTGCATCTTGAAGGTTAGTAATCCTAGCAGACGACTGAATTTACTGGTGCAAATGAGCTCTCTATGATCATGGAGACCCACCTGCCACCACTTAGCTATGGCAGAATCTCCAGGGGAGGAGGAAATTCACCTTTAAATAGTGTAGGGCAGACAAGAAAGAATTCCAGGCCCTCCTCAAGCTTACTATATGAACTCATAGGCAACCAAACAGCGACTTGGGAGCCTCACACCTTTTAAGGTAATGGCTTATGTTGTCTCATGTTCTCGTAAGTGAGGCTAGATTAGGGTTCTGAGAAAAGTTCACTACTGTCTTGGTAGGTCCAAATGGGTGCCTGTCCATTCTGCCCCTATCAAAGATTGGACACTCTTTTAAAAGCCCTGTACAAAGTTACATCTAAAAAGAAATGTCCATAGCCCACCTCCAGAAAAATCCCCAAACAGGAGACGCCAGCCACCACCCCTTGCTAAATGGCAGTGAGTTTTTCTTCTACTGCAGCTGCAGCTGGGAACAGGCTATAGGGACATAAGCCAGCTTGCTTCTAGCAGCAGCACCTAGGAAGTGTTGCCATTAGCAATTGCAGTCAGTAAACAGATACAGCTCCCAACTGTTCACGGGGCGGCCATGTGTGCCCTGTCAGTCTGTAAACCCTGGCAGTTTGCGCACCCCAGAGGCCCCGAACTCCCAGCGGCTGAGCACTGAAGTCTAAATTTTCTGTTTAGAAGCCTGAATGGCTAAGTGGCTCTGAGAGCTCTAGATGGCAAAGAAAGCCAGACCTTCCCAGGTGCAGCTCCAGCGACTTGGAATTCTCAAGGTCCTAGTGCCACCAGATTAGCCTCCAATCCACTATGCTCATATACATATGCTGTTATTGGTCCCCTGTAAAAAAATTTGTTTGTGGCTATCTCTGATTTATTGGCAGTTTTAGACTTCTAACCCTACCTAGCTAATACAACTCTGAGGCAGAATATTACAGTGTTTTATTAGCTGGTAGCACTAAGGATTTCTGAGCTTTACCTCATCCAGAGGGAGGGAGGAGAGGGTGGCATTTAACAGAGACAGGTTCTGGGGTGGCTCTGACTCACACTTTTAACAGGCTCACCCTGGTGAGCTGTGAAGAGCCGCCATTGCAAAGCCCACACACAAGGTGCTTGACCAGACTCGCCTCAGGCCAAGCTTTAGCTTTCAGAGAAGCAGGGAATCGCATCTGGAGAGAGAAAGGTCAGAAACACGGAGCCAGGGAAAGGGTGACAAATCCCCGACCTGTTAAAGGCCCTCCAAGTTGGCAGCAAGCTGGTGGGAAGTGAGGCCACCCTCATGAAGCCCACATACATAGGATGCAGGGAAGAAGGGCAACCTTCTGGGCACCATATATCTCTGTCTTAGATGAGATCCCAGCAATATCCTAAATGTGTACCAAGTATTAGGAAATGGCCTAAAAAGATTTGAAAAAAGAAGTTTTGGATATATATACATATATGTGTGTGTATATATATATATATATATATATATATATATATATATATATATAGTATGTAGTCGGTTTATAGAAGGTGGAGTTCAGATCTATAAAAAAGAAAAGCAGTTAGGGCCTGGTTACTGCCAGGCACTCAGGCAGCTGTTATAATGCAAAGTTCCCTCACTTAAAGTAATGAGCAAGTGGATAGAGGAGTTGTGACCTAGGATTTTCACATTCTAAAGACAGATTTGCATAATAAGTGATATCTAGCAAGAAGCTAAGAATTCCTCAAGAGTATGGGAGGAGGGTACTGACCTTTGTGAAAGGGGAGCAGATACCATGTGGCCCTTGACCTTGTGAATCATTCTGGTCTTTACAAAGAAACCCAGGCTTATACTTGCAGTTACGCAGGAAGGTTTTTTTGCCAGGCCAGAAATCCCCATAAGTATAACAAAAGAGGCCTGCACAGAGTTAAGGGGCGGACTTACACCTAGGTCATAGGATTACATGGTAGAGCAAGAGGGGGAATACGTATCTATAAAAGCTGTTTTGTATTTTGAACTCCGGTGACTTCGTTTCGGACCACTCCCCTATCCTATCCCGGGATAGTAGAGGGCTGTAAACCGTCTCCTGTATTTCTATCTTTGTAATAATAAATTCATTTAAGTTTTCAGCAAGAGTTTGGACTAGTGTTGATCCTAGTTCAGGACAAGGACCCATGGCTATGGGAACAGTTTCCGGGAGCCTAACAGAGGTCCCTGGGAACAGTTCCCCCCAAAACTGTAACGCGCGCGCGCGTGCGTGTGTGTGTGTGTGTGTGTGTGTGTGTGTGTGTGTGTGTGTATGGTACTAGAGATTAAAACAGGTATCACTAAGTTGCCGAGGGCTTTGCTAAGTTACTGAGGCTGACCGCAAACCTGCAATCCTCCTGTCTCAGCCTCCCAAGTACTTTTGTACTTTTGTCATCAAGCTCAGCTTGACAACAAACATTTTGAATAGAAAGACATTTTGACCTATGGCTTGATAAAGAATTCTTAGAATCAGTGACTACTGAGTCTGGTCTACTGAAGTTATAAGCAAAAACTAGTTTTTGTTACGGCTTTGAGAATATGTTATGGTTTTGGGGAAACTGTCCCTGGGGACCCCTGTTAGGGTCCCGGACACAATTTCCCTCAAACCACAACAAAACCCAAAAAATCAGAAAAAGAGAAAATGTGTGGGTTTTTGTCCTGAGCTAAGGGTAAATACACATTAGCCCGGACTCTTGATGAAGATTTAAAGAAGTTTATTAAAAAGAAAGAAATACAGAAGACAGTTACAGCTCCATGCCACAATGGCATGCGGGGGAGGGGTTCAAATGAATTCCCCACCAAAGATACAACATGTGGACCAGACTTTTTATACCCATGACTGCCATCTTGTTTATGTAATTCTGACCTAGTAAATGTCCCTGTAAGGTTCCTCCCCCAGCAAGTTGTGGCAAGGTGTCTCCTTTCCTGAAGGTCGACCCCCTCCTCCCATCCTAGCTGGATTATCCAATTATTATGTAAACCTGTCTTTAGGATGAGGATGAGGAAGTCCTAGTTCCCCTCTCCTATGGACTTGCTAATTACCTTTAGCTAGGTTAATTTACATTGGAATAATTGCCTGCTTCTAGGCAGAAACCAAGTCCTTTCACAAATTTGCTCCTCACCCAATTTTTGGAACATATTAATAATCATAGCTTTCTCAAATCTTCCTAGCCATTCCCAATACTGGTACAGTTTTCACCAAAATTAAAAATTTCTCTGAAGCTGGGCATGGTGGGCACACCCTTGTAATCCCAGTACTTGGGAAGTTGAGACAGGAGGATCACAGGTATGCAGCCAGCCTTAGTAATTTAGTAAGGTTCTCAGCAGCCTAATGAGACCCTATTTCCAAATAAGAAATAAAAAAGAGTTGGAGCTGAGCATGGTGGCTCACACTTTAAATCTCAGTACTTGGGAGGGAACTGAGACAGGAGGATCAAAGGTTTGTAGCCAGCCTCAGCTACTTAGTGAGGCCCTCTGCAACTCAGTGAAACCCTACCTCAAAATAAAGAACAAAAAATAGAGCTGAGGGTGGAGCTTGGAAGTAGAATACCTCTGGATTCAATCTCCAGTATCACCAAAAAAAAAAAAAAAAAGAGTTGGCTAGGGTTATAGCTCAGAGTTAGAATAGCTCTGGGTTCAATCACCAGCAAAACACACACACACACACACACACACACACACACACACACACACACACACACCACGACCACCACCACCACCAAAAAAAAAAAAAAAAAAAAAAAGAAGAAGAAGAAAGAGAAAGAAACAATTCTCTGGCTGACACGGTGGTGCATGCCTGTTATGTCATTACTTCGAAGGCTGAGACAGAAGAATTGCAGGTTTGAGGCCAGCCTCATCAACTTAGTACAGCTGTCAGCAACTTAGCAAGACCTTGTTTCCAAATAAAAATAAAATGGGGCTAAGGTTGTAGCTCAGAAGTAGAATGCCCCTGGGTTCAATCCCTAGCATACCAAAAAAAAAAGAGCAAGGCAAATGTATAGACACCTCACCAAATATAAGGATGGTAAATAAGTACATGAAAGAGAGGGGTGTGGTGGTACACGCCTGTAATCCCAGTACTTGAGAAGGTGAGACAGGAGGATCACAGGTTCACGGCTAGCCTCAGCCACTTAGTGAGGCCCTCTGCAACTTAGTGAGACCCTGTTTCAAAATAAAGAATAAAATAGGTCTGGAGGTATGACCTGAAGGTAAAAGACTCCTGAGTTTCATCCCCAATACCACAAAAACAGTATGTGAAAGGACAGTCAACATCACTAGCCATTAGGAAAATGCAAAATAAAGCCGGGCATGGTGACCCACATTTGTAATCCCAGTACTTAGGAGGCCAAAACAGGAGGATTGCAGGTTCGAGGATAGCCTCCGCTACTTAGTGAGGCCCTCTGCAACTTAGTGAGACCCTGTTTCAAAATAAAGAATAAAAAATAGGACGCCGGGCATGGTGGCGCACGCTTGTAATCCCCGCTTGGGAGGCGGAGACAGGAGGATCGCGCAGGATCGAAGCCAGCCGCGCTGGCGTAAGAGACCCTGTTTCAAAAATATAAAATAGGTCTGGGAGTGTAGCCCGGAGGTAAAAGGGCTTCCAGGAACCCCAGCACCACCAAAAAAAAAAGTAGGGCTGGGAGTGTAGGCAGAATACCCCTGGATTCAATTCCTAGTGCTGCAAATAAAATAAAAAGGAACAATGTTGGGAGGCTGAGACAAAAGAATCACAAGTTCAAGGCCTGGCTTAGCAACTCAGACCCTGTTTCAAGATAAAAAACAGGGGTGGGGAGGTAGACTATCCCTGTGTTCAATTCCCAGTGCCACAAGAAAGGGGCAGAATAAAGGAAATTTTGTGATGATGAAACTCTTGTGATTCTTCACTAAAGTAGTGATTACAAGACTTCTCCATGTGTTAACGTTCTTGAAAATGAAAGTTATTTTTACTATATAAAAAATTGGAATATCTAATTTGAAAACTTTTTCCCAGCATAGTTGTGACACCTGTAATCTCAGTAGTATTTGAGAAGCTGAAACAGGAAAATCTCAAGTACAAGGCAAGTTTCAGCCACACAGCATGACCCTGTTTCAAATTTTTTAAAAAATGGAGTCTGGGGGTATAGATCAGAGATAAAATATCCTTGGATTCAATTTCAAAAAAAAGAAAAGAAAAGAAAAATATTTGCTGGGCACAGTGGCACACCCCTACTGTAATCCCAATACTTAGGAGACTGAGACAGGAGGATCACAGATTTGGGGCCAGACTTAGCAACTTAATGAGACCCTGTCTCAAAATAAAAAATAAAAAGGGTGTTTAGGGGCTATCAATTAATCCCAGGTACCAACAAAAAAAAATTTTTGTGTGGTACTAGGGATGGAACCCAGTGGCCTTCTCCTCCCAGCTATACCCCCAGCCCTATTTTTTATTTTTTATTTTGGAACAGGGTCTCACTAATTTGCAAAGGGCCTCACTAAGTAGCTGATGCTGGCCGCAAACCTGCAATCCTCCTGTCTCACCCTCCCAAGTACTGGGATTACAAGTGTGTGCCACCACACCTGGCCAAAAAAAAAAATTAATGAAGCACATAGAAATATTGGAAATCATAATGGCGTGCCAAATATACCAGCCTTCTCAAAAGTGACATTGTAAATAAGTGGAACAATACTTCACAATCCTAGGGGGAAATTATTTCCAACCTAAAATTATATACTAAGCTTTTGTGGGGTTTTTGTTATGTTTCATTTTGTTTGCACTAGGGATTGAACCCAGGGGCATTCTACCTCCAAGCTACATCCCCAGCCCTATTTTTCTTTTCTTTTTTTTTTCCTTTGGGGGTATTGGGGTTCCTGGAAGTCCTTCTACCTCCAGGCTACACTCCCAGACCTATTTTATATTTTTTTAAATTTGGAAACAGGGTCTCTTAAGCCAGCGTGGCTGACTTCGAACCTGCGCGAACTTCCTGTCTCTGCCGCCCAAGCGCGGGGATTACAAGCGTGCGCCACCACGCCCGGCATCCTATTTTTCTTTTATTTTAAAACAGGGTCTTACTGGGTTGATGAAAGTCTCACTATTTGCTGAGGCTGTCCTTGAACTTGTGATCCTTCTGTCCCATCTTCCCAAGTACCAGAATTAGAAGTGTTCACCACCACACCCAGTTTATACTAAACTTTTAATTCAATGAGACTAAAGATAATTTTATACATTCAAAGCCTCAAACCATATCCCATTTGTCTTTTCTCAGTTCATGGAGGATAGGTCCCATTGTAATATTAGAGTAAACCAGTTAGACATGGTTGCACACCCTGTAATCCCAGTACTTGGGAGGCTGAGACAGGAGGATCACAAATCTGAGGACAGCCCCAGCAACATAGCAAGATTCTTAGCAACCTAGTGAGATCCTTTGTCCAAATAAAAAATTTAAAAGGCTTGGGTATAGCTTGGAGATAGAATGCCCCCGAGTTCAATTTCCAGTACTTTCCCCCTTCTGCCCCCAGGACACACACACAACAGCTCAGTACGTGGAAATTGATTTGTAGTTTGTGTTTGCATGTTCTTGATCAGTGATGGCAAGCATCTTTGAGGGATTCCTGCTGCTCTGCATCAACTTAGTGGAATAGGAGGGGTTCTGGGAGGGGTGGTCAAACACAAGCCTGCCAATTAAGTGTCATGGACACCTGGCCACCTGCCGCTTTTATTACCTATAGTAATCGAGCAGTAGTGAGATATCCTTCCCAACCCACAAATCACAAAGCACCTTCTCTCTAGCTCTTTACAGAGAAAGATTATTGACTGTGGGCTTCCTCACCCATTATTCTATCCAGACAGAAGTTTGCTGTGGAACTTTATTAGTCAGCATTTTTACACTATGACCCCAAAAGTTGATACAGGCTGGGCGTGGTAGCACACACTTGTAATCCCAGCCTTTGGGAGGTGGAGACCAGAGGATTACAGTTCACCGACAGCCTCAGCTACTTAGTGAGGCCCTTCACAACTCAGTGGGACCCTGTTTCAAAAAATAAAAAAGAACAAAAAATAGGGCTGGGAACTTTTTTTTTTCTTTTTTTTTTTTCGGTACCAGGGATGGAACCCAAGCTACACCCCAGACCCATTTTTTTCTTCTTCATTTTGAAACAGGATTCTCACTAAGTTGTAGAAGCCCTGCCTCCCTAAGTAGCTAAGACTGGCCACTAACCTGAAATCCTCCTCTTAGCCTCCCAAGTACAGGAATTACAAGCGTGTGCCACCACACCCGGCTGACACAACTATAGAAGAAAGACTTGGGTCAGGCTTAGTGGTACACGCTTGTAATCCTAGTACTTGAGAGGCTGAGATAGGAGGATTGCAGGTTCGTGGCCAGCCTCAGCTACTTAGTGAAGCCCTCCACAACCTGATAAGACCCTGTTTCAAAATAAAGAAGAAAAACTAGGGCTAGGGGTGTAGCTTGAAGGTAGAATGCCCCTGGGTTCCACCCCAGTACTGCAAAAAAAGAAAGAAAGAATAAAAAATAGGGCTGAGAGTGTAGCTTGGAGGTAGAATGTCCCTGGGTTCCATCCCCGGTACCGCAAAAAAAAAAAAAAAAAAAAAAAAGAATAAAAAATAGGGCTAGGAGTGTAACTTAGAGGTAGAATGCCCCTGGGTTCAACTCCCAGTACCACAAAAAAATAAGATTTATTTGGGGTCTTATAATTCAGAAGTTTCTGTCCTTATTAGGTGGGATCATGGCTCAGACCATGGAAACCAGGAACATAGAGAAAGAGGGGGTGGGAGGAAACGTTGCGGCACCCCGGCAGGGAAAGAGAGCCCTTGCCCACACCCCCAGGGGTTTATCCCTTCCATCCATGTCCTATCTCCAAACGTGGCTGCCTTATCTAACACATGAGAGTTTGGAGGACATTTTAAAACCAAACTATAACTGGAATACTGGCTTGCAAATCCTTTCTGTTGTGCTTGCCTCACACGTATCATTACATTAAATCCTCATTGGTCCCCAAGAGAGGGTTGTTATTTGCCCCTCTTTACAGATGGGAAACCGACATTCAAAGGTGTGATTCTCAAAGGAAAGGAGGCGCCTAGGAAGTAGCCAGATAGGAAGAAAGGGAGTAGATCTGCCACTCAACCGCATTCCAGTGCCTTCTGAAAGCCGAAGGAACCCCAGTATACACCGCCCCTTAATCACCCTTGTTTCTATTGGTGAAGGCCTTGACAAACCACCCAACAAGAGCCATGCTGATTGGTAAAGAGTGGACCAATGAGAAAGCCACAATGGGCGCGCGAGGCCAATCTATGGGAAGTATCGCGATGTTTGAGGAGATCTCGCGTGGCGTCTGTGGTAATCTCATTCTGAAGAGCCGACGTCTCTCCTCGCAACCGAGAGGCCCCTCAGACCAGCGAGATGAGCTCTAGCGATGAGTCCAATGTTCAGGGAGCCGAGTTTGGCCCCGAGGGCGGGGAGCGCTTGGTTGGAGGCCAGGCAGGCCTGGGAGTCCTACAAGGGCTGGGGCTAGAGTTGGGGCCGCCGAGGAGTGGCGAGGGCGAGGGCGGCCTCCTAGGCCCGGGGCTCCAGTTTGAGTTAGAGGAGGAAGCCATAGAGGGGGAAGGGAGGGTGCTTTCGGGCCGCGAAGGCCGGCCTGGCTCCCCGGCGGAGGAGAAGGTAGATGCCCTGGACTTTGTGCCCCAGCTAGCAGTGGAGTCTGCAGCCATTGTCCAGCAGCTCACTGGCCGACAGATCCGGGGGACCCACAGATACTTCTCCCCAGAAAGTTGCGCAGCCGAACTGTCGGCCATTTGGGGGAACGTAGAAGCAGGCCCCAGCAGCAGAGGTGCCCTGGCCCCTAGTTGTGCGGATGTGCAGCAGGCCTCTGCCGCCTCATTCCATGCCAGTGGAGCTGAGGGAGGCCGGGCCTGGGGCAGCCCAAAGAGAGGCACTAAAAGTAGGATGATGGTCAGCGGGTCTGCCCTGCGGCCCCCTTCCGACCAAGAGTCGTCAGATGAGTTCAGTGAGATCCAGATGATGAGGGTGAGCATTTGCCTCAAAGAAGGAAGCCAGGCCAACAGCCCCAGGGAACCAGGAGAGGTAGCCAGGCATTCAAGTGTCCATTCTAGGGAGAGCTTCCTTCATACGCAGGGCTCTCTGCTGACCTCTGCTCCCCGGGGTCTCACCTCAGCCAAGGAAAGGCAGGGAGAGGTAGAAGCCTCTTCCTCCAAGAAAATGCAAAGTGTGGTCTGGAGCAAGGGAGGGAGCAGGCCCAGCTTCCCAGGAGCTTCTGCTGCTGGGGCTGCAACTACAGGAGACCTTTCCAGGGCCACTCCTAAGAAAAAGACTGTCCAGGAGAAGAAACCCCTAGGGAGCAGTTCAAGAGTTACCCTAGGGAGGACATTTCCTTCTTGGGGGCAGAGACTCAAGACTGTCCCCGTGGAGCCGTCCACCTTCCCCCCAATCGCGGGCATTCCGCTGCTTGGGAGAGCCAAGAAATATCCGTTGCTGCCATTGGGACCAAAACAATCCAAGTATGGGAGCTCTGGGAAGAGATATGTCGCAGGGAAAACAAAAGATTCCCAGCCCACAGCTAGAGAAGATGACTCAAATAGAGAAGCAGCGCGCCAGGGCCAAGTGAGTAGGTCATACTCCTCTTTCTTACCCCCTTCCCCAACCCTCCCCACACATTTTCCTCTTGTACTCTCTGTCCCTTGTTTAGGGATTGTCATTAGGAGCCAACTATCATTGTAGGAAAGGCAGAGATCAAGAAAGCACTCGGTATAATCTAATCCCTGTTGGCCTTATTTTTTACATTTCTGGCCTCCTCCCTGTACAGGAGATAGAATGGAAAATGGGGCTGGCTTCTGACTTGGGTAAGGGGACAACTTAAAGTTTGGCTGCTGGGCATGATAACATAGTCTTGTAATCCCAGTACTTGGGAGGCTGAGACAGGAGGATCACAGGTTTGCGCCAGCCTCAGCTACTCAGGCCCTCTGCACTTAGTGAGACCCTGTTTCAAAAATAAAGAATAAAAATAGGGCTAGGGGTGTAGCTCTGAGGTAGAATGCCCCTGGGCTCAATCCCCAGCTCTGCAGATAAAGTTTAGGCTACAGAGCTTTGATACTCAGGCCCTTCTCCCTCCTGATTCTTCCCTCCCACCTCTTCCCCAAGCCAGCCTTGCAGGGGTCCTGGTTTTTCTGGGTTTCCTCTTGTTTCTCCTTGGCTCAACTCTGCCTCCTGGCTTGGAGCTGACTAAGGGAAAAATGCTAAAGAGATAAAACTGTTTATTCCCCTCTTATTCCCACCTTTCTTACTCCAGCCCCTTCTCATACAATACTCAAAATTTTTTGTATTAGCTTCTAACACACAGGCATGTGACACCTCTTCTGAGTGTGGATTCTGGAGAATTAAGAAGTGTTGACCCCAATGCTAGAGTGCCACAACTTGCAGGAAACTCCCAGCCCTCGGATCTGAGCCAGGGAGGCATCACTCCCAGAAGCCCTGCACCCTCTGGTGAGTGTTGTGAGTTCCATAGCAATGGAGGGAGAGGGAGCCCTCTGGCTGTGTCACTTCTGGGGCTTCAGCCTGCCTCCACATATCCCTAAATTCCTATACATTGCTCCCACAGGAAACAGGGAGTGGGCAAGACTGGCCTCAGGCCACTTGGTCCTGTCTGTGGGGGTTTATGTGATGGGAGTGATTTGCAGCAGTGCCCCAAAATCTAGAAGCTGAATTTCAAGGCAACCAAGCATTTTCTGTTGAGTCCTCTCACGGGCTGGCTGTGGACTTCAGCTATGCTAGTGCTCAGCACGGAGCCACAGTGCTTGGGCTCCAGAGAGTCACCTTGAACAGGAAATGCAGGCCCAGAGAAAGAGAGGGGAGCTGCTGGTCACGCAGGCATGACTTGCTGCCAGCAGAGGGAGATGTCATCTCACTTTAGGCCCTGCCAAGCCCATCCACTTCACTCCCTGGCTGGGGAGCTGGCTTTTGTGTTCTCTTTCAGGGGATCAGGAACCACCTGCGCATGTCCCAGTTCCAGAAAGGCAGCAGCAAGCAAGTGGAGCACAGGGTTGTCCCCAGGTAATGCTTTCTCTGGCTCCTAGTGAAGCCTGGCCCAACTAAATGATGGGCTCCACGTCCAGGTTAAGCTGACTTACGTGCCTCTCTCATCCCTCATCCCACAGAGAGGAGACTCCTCTTTCCATTAAGGATTCCCTTCCTGTCTTACCACAGGGCTGAGTGATAAGGAGGATATAAAGATCAGGGGAAGGGGAGGAGAGAGGAGGCTTGGAATATTCTCATTTCTCTTTTTCTTTTATCTTCTGGCTAGTGTATGATGCTACAGAAAGAAATAGATGACCTCAAAGAACAACTAGGTATGAGGAACCCCAGGCTGGGCGGTGGTAGGGGCAAACTTCAGTGTCTTGGGGCAGGTGTCTTTGGCAGGGCTGGGCTGCAGGTACAGGTGACATCATGGGGCTGGACATTCCTGTGGGGAGGGGAAACCAAGCAGGCCTGGCCCTGGAGCCTTCTGTGCATTGAGCCATGGGGGTGTGAACAACGAGTGTGTGTTGTCTGCGCTGCATGTACTCTGCCCAAGAGTCCCAAAGATCTCCTCTCAGGATCTTTATTTTTATTTTTTTAATTTTTGCAGTACTAGGGATAGAACTCAGCAAGCTATACCCCCAGCCCTTTTTTAATTCTTTATGGAAACAGGGTCTCACTAAGTTGTGGAGGGTCTCACTAAATAGCTGAGGCTGGCTGTGAACCAGTGATCCTCCTGACTCAGCCTCCCAAGTACTGAGATTACAAGCATGTGCCACCACACCCAGCTCTCTCAGGACCTTTAGAGACAACTCCTTTATTTCCTCTTGAAGCCCTGGTCTAAGTGGCTTATATGATGTTTGTTGTCATTTGTTTGTGGTACTGACGTTTGAACCTAGGGATGTTCTACCTCTGAGCTACAGCTCATCTTTTTTTTTTTTTTTTGTACTGGGGATTTAACCCAGGGACATTCTACCTCCAAGCAACACCCCAAGCCTTATTTTATATTCTTTATTTTGAAACAGGATCTCACTTAAGTTGTGGAGGGCCTCACTAGGTGCCTCCTGTCTCAGCCTCCCAAGTACTGGGATTACAAACATGTACCACCACTCCCAGCTTGCCCCATCCTTTTTTATGTTTTGAAATAAGACTTTCTAAGTTTCTGAGAGTCTCACTAAATTGTTGAGGCTGGTCTAGAACCTCTGAGCCTCCAGTCTCAGACTCTCAAGTACTTAGATTACAGATGTATGCCACCACACCTGGCTGTATGTTTGATTCTTGTTGGGATTTATTTTTCTCTCTCTCTCTCTGTGTGTGTGTGTGTGTGTGTGTGTGTGTGTGTGTGTGTGACTGGATATTGAACCCAGGGATATTCTCCCTCCAAGTTATACCCCCAGATCCCTTTTTCTGCTTTGAAACAGTCTCACTAGGTTGCTGAGAGCCTCACTGAATTGCTGAGGCTAGCCTCAAACCTGTGACCCTCCTGTCTTAACCTCCCAATTACTGGGATTACAGGCATGTGCCATGATGCCCTGCTTGCTTGTTGGCTTTTAATAAGATTCTGAATGGTTCTGCCATTATACAGTGTTTGGGAGTCACTGACACACAGTATTCTGTTGTAGAAGACATTTCCCTATTGAATTCAAGTGGTGGTTGTGGGGGGAGTAGGTCCCAGGGCTCTTTGGACAGGGATTGGAGCAGAGTGAGATTGCAGGGCAAGTGGTTCCCCATGGGCAGGAAGGAATGGGATAGGGTTCTTTATCTAGAGTGCCTTTCTCTTCCAGCTGCCATGAAGTTGCTTACTGAGAAGTTCCAGGATCCTGGAAGTGAGTATTTGTCTTCTGACACCCTTTCCCACTGTGGTGGCTGTCTGGGAGGGCGTTTGGTGCAGCACTGGTAGACAGGCCACTGACTCTGCTTTGCTTGACAGACTGAACCCAACATCTTCTACAGATGAACAGCTCGTGCCTGTGGAGCCCAAGAGCTGCAACCAAGCTCAAATCAATTTTCCCTAGTTCTTCAGCCAGCGATTACATCTGCCCCTGGTTCTGCCCCTGCGTACACTATTTTACAGCAGTCTTGAATTAAAGTGCCTGTTAACATCTTTATTCTGCCGTCTCTGAGTTATAGGACTGGGCAGGCAGGAGCTGGGTGGGGAGCTGCCCTGTTTGAGAGCAGATGGAGAACTGCTCCCCTGGCACAGTTGTGTGGCGGCCTTCCTCCTGAGGGGATTCCGGGCGGAACCTGAGCAGGAGCCCTGCCCTCAGGCTTACCTTGAGGCACTGGCTGGACTCTTTGTGGGTGGGGAGCCACGCCTGCCCGCCTGCCCTCTCTCCACCTGCCTTCATGGAGCCCCACCTGAGCTCCCTGCTCACGGGTCCTGTTCGTGCCTGCTGTCCCCCTTCAGCGGGGACTAGGCAGCCCCTTCCAGGGCATCACATCCTCCTGCCTGTCCTCTCCTCCTCCCTTTCTGCCTTGAGTCCCCTCGGTCTCTCCCATGTCTCTGCGGGTGGCCTCTCCACAAGGGCCATTTCCACAGGCATTGGAGGGCGCAGCTGAACTCTCCCCCTCCTGTGTCCAGTCCTCTTTCTGGACTCAACCGTCTCCCTTGGGGGTCCCCACACACAGGGACAATTCAGCGGGAAATCCCACAGCATCCTCAGCTTTGAGGCTCAGTTGCTGAATCCTGTCAGGACTCCCTGCTTCTTCCAGTAGAGGGGTGGAGCAGAGGCCACCTCCCAGTGGGTGGCAGGGGAAAGCAAAGGTACAGGGTCCGAGGGGAGAAAGGGTGGCCAGCGGGAGTGGGGCAGAGAGTGTTCCTTGGTATGTGGGTTGGGAGTGAGGCCGTGAGGGGTTGCTGCTTCCTCTCTGCCGTCACAGGGGAAGCTGCAATGCATGGGCAGGCATTACGGCTCCACCATCTCCCGAGTCCCAGCACAGCCACCCACCAACCCATCCCTAGCCGATGGCCTCCATGACCTCATTTGAACAGAGCCAGTTGTTTTCCCGGGCACCTGTGTGTCAATGACAGGTGTGGGTGTGCCTGGATGGTCCTATCAAATAGCATGGAAGCACTCCCAAGACACAGATATTTCTAGACATAATATTCATATGTACCAGCTCAGGCTTCCAGACTGCTACCTGAAAAGGTCTCGGGGTTTTTCCTGAGCTTGGTGTGCTGATGCCAGCCTCACTTCAGAGGCTGAGATAGGAGGACCACAGGTTCAAAGCCAGCCTTAGCAATTTAGGAAGACTTGGCAACCTAACAAGACCCTGTTTCAAAATAAAAGTTAAAAAAAGAAGCCAGGTGCAGTGGGAGTATGCTTATAATCCCAGTATTTGGGAGGCTGAGATAGGAGGATCACAGGTTCGTGGCCAGCCTCAGCTACCTAGGCCCTCTCTACAACTTAGGAAGACCCTGTTTCAAAATAAAGACTAAACTAGCCGGCCGTGGTAGCGCACACTTGAAATCCCAGCGCTTGGGAGGCTGAGACAGGAGGATCGCACGGGTTCGAAGCCAGCCTCAGCTACTTAGTGAGGCTCTCAGCAACTTAGTGAGACCCTGTTCCCAAACAAAATATAAAATAGGTCTGGGAGTATAGACCGGAGGTAGAAAGCCTCTGGGTTCCACCCCCAGTACCACCAAAAAATAGGCTGGAGGCCAGGTGTGGTGACACACACTTGTAATCCCAGCATTCGGGAGGCACCAGAGGATCATGGTTCATGGACAGCCTCAGCTACTTAGGCCCTCCGCAATTTAGTGAGACCCTGTTTCAAAATAAAGAATAAAAAGTAAGCATTTGGGAGGCTGAGACTGGAGGATTGTGGTTCGTGGACAGCCTCAGCTACTTAGGCCCTCTGCAACTCACTGAGACCCGGTTTCAAAAATAAAAAATAGGGCAGGGGTTGTAGCTCAGAGGTCAAATGCCTCTGGGTTCCATCCCCAGACCCGCAAAGAAAAAAAAAATGTAGGGCAAGTGGTGTAGCTCAGAGGTTGAATGCCCCTGGGTTCCATCCCCAGATCCCCCTCAAAAAAAAATTGTCTGGAGGTACACCTCAGAGTAGAATGCCCCAGGGTTCAATCCCCAGTTTCACACACACACACACACACACACACACACACACACACACACAAAAGCATGGTGGTACAGGCTTGTAATCCCAGTATTTGAGAGACTGAGACATGAGGATCGCGTATTTTCAGCCAGCCTGAGCTGCTTAGGCCCTCTTCACCTTGGCAAGACCCTCATTCAAAATAAAGAATAAAAAAATAGGGCTGGAGTTACAGCACAGAGGTAGAATGTCCCTGGGTTCCATCCCCAGTACCAGCACAAAAAGGGCAGGTAGTGTAGCTTGGATGTAGAATACCCCTAGGTTCACTCCCCAGTAACACACACATGCACATGCACATGTGTATACACACACACACATGCAAGTGGTTAAGTGAAATAGATTAGGCACAGAAAGAAAAATGCAGCAGTTGTCACGTGGATGATAAATATAGTCTCATAGGAATAGAGAATATTATAGTGCTTACTGGATGCTGAGAAGAAGAGGGGAGACAGCCAGGTATGGTGGCACATGCTTGTAATTTCAGTACTTAGGAGGCATGGACAGAAGATTGCTCGTTCTAGACTAGCCTTAGCAACATCGTGAGGCCCTTCACAACTTAGACCCTGTTTCAAAAATCCAGGAGTGGTGGTGCATACTTGTAATTCCAGTACTTGGGAAGCTGAGACAGGAGGACTGCGGGTTCAAGGACAGCCTTAGCAAGTAGTGAGACTCATCAACCTAGCAAGACCCTATTTCAAAAAATAAATAGATAAGTCAAAACATATGTGTCTTCATTGCAGTACACTGTGTGTGTGTTACGCCGATTGAACTCAGGGGTGAGCTATATTCCCAGCCCTATTTATTTATTTATTTATTTATTTATTGTGGTACTGGGGTTCCCGGAAGCCCTTCTACCTCTGGGCTACACTCCCAGACCTATTTTTATATTTTTATTTAGAAACAGGGTCTCCTAAGCCAGCGCGCTCGGCTGGCTTTGAACCTGCGCGATCCTCCTGTCTCCGCCTCCCAAGCGCGGGGATTACAAGCGTGCGCCACCACGCCCGGCCCTTTTTATTTATTTTTTATTGAACCCAGGTGTGTTCTACCTCTGAGCTACAACCCCAGCCCTACTTTTTATTTTATTTTATTTTTATTTATTTATTTATTTGCGGGTCTGGGATTGGAACCCAGGAGCATTTGACCTCCGAGCTACACCCCCTACCCTATTTTTATTCTTTTATTTTGAAACCAGGTCTCATTGAGTTGCAGAGGGCCTCACTAAGTAGCTGAGGCTGTCCCAAATGCTGGGATTACAAGCATGTGCCACCACTTCCGGGCGTTTATTTTATTTTTTAAATTTGAAACAGGATCTTGTAAGGTTGATGAGAGTTTCACTACTTCTTGAGGCTGTCCTCGAACCTGTGATCCTGTCTCAGCCTCCTTTTTATTTCTTATTTTGAAACAGGGTCTCACTAGGTTGTGGAGAAAGTCTTGCTATGTTGCTGAGGCTGACTTTGAACCTGTCATCCTCCTGTCTTAGCCTCCAAGTACTGGGAGTACAGACATTCACCACCTTATTTGGCTGTAGTACACTTGTTGGACCAGCTAGGGGCAGTGATGTTTAGGCTGTTCATAAGTTCCTGCTTTTTAGGTCTTCTTGCTCTTTACCATTAGCCTTGGGACTTGAAGTGCTTATTAAGCCCCAAAAGGCAATGATGGTTTTGATTGTTTTTTTAGTGGGCTGCACTTCGCTTGCCTGTTGGACACTTCCATGTGAACACCAGTCTTTTCCTCCGCTTTCTTTTCCCCAGGCAGAAGCTGAGACCACTGACTGCTAGAAGAGGTACAGGGCCCTGGCAGGCAGAGGAAACACAGGTGCAGTGTGCATATGCACAGCCCTTCAAAGCTTTCTTGTTTGTGGGGAACAAAGCTGAAATTATCCTCCTGAAAATCAGCTTCCAAGCCAGGCCAGCAGTGACTCTCACCCAGGTCTCTTTCTAGTTTTATGCTTCCCAGAGTGAAGCGCTACACTGCTCTGTGGCATTAATAGAGCCAAGTAGGAAAAATATCTGTTTTTTTTTATTTGATTAATGAAAGGAAATTAAAGCCGGGTGTGGTGGCGCACGCTTGTAATCTCCGCACTTGGGAGGCTGAGACAGGAGGATTGCGCAGGTTCGAAGCCAGCCTTGCTGGCTTAAGAGACCCTATTTCCAAATAAAAATATAAAATAGGTCTGGGAGTGTAGCCCAGAGGTAGACGGGCTTCCAGGAACCCCAGTACCACCAAAAATTTAAAATAATAATAATAATAATAATAATAATGATAATAATAATGATAATAATAATAATGAATAAAAAATAGGGCAGGGGGTGTAGCTCGGAGGTCGAATACCCCTGACCCAGACCCAGAAAAAAAAAAAAAGGAAATTAAAGCAACTCTCTGTAGCCATCTCTCTGCCTAGAGATAAAATAGCATTTCCCACTCTAATAACCATTTAGAAGTCCAGTCTGCTCCCTTACTTAAGGATAGGCCATGAAGCAGAAATAAAGGGACCATTTTTGTTAAAACATTACTTTAAATGAGTAAAGTTTGCTTTTGTTTTGGTACTGGAAATTAAACACAGACATTCTACCTCCAAGCTATACCCACAGCCCTTTTTATTTTTAAAAGTGAGTCTCACTGGATTGCGGAGATTCTTCTTGAATCTTCTATCCCCGTCCTGACCTCCCAAATACTGGGATTACAAGCTTGCCCTTCGGGAAAAAAGAAAAAGAAACCACTCTGCCCCTCACACTCAGGCCCCTTGTGCTTTGCTATCAAAACTGGTGCTGTTTTGCTGGGTGCAGTGGTGCACACCTATAATGCCAGTACTTGAGAGGCTAAGACAGATTCAAGGCCAGCCCTAGCAACGTAGGCTTTCAGAAACTTAGCGAGACCCTGTTTGCACATAAGAATAAAATAATTCTGGAAGTGTAGCCTGAAGGTAGAAGGCCTCTGAGGGATGGATATATATGGGAGAGAGAGAGAGAAGGAAAGAGAGAGGAAAAAAGAAAGAGCCACAAAAGAAAGAAATTGGTGCTGGTTCTTCCCAACCTCTGGGCTGGTTCTGAGCACTGCAATCCATCCCATTTACTGTAGTAGTTATTCTTAGAGCCTGGCTCACGTAGATAGCATCCCAGGTGAAAAATCAGCAGAACCTGTAGCCTGTGCACAGGACCCATGGTTCACCCGGGATAGTTGTCTCTTGTTATCCTAAAGTTCTCGGCGGGCCTAATAGATGGCCAGGTGAGGGTGGGCACACACAGATGAGGGATTAAGAAACTTGGCTCTCTCCTAACCTGCTGAAAACCACTTCCCCTTTCTGAACCTTCATTTCTCCATCTGTGAAAAGAGGAAGGTGGTTAGAACAGTGGTTCTCAACCCCGGTCCATGAACTTCCTGAAATTGTGTGTAAAGCTGTGTGTAGGAGTTGATGTGTGTAGTCTCCTCCGACAGCACACAGAGCATTAATCAGATCCTCAAAGCAGTTCTGTTATGGACTAAATTACCTCCCTCTCCTTCCGAGTTCATATGTTGAAACCTACAATGTGACTGTATATTAACGCAGGGCCTAAATCGGGTATGGTGGTCCATGCTTGTAATCCCAGTAGTTGGGAGGCTGGTACAGGGAGGACTGCAGGTTTGAGGATAGCCTCAGCAATCAATAAGACTCTCATCAATTTAGCGAGACCCTGCTTCTTTCTTTTCTCTTTTGGCAGTACTGGGGTTTGAACCCAGGGGCATTCTACCTCCAAGCTACACACCTAGCACTATTTTATTTTTTTATTTTGAAACAGGGTCTTACTAAGTTGCTGAGGCTGACTGTGAACCTGCAACCCTCTTGTCTCAGCCTCCCAAGTACTGGGATTACAAGTGCATGCCACTACACCCGGCTTGAGACCCTGTTTCAAAAATAAAAATAAAAATAAAAATAGGGCTAGGGGTGTACCCTGAAGGTAGAATTCTCCTAAACTCAATCCCCAGTACCAAAAAAAAAAAAAAAAAACCAGGGACTTTGGAAGAGGCAATAAAGAAAAAATGAGGGAAGAGCCCTAATAAGACTAGAGTCCTTAGAGAAAGACATAGCAGCAAGGAGTGGTGGTGTATGCCTTTAATCCCAGTATTTGAGGGGCTAAGACAGGATCAAAGGATCAAAGAGTCAAGGCAAACCTCAGCAACTTAGTGAGACCCTGTTTCAAAATAAAAAATAAAATGGTTGGGAATGTAGCTCAGAGGTAAGATGCCCCTGAGTTCAATCCCCAGTACAAAAAAAACAAAACAAAAAAAAGGCTTGCCGGGCGTGGTGGTGCAGGCTTGTAATCCCAGCATTTGGGAGGCTGAGACCGGAGGATGGTGGTTCGCGGACAGCCTCAGCTACTTAGTGAGGCCCTCTGCAACTCAGTGAGACCCTGTTTCAAAATAAAGAATAAAAAATAGGGCAGGGGGTGTAGCTCAGAGGTCAAATGCCCCTGGTTTCCATCCCCAGACCCGCAAAAAAAAAGGCTTGAAAAATAAAGACAGTGGAGCTGTATCCATGTTAGGATGCAGAGTGAAGCCAGCCATCTACAAGTAAGGAAGAGGGCCCTCGGCAGGAAACTACTTTGCTAACACTTTGATCTTGGACTTCCAGCCTCCACAGCTGTAAAGAAATTAATTTCTGCTGTCACCCAGCCTGTTATGGTAGTCAGAGTAGACTAATGCGACCTCATAACCTAAACAAAATTCAGAAGTACAGGACCGACTGTACTGAAAACAAGCTTTGATGTTTCTGTTTTGCTGCAATATATCTCTGGATATTTTGCAAAAGGGTTTTCAGCTTTTTGTGTGCACATTTTACATAGTTGTGATTATAATGTATATACAGAGCTGTTTTTCTTGTTCTGCTCAGAATTATAGAGTATATTTACTATCACTACATACTGGTTTTGTTTTTGTTTTTGTTTTTGTTTGTTTGTTTTGGTGATACTGGGGTTCCTGGAAACCCTTCTATCTCCGGGCTACACTCCCAGACCTATTTTTATACTTTTTTTTATTTGGAAACAGGGTGTCTTAAGCCAGCGCGTGATCCTCCTTTCTCTGCCTCCCAAGCTCAGGGACTACAAGCATGCACCACCATGCCCGGCTTTACTGTGGTTTTTTGTTTTGTTTTTTGTTTTGTTTTTTTGCGGGTCTGGGGATTGAACCCAGGGACATTCAACCTCTGAGTTACACTTCCTACCGTATTTTTTATTCTTTATTTTGAAACCGGGTCTCACTGAGTTGCAGAGGGCCTAAGTAGCTGAGGCTGTCTGGTCTCAGCCTCCCGAATGCTGGGATTAAAAGCGTGCGCCACCAGGCCTGGCTCATACTGTGTTTTTAAAAACAGTCATGTGTCTCTTTATGACAGGGATACATTCTGAGAAATATGATTGTAAGCAATTTTATCATTATTGACATACAATTTCCTTACCCAAATTGAGATGGCTACAACATCATTAGAAAGTATAGTCTTACGGGACCTCTGTTATAGGGTGATAATCTTTCCTACAAATAAATTGTTAAACTGGGTGTGGTGGCGCATGCTTGTAATCCCCGAGCTTGGGAGGTGGAGACAGGAGGATGGCGCTGGTTCAAAGCCAGCCACGCTGGCTTAAGAGACCCTATTTCCAAACCAAAAAAAATTTTAAAAATAGGTCTGGGAGTGTAGCCCGGAGGTAGAAGGGCTTCCAGGAACCCCAGTACCACCAAATACATACATACATACATACATACATACATACATACATACAATTGTTATAGGGCAGTTACCGCTTCCTTGAGTCTTGCTTTTTCCAACAGAAATATTTCCAATGGAAAGCACAAATAGGGGAACATAAGAGGTTTATTTAAAGTCAGGCATGAAGCCGGGCGTGGTGGCGCACGCTTGTAATCCCCGCACTTGGGAGGCAGAGACAGGAGGATTGCTCAGTTTCGAAGCCAGTGGCGCTGGCTTAAGAGACCCTGTTTCCAAATATAAAAAAATATAAAATAGGTCTGGGAGTGTAGCCCGGAGGTAGAAGGGCTTCCACGAACCCCAGTACCACAAAAAAAAAAATGTCAGGCATGATAATACGCACCTATAATCCCAGTACTTTGGAGGCTGAGACAAGAGAGTCATAAGTTCGAGGACAGCCTTAGCAACATAGTAAGATCTCAGCAACCTAGAGAGTTCCTGTTTCAAAAACAAACAAAAAATTAAAAAGGGTTGGGGGTGTAGCTCAGAGGTAGAATATCCCTGGGTTAAATCCCCAGTAACCAGGAAAGGAAGGAAAGAGGAAAAGGAAGAAAGGAAAGGAGAAAGAAAGGAAGGAAGGAAGGCTGGGGTGTGGCTCAGAGGTAGAATACCCTTGGCTTCAATCCCTAGTACCACAAAAAAGAGGCTTATTTAGGGAAATGGGGCTGCAGGTTAAAGAGAAAGCCATAATAAAGGCATTGCATTCCAGAGAACGGGTCAGGTTATGTTTCTGAGAGTCAGGAAAGCATCTCTTTGTAGCATAAAAGATGGGTGCATGGAACAGGCTGCTTTCTTGAGTGGAAAAAAACAGCCCACAAGTCTTGCACCTGGCAAGTTTTATTCAGTATGGAAACTTTCCCCCTCATGCATATGCATTTGGGGAGGTCACTGTCTCGTTTCTTGCTGTTCTAACCATGTTGGAATTTTTTTTTCCCCCTCCGGAAGCTCTGTGGGGTATGCATGTAGTACGTTTAGCCTCCTGCTAGCCCTAGCTTCTCTAACTGCATCTACCTGGGGAGTCCAGTATTTCCATTCAGGAGGGCCTAATTAACTTGCCCTGGAGCCTGTCCCAGTCTTGCCCTGACCTCCTCATTTCTATTAATGCCATATATATGCTCTGTCATTAACCAAAACATTATGTGGCGGGTAACTAGAGTTGCACAACACAAGATTGGATCTGTATAAACCACATCCAGACTGTGTGACCTCAATGAGCAGGTTTTCACATGTTTGTGCTTTGTATATAAATTGAGAATAAGTTTAGTATCTACTTCATGTGACTGTTAAGAGAGTCAAAAGATATTATCTACGTAGAAGAACTGGCACATGCTCAAATTTCAACATGCTCAAAAGTCAACATATATATACACTGACATATAAAGAAAAATATAAATAAATATAAATACATTTAGATACTTTATATATAAATAAATATGTATATATATGTATATATATATATATAATAGCTCCTACTGTCATTGTTGAACATTAAAATTGTTATCTAGGTTTTTTGTTTTGGTTTGGTTTTTACCTTTATAAATTATACTACTGTGAATCTGGACATGGTGGCGCACACTTGTAATCCCTGCGCTTAGGAGGCTGAGACAGGAGGATTGCACAGGTTCGAAGCCAGCCTCAGCTACTGAGTGAGGCTCTCAGCAACTTAGTGAGACCCTGTTTCCAAATAAAATATTAAAAAATAGGTCTGGGAGTATAGCCTGGAGCTCAAAAGCCCCTGGGTTCCAACCCTAGTACCACCAAAGAAAAAGAAAAAAAAATTATACTACTGTGACCAAATTTCCTTGAACAGAGATTTTTTTTAATGATTCCATCAGGCAAAATTCTTTTTTTGGATGGGTTACTAAGGATTGAAACCAGGGGCACTCTACCACTATGCTACATTCCTAGCCCTAGTTTATATTTTATTGTGCTTTTCTTTGTGGTACCAGGGGTTAAACCTAGGAGCATTCTACCTCTGAGCTATACCCCAACCTTTTTTAGTTTTTGTTTTGAAACAGGGTCTCACTAAGTTGCTGAAGTTGACCTCGAACCTGCTGAGTGGGATAGTTAAGACTGATGTGCTAGCCAAGTGTGGTGGCACACACCTGTAATTCCAGTATAAGAGAATCGCAGGTTCAAAGCCAGCATCAACAACTTAGTGAGACACTGTTCTCAAATAAGAGATGAAATTGGGCTGGGGGTATAACTTGGAGGTAGAATGCCTCTGGGTTCAATCCCCAATACCATACACACAAACAAAAACTGATGTGATATAACCAGGTGTGGTGGAACACACCTGTAATCCCAGTACTTGGGAGGTTGAGACAGGACATTCTCAGATTTGTGACCAATCTTAGCAACTTAGCATGGCCATTTTCAAAATAAAAAAGGGCTGGGGTATAATTCAGTGGTAGAGCACCCTTGGGTTCAACCCCCCGTACCAGAAAAAGGTTTCTTTTTGAAGATGTAAGAAGGGTCCATGGGCCAAGGACTATGAACAGCATTCAGAAGCTAGACAAGGCAAAGTGACAGATCCCCTAGAGCCTCCAGAAGGAGCAGAGTCCTGCTGACACCTGTATTTGTGTGTGTTTGTGTGTGTGTGTGTGTGTGTGTGTGTGTGTGTGTGTGTGGTACTGGGGTTCCTGGAAGCCCTTCTACCTTTGGGCTACACTCCCAGACCTATTTTTTATAGTTTTTTATCTGTAAACAGGGTCTCTTAAGCCAGCGAGGCTGGCTCCGAACCAGCACGATCCTCCTGTCTCCGCCTCCCAAGCACAGGGATTACAAGCGTGCGCCACCACGCCTGGCTGACACCTGTATTTTAATCCAAGACCACCTATCTTAGACTTCTGACCTCCAGAACTGTAAGAGAGGAAATTTTCACTCTTTCAAGCCACAAAGTGTGTGTCATGATTTGTTAGAGTGGTAATAAGGAATAAATACAACCTACAAAACTGGGTGTGTTGGCACACGCTTGTAATCCCAGCATTTGGGAGGCTGAGACAGGAGGATCACGGTTCACAGACAGCCTAAGCTACTTAGTGAGGCCCTTTGCAACTCAGTGAGACCCTGTTTCAAAATAAAGAATAAAAAACAGGGCTAGGGATGTAGCTCAGAGGTAGAATGCCCTGGGTTTCATCCCCAGTACCGCAAAATAAATAAATAAATAAATAAATAAATAAATAAATAAATAAATATGCCCTGCCATTGTTTCCATTTTAACTCTTTCCCTTCTGGGGCTCAACAGTAGCCCTGAGTAAGGCATGATTGCTGTCACATTCGCTCTCATACCTTCCAGTGGTAGGTAGATGATGGGGCCAGGACAAGTGACATACCTCTGGGCCTGGCCACATTGGGCTCATATAAATCCATATCCTTCCCTTGCCTTCCAGTTTACCTAAGAGCCAAGGCTTAACTAGAGACGAGCATGACAGCTACTGGTTCGAAAATAGCACCTCCTCCTAGGCCATGGCAGTAACATTTTTTCCAAGTTGGGTGAGGACTTGTGGCTTCCTTTGGCCAATACAGCTGTTGTGTTTTGTTTATAGTTTGGGTACTGGGGGCATTCTACCACTGAGCTACCTCCTCAGGCTTTGTGACTTATTATTTTGAAACAGGGTATCTCGAAGTTATGAGGCTGAGGTAAAATACCCCTGGCTTCAATCCCTAGTACCAAAAAGAATAAATCTGGCTGGCTATGGTTTTGCACATCTCACAGTAATCCCAGCAATTTGGGGGGGCAGCTGAGGTGGAAGATTGAAGGTTCGCAGCTGGCCTCAGCAACTTAGACACCCTGTTTCAAAATAAAATATAAGCTGGGAGCCCAGCATGGTAGCACACACCTGTAATACCAGTACTTGGGAGGGTGAGACAGGAAGATTTCAGATTCACAGCCAGCCTCAGCAAGTAGTGAGACTTGTCAACCTAGTGAGACTGTGTTTCAAAAAATAAAATAAAAAATAGGACTAGGAGTATAGCTCAGACATAGAATGCCTCTGGGTTCACACACACACACACACACACACACACACACACACACACACACACACGGCATGGTGGTACACATCTTTAATTCCAGTACTTTTGGAAGCTGAGACAGTAGTCTCTCAGGTATGGGGCCAGCCTCAACAACTTAGTGAGGCCCTCTGCAACTCAGACTCTGTTTCCAAATAAAAAATAAAATAGGGCTGAGGATATAGCTCAGAGGTAGAATGTCCCTGGGTTCATTCCCCAATACCAAAAATAAATAAATAAAAATAGATAAAATTTTATAAAAGGGCTGAGGGTTTGGCTCAGAGGTAGAATGACCCTGGGTTCAATCCCCAGTCACACACACACACACACACACACACACACACACACACACACACAATCAGACACAGTGACACATGCCTGTGATTCAAGTATATGAAAGGCTGAGACAGGAGGACTGGATTGAAGGGCCAAGGCTAGCCTGCTGGTAAGTTAGCAAGACCCTGTTTCTTTGAGTTGTTGTTGCTGCTTTTCTTTTTCTTTTCTTTTTGTGATACTGGTGATTGACCCCAGGGACGTTCTACCTCATAGCTATACCACCAGCCCTATTTTACCTTTCTTATTTTGAAACAGAGTCTTACCAAGTTGCAGAAGTCTTCGCTAAATTGCTGAGGCTGGCTGTGAATCTACAATCCTCCTGTCTCAGCCTCCCAAGTACTGGAATTTCAGGTATATGCTGCCATGCCTGGCTCAAGATCCTGTTTCAAAAATAAATAGGCTTGGTAGCACATGCCTGTAATCCCAGTACTTGGGAGGCTGGAAAAAGAGGAATTGTAGATTTTTGGCCAGTCTCAGCAATTTAGTGAGACTCTGTTTCAAAATAAAAAATAAAATAGGAGCTGGGTGTGGTGGCTCATGCTTGTAATCCCCGAGTTTGAGACGCTGAGACAGGAGGATCGCGCAGGTTCAAAGCCATCCTCAGCTACTTAGTGAGGCTCTCAGCAACTTAGTGAGACCCTGTTTCCAAATAAAATATAAAATAGGTCTGGGAGTATAGCCCGGAGGTAGAAAGTCCCTGTGTTCCACCCCCAGTACCACAAAAAATAAAATAAATAAAATAAAATAAAACAGGTTTAGGAGTATAGTCATGAAGTCCTAGGAGGCAATACACAGACTAGGGGAAAGATCATGACATCTTTCCACATGGGAATCCAGGTCCTGCTACTTTTTTGCTTCATCCTTTCCCAGTCTCACTTTCCTCTCCTGCATGTAATAATCCCTGTTTACAGCAGCATTATTCACAGCAGCCAAAAGGTAGAAAGAAGCAAATCAGGTATCCACTGATGGATGAATGGATAAATAAACATATGGCTGGGTGTGTGGCTCAGTGGTGGAGGCTGGCCTAGCATATGTGAGGCTCCGTGTGGGCTCCAGCCCCAGCACTGCAAAAACAAGACAAACAAAAGTGCATATCCCTAAAAGGGAACATTATTCATCATTAAACCGGAAAGAAATTCTGACTCACACTACAGCATGGATTAACTTAGAGGATATGATACTAAGTGAAATAAGCCAGACATGTAAGGACAAATATTGTATGATTCTGCCTCTATGAAGTCCCCAGAGCAATCAAATTCTCCGGCTGAGATCAGAGGATCGGGGTTTGCGGTTTGCGGACAGCCTCAGCTACTTAGGCCCTCCACAACTTAGTGAGACCCTGTTCAAAATAAAGAATAAAAAAATAGGGCAGGGGGTGTACCTTGGAGGTCGAATGTCCCTGGGTTCCATCCCCAGACCCGCCAAAAAATAAATAAATAAATAAATAAATAAATAAATAAATAAATAAAAATTTAAAAAAAGCAGAATGGTGGTTGGCGGAGGCAGAGACAGAGGCAGGAAGACATTAATGAGAGAGTTTAGTGGGTGCGGACTTTCAGTTTTGCAAAAGGAAAAGAATTCTAGAGGTGGATGGTGGTGGTTTCACAGGAGTGAGTGCACTTAATGTGACTGAACTGAATACTTCAAAATGGTTAAGATGGTCAGCTTTAAGTTATATGTGTTTTACCACAATTCATAAAAACTGCATGCTGAAGCCAGGCGTGGTGGCGCACGCTTGTAATCCCAGCATTTGGGAGGCTGAGACAGGAGGATCACAGGTTCGAAGCCAGCCTCAGCTACTTAGTGAGGCCCTTTGCAACTCAGTGAGACCCTGTTTCAAAATAAAGAATGAAAAATAGAGATGGGGTTGTCGCTTGGAGGTAGAATGCACCTGGGTTCCATCCCCAGTACTGCAAAACAAACAAACAAACAAAAAACTGCATGCTGGAGTCAGGCATGGTGGTGAATGCTTGTAATTCCAGTATTTGGGAGGCTGAGACAGGAAGATCAGAGGTTCATGGCCAGCCTTAGCTACTTAGGCCTTCCACAACTTAGTGAGACCTGTTTCAAAATAAAGAATAAAAAATAGGTAGCTGGGTGTGGTGGCACATGCTTGTAATCCCAGCATTCGGGAGACTGAGACTGGAGGATTGTAGTTTGAGGACAGCCTCAGCTACTTAGTGAGCCCTTTGCAATTCAGTGAGACCCTGTGTCAAAATCATTTTTAAAAATATGGCTGGGGGTGTAGCTCGGAGGTAGAATACCTTTGGGTTCCATCCCTAGTACCGCAAAATAAATAAATAAATAAATAAATAAATAAATAAATAGGGCTGGGGGTACATCTTGGGGGTATAATGGTCCTGGGTTCGATCCCTAGTACCACAAAAATAAATAAATAAATAAATAAATAAATAAATAAATAAATAAATAAATGTCTGGAGCCAGGGATGGTGACACACACCTGTAATCCCAGTATTTGGGAGGCTGAGACCAGAAGTTTGTAGGTTCAAGGCCAGCCTTAGCAACTTAGTGAGACCCTGTTTCAAAAAAGTAAAAAACAAGGCTAGTGGAATAGATCAGAGGTAATAAATCTCTGAGTTCAATCCCCAGTACCACAAGAAATAAAAAAATAATGAGTATATCAGAATTAAATTGCTTTTGCTAGTAGATGTTTCTCTCTCAGACTTAATTATCTGCATATTTGGTGAGCATGTCCACTAATGTCTTTAGCCAAATAAATGATAAAAATATACTGGAGAGGAACCAGGAGTGGTGGCACATGCCTGTAATCACAATACTTGAAAGGCTGAGACACAAGGATCACAGGTTCGAGGTCAGCTTCAGCAATTTAGTGAGATCCTGTTTCAAATTTTTAAAAGAATTTAAAAGGGTTGAGGGTGTAGCTCAAAAATAAAATGCCCTTGGTTCAATCCCCAGCAACAAAATAAATTAAAAAGTAAGAAATAAATGAAATAATGTCTGGATTAAATGACTCTAAACAAAGTCTGATTGATATTCTTTGATATCAATCAGAAGTGTATCTGGTTAGCCAGGCATGGTGGCACAGGCTTGTAATCCGCGCTCTTGGGAGGCTGAGACAGGAGGATCGCACGGGTTCGAAGCCAGCCTCAGCTACTTAGTGAGGCTCTCAGCAACTTAGTGAGACCCTGTTTCCAAATAAAGTATAAAAAAGGTCTGGAACTATAGCCTGGAGGTAGAAAGCCACTGGGTTCCACCCCTAGTGCCACCAAAAGTGTGTCTGGTTGATATTCTTTTTCCTACTTCATAATTGTGGCTGAGACAAAGACAAAATGTAATAATTTATTCTTCCTGATATTTATAATATTCCAAATAAGCCAGAATGTTGAGGTTTATAGAAAGCAACTTCAAAGCCATGTTATCCTTTTCATATACTGAAATGGTTTGATTTGGGGCTTTGAGGTTAAATGTGATGATAGTCCACATGTGTGGAATACATTGACTGTGTCGGGCGTGGTGGGACACACCTATAATCCCAGAACCTGGGAGGCTGAGAAAGGAGGATCGCAGGTTCGAGTCCAGCCTCAGCAACTTCAGGAGACGCTCAGCAATTTAGCAAGATCTTGTTTCAAAATAAAAAATAAAAAGGGTTGGGGTTGTAGCTCAGATGTAGAATACCCCAGGTTCTATTCCCAGTACCCCCATACCCACAAGAATACATTGCCTGTCATTAAAATATATCTCTCATTGCCTGTTCCCCCAAATAGTTAAAATGATGTTTCATATCATATATATTTTACCACAGTAAAAAAAAATGAGAAAAATTGTCTGCTCGGTTTTCCTCCCCAGACAGCTAGAAGACTTCGGGAGATAGTAAGTGGAAAAGCCCCAGGTAAGACCCAGTAGAGAAGAAAGGAACACAGCAGTCACCCTTATCGGTGTTTCTCTTTCCACAACTACTGTTACGCATGGTCAGCTCTGGATTTAAAATATGTCATGGAAAATTCCAGAGCTAGGTATGGTGGTGTACACCTGTAATCCTAGCACTTGGGATAACAAGACAGGAGGATCTCAGGTTCTAGGCCTCAACAATTGAGTAAGGCCCTCAGCAACTTAGAAAGACTCTTTCAAAATACAAAATTAAAAGGCTGTTGGGTGTCTCTTAGAGGTAGAATATCTCTGGGTTCAATCCTTAGTACCAAAAAAAAAAAAGAAAAAAGAAATAGAAAGTCACATATCGTTTTATATTTTGTTGTTTTTTTGCTTTTGTTTATATTTTGTTTGTACTGGGGATGGAACCCAGGGGCAATCTACCTACAAGCTACACCCCCAGCCCTATTTTATTATTTATTTATTTGCTGGACTGGGATTGAACCCAGGGACATTCTACCCCCAGCCCTATATTTTGTTATTTATTTGGCAACAGGCTCTCACTAAGTTCCAGTGAGCGTCACTAAGTAGCTGAGGCTGGCTGCAGACCTGCGATTCTCCTGCCTTAGCCTCCCAGCTACTGGAATTACAAGTGTGCACCACCATGCCTGACTTATTTTATTATTTTGAAACAGGGCCTCACTAAGTTGCTGAGGCTGGCCGCGAACCTCCTTTCTCAGGCCCCTGAGTACTGAGATTACAAACGTGTTCCGCCGAACCCAACTCCTGTTGTGTTTTTTGTTTTAGTTTACATTCTTGTTTTCGACAGCATTATAGGCTCACCCCTGAACCCCGAAGAGTGCGGAGTTCGGATACGGAGGCCAGGCTGCATCAGTATTTCAGTCACAGAACCGTACCTCAGTTTTCCTCGTCATACAAAGCTCCTGGAAGAAAATGGACCCCGAATCGCCATTACTGCTCTCCCAGGTGCAAATATTCCGCCTCCGACAGAATCCGGGGTAGGGGTCGCCGGTGCCCAGCGGGTGAACAGAGTAAGGGTCATCCATGCAACTCCGAGGCTAGAGCCCCGAGTGGGGACAGCAGGTACCTCTGACTGGGGTAGACCGTCCCAAGGGAATCCCGCAACCCCAAGAGGCCGCCAGCGAGGTGGAGGTGGCCACGCCAGGGCCGATGGCTCCGGGGAGAACGGGAATGGACCGGAAGGGGACAACGGCGGAAGCGGCACCGGTGGTCCTGGCTGTCTTCACCCGGGTGCTGTGGCCAGAGGCTCCTCCCCACCCTCCCCTCAACCCGCGCCTGCCTGCCGGGGTCCAGGCCCCTACTCGGCCAGGCTCCCGCCCGCCCACTTGCCCCATGGCTCCTCCACGCCCCTGGAGAGCCCTTTTTTGGTACTGGGGATGAAACCCAGGGGCATTCTAACTCTGAGCTACATACACCGCAGCCCTACTTTAGTTTGTTGTTTTGTTTTGTTGTTTTTTGCAGTACTGGGGATAGAACCCAATTCTCTTAGCCATACAGCAGCCCTACTTTAGTTTTTTTTTTGTTTATTGTTTTGTTTTCTTTTTTATTTTAAGGTACTGGGGATGGTACCAGGGGCATTCTACCTCCAAGCTACACCCCAGCCCTATGTTTTTTAATTCTTTATTTTGAAACAGGGTCTCACTGAGTTGCGAAGGGCCTCAATAAATAGCTGAGGCTGGCCTAAAACCTTGATTTTCTTGTCTCGGCCTCCCAAATGCTGGGATTACAAGTGTGTGCCACCACACCTGGCTCTGTTGTTTTTTAAAGCAAAGTTCCTGGTCTGGGCCTAGGGGTCATTGACCTCTCTTCCCTTCTGTCTCCAGGAGAACAAAAATAGTCCAGTCATGACTGCTGAGGCCAGAGATGGGGGTCTACAGCAACTCACTGCTGGATCTCTGTAACATAAATTGCCTTTTAGGTTGGGCCAAATGGTTTTGGTGCCAAAGTAGGAAATATACACATCAGCTTCAAGCTAGCTGTTATGAGGCCTTGTAACTAAAGATTGACTTGAACCTTTTTGAGGTTGGCAGCTCCCAAAAGGAATATACCTTTTCTCCTTTATCCGTGAGGGCTACAAACCGAGAACCCCATTGGATGCCTGAAACTACCAATAATGCTGGCCTATGTTTTTTCCTATACATACCTACTTATGATAAGGTTTAAATTTTCGGTGCCACTGGGGATTAAACCCAGGGGTGCTCTATCGCTGAGTCACACCCCCATCCCTTTTCACCTTTTTGTTTGTGTTTGTTTTGTCATTGTTTTGTTTTGGTGCTGGAGACCAAACCCAGGGGCATTCTATTGCTGAGCTATACTCCATCCCTTTTTATCTTTTATTTTGAAATAGGGTCTTACTAAATTGCTGAGGCTGGCCATGAACCTGTGATTTTCTCGGCTCCATCTTCTTGCAGACAACTCTTGGTAGCTCTCTACTGCTTCCCAACATCCGCAGGTCACTGTCCCTGTAGTTGCCGTCCGGGGGCTGAGGCTGTGAAACATGGTGACTCTGTGACCTTTCCCCTTGTGCTCTTGTGTGCATCTCCAGCTTGCTGAGCACCTTCTCCCCCGCAGCAGCCAGTGTTCTTGGCTCTTACACATTCATTATTATCTCACTGAGAAGGTCAAGAGGGTTAATTATTGAGTGAACATTATGAACCTTCTTACTGCTCTTAAAGATAATATGCATTAGCAGCTGTTTTGAAATCACATGGCCTCCACGTTATTATCTAGTGGTTCCCCACTCTTGATGTGCATTACAATTACCTAGAGAGCTCTTGAAAGCCACCCAAGCCCAGACATCAGGGCCTAATTACATGAGAAGCACAGTATAGTCATTACTCTCCATCAGGCATAATTACCTCTCCATGTCTTTGTACTCTGCGGTTCTCAATCCTTGACACACAAAAACAATCAGCAGGAGAGCTGGGTCAATATCAAGCCCCCACTCCCACCCTGCAGCAGGCCCCTCGATTGTAGGATTCTTTTCAATTTTCATGAAGTTGTCTCTTCTCGTACTCTACTCCCATCCCCACCTCCATTCTTTCTACAAAGCCATTCTCCTCAAGCCACCATTTCACAAAATATACTCTGTAGTAACCCAGGTGTGGTGATCACACTGGTAATCCCAATACTTGGGAGCTTGACACAAGAGGAGTGAAGGTTTGCGGCCAGCCTCAGAAATCGAGCAAGACCTCTCGGCAATTTAGTGAGGCCTCGTTTCAAAATAAAAACATAAACAGAGCTGGGTGTATAACTTGGAGTTAGAACATCTCTGGATTTAATCCCATTACCAAATTTTTAAAAATATTCTATAGTGAGAGGAATTGTGGAAAACAGGAGTTAGTGTCTATGGTTGGCTGATAAGGGCTTCCAAACATATATCCAGTTCTAAAATCTAGTACCTGTGTATGTTACTTTATTTGGGAAAAATATCTTTGTGTGTGGAGGGGGATACTGGGATGGAACAGAGAAGCATTCTACCTCTGAACTACAACCCCAGCCCTATTTTATTTTTTAACACAGGGTCTCACTAAATTGTGGAAGGTCTCACAAGACAGCTGAGGCTGGCTACGAACCTGCACAGTCTTAGCCTCAGTACTGGGATTACAAGCATGCTCCCCCATACCCAGTATAAAAAGAAGCTCTTTATGAGCTGGGGCTGTGGGGCACATCTATAATTCTAGTCCTTGGGAGGCTAAGACAAGAGAATCACTTGGTTCAGGGCCAGCCTTACCAATTTATTTTTGCGGTAATAGGGATGGAACCCAGGGGCATTCTACCTCCGAGCTACATCCCCTGCCCTATTTTTTATTCTTTATTTTGAAACAGGGTCTCACTAAGTTGCAGAGGGCCTCACTAAGTAGCTGAGACTGTCCGGAAACCCTGATCCTCCTGTCTCAGTCTCCCAAGTACTAGGATTATAAGTATGTGCCACCACACCTGGCTTGAATTGTTAAATAAACAAATGATTAGAGGCACTGGAAATATAGGATAAAAAATATACAATGGGGGTATAGCTCACCAGACAGTGGTACTTAACCTGTATGAGGCCCCCCAGCACTGCAAAAACAAAACCAATATTGTACTAGTATTGGGAAGAGGTTTCAAAATGTAATAATGTACCAGTATTGGGAAAGATTTCCAATTTTGAAAATATATCCTTTGTACTAAAGAAAGCCAGGAGTGTCAGAAAGAAGGGCCTTTTTACATTTCTAAAGAGAAGTAAAGAAAGCCAGGAGCCAGAGAAAAGGGTTCTTTACATTTCTAAAGAGAGACAAACTGCCTCAAGGATGGGAGGAGATCCCAGATCCCGGAGAAGCAACTTAACACATCTTGAGAGGGCAACAAAAGGTGTGGAGGTCTGTGCCCGAGACAGTGCTGCCCCCCTGCCTTCGAGGGCCGGATCCGGCTGGGATGGAGACAGCAGAAAACTGGGCTGCAGATAGGGCAGCATATCTACATATCAAAAGACCTGCCGCAGACTTGGTCAGGATAAGAACACTCAGCATGCAGGGGTCTTTGGGTGTATTCGCTCTAGTCGCCCCCATTTCTGGCATGGGGCTATAACTGTCTTCTGTATTTCTATCTTTTTAATAAACTTCTTTAAATCTTCAGCAAGTGTCCGAGCTATGTATACCTATCCTTAGCTCAGGACAAGAACCTGCGGTTTTTCTGTTTGTGTGGTTGTGTTGGGGGAATTATTTCTCCCTTCCCACACCACAACATATTTCACTGTAACAAATATTGTATCTCTTATGAAAAGTATGTTCTCATGGAGTAACCAGTCAATAAATTAGTAAGCACATAAATAGCAAATGGTGATGAATGCTATGAAGATTATAAAACAGAGCGTGGTGCAGTTTTCACACCTGTAATCCCAGTACTTATGGGGCTGAGACAGGAGAATCAGTGGTTCGAGTCCAGCCTTGAAAACTTAACAAGAGCCGGGCGTGGTGGCGCACACTTATAATCCCCGCACTTGGGAGGCAGAGACAGGAGGATCTCGCAGGTTCGAAGCCAGCGCATGCGGCTTAGGAGACCCTGTTTCCAAACTTTAAAAAAAGTAAATATAGGTCTGGGAGTGTAGCCCGGAGGTAGAAGGGCTTCCAGGAACCCCAGTACCACAAAAAAAAGAAAAGAAAAAAGAAAACTTAAGAAGAATCTATTTCAAAATAAAAAATAAAATAGGGCTGGAGGTATAGCTCAGTGGTAGAAAAATCCCCAACAACAGAAAAGGTAATGATTTGAAAGGGGTTAGAGGCAGGGAAGATATACTAGGTGATTAATCTAAATTAATCGCATGAAATCCTCTCAACCATTTAATCTTGTCGTATAAGGTAGTAGATCTCATCTCTACTTCACAGATACAGAAATTAATCATAATCACAGAGATACTTTTTTTCTTTCTTTTTTTTGGGGGGGTGGTACTGGGGTTCCTGGAAACCCTTCTACCTCCAGGCTATACTCCCAGAACTATTTTATACTTTTTTATTTGGAAACAGGGTCTCTTAAGCCAGCGCAGCTGGCTTCGAACCTGCGCGATCCTCCTGTGTCCGCCTCCCAAGCACGGGGATTACAAGCGTGCGCCACCACGCCCGACATTCTTTTTTTTTTTTTTTTAACAATACTGAAGATTGAATTTAGGGGTCCTATATTACTGAACTACATCCCCAACCTTTTTTGTATTTTTAATTTTGAGGTAAGAACCCACTAATTTGGCCAGTCTGGCCTCAAATCTGAGATCCTCTTGCCTCAGCCTCCAGAGTTGTTGGGATGACAAGTGTGCCCTACCATGCCTAGCTGATCAAACTATTAAGTGACCAATTTGGAATTAAAACCTAGGCCTGACACTAAACCAAGCCCATTCACCATGCATACTTTATGGTTTCTGAATTCAGTTGGTCTCCTGTTGAACCCCTACCCAGAACCTGCCTTGGCCCTTCTATGCTTGTTTACAGATTCCAAGTAGAATTGAAGGTTCAGAGAAGGCTGGCACCAGGTCAGATGGCAAAGGACATGTGTCTCCAGAGACTTGTTCTACAGAATTGCTGCAACCTAGCCAGGCATGGTGGCGCACGCTTGTAATCCCAGTGCTTGGGAGGTTGAGACAGGAGGATAGCAGGTTTGCAGCCAGCCTCAGCTACTTAGTGATGCTCCCTGCAACTTAGTGAGACCCTGTTTCAAAATAAAAGAATAAAATCAGGCTGAGGATGTTGCTCGGAGGTAGAATGTTCCTGGGTTTCATCCCCAGTACCACAGAAAACAAAACAAAACCAAAATCGGGTTGGAGGTATAACTCAGAGGTAGAATGCCCCTACGTTCAATTCCCAGTACCATAAAAAAATAAAAATTGCTGCAACCTCTCGCTGTTTTAAATTTTATACTGGGGATTGAACCCAGGGACACTCAACCTCCATGACACACCCCCAAACCTATTTAATTTTTTATTTTGAAACAAGATCTTGCTAAGTTGCTGAGGGCCTTGTTAAGGTGCTGAGGCTGTCCTCAAACTTACAATCCTCCTATCTCGGCCTCCCAAGTACTAGATTTACAGGTGTGTATTACCATATCCATCACTTCAACCTATTTCTGTGCTAGCAAAGTAGGATACTGAAATTTCCTGCTTCCTTCCCCGGGTCTCCTCATCTCTCCTTTCTGACCTGCTCCTTATCTGGAGCCCTTAGGTAGAGCCTAAGAGTCCGACCTTTGTGTCTCAGAGCCACATCTCTGAGTCCTGGATGTTGGTGGGACTCAGGCAGAGGGACCAGCCAAGCAGTGAAACTTCAGGGCAGGTTTACAGTGGTATGCGGCCTAATTCAATTAGCATGCAGGATGTACAAAGCGGAGTGGAGAATCAGGCCGGGTTGGTAGCTGAAGCTGATTGAGGAAGCCCTTGAAGGCCAGGCCAGAACAGCCTTCCGTGCACTGGCTGGTGTTTGCCATGGCGTGTCCTGAGACAATTTGCATTTTTGTGTTTGTTTTTTTGCTTTGGGGACATTTTTTGTTTTGTTTTGTTCGGCACTGGGGATTGAGCTCAGGGGCACTCTACCTCTGAACTACACCCTCAAGCCCTTTTTATTTTTCATTTTGAAACAGGATCTTGGTAATAAATCAGACGTTTTTCCTTACCGGGGTTTGTGTCTGTGAAGAAAGGCAAGCAGGGGGGTTATTGTAGAGAACGGGAGGGAGAGAGAGGCAGATCAAGTTTGTGGGCAGTGAGGACTGGTGTGTCGGGCCGCTGCCTTTTGGACATGACTTGGGAGTAACCCAAGACACACGCCGTCTGTTGCAAATTGCTTTCTTCCAAAATCCACACAATCCACAAAAACCAAAGAGAGGTGCAGTCCGTTCCTAGGGGCTTCAGCTGACCTTAAGGTCCAGCAGGTGCCTCCTGGTTGCTACCCTGGAGGGCTCAGGCCCATTGCAGTTAATTATGTACTGCCTCCTCTCACGGCCGGCATGGCTTCCTAGGAAACAGAGATGGCCTGTCTAGGGGTTTATATGCTCCTTTCTCAGTTGGGGTCCCAGAGGCTATTCCTGGGATTTAGCTAGTGTCCTTCTTTGAGTCTCTCTCTTTGGTTGAGGTCCCAGACACTCTTTCCTGGGATTTAGATAGCATCTGCTTATTCCCAGAAAAAAAAAAAAAAAACTGGAGTCCTGTAAACATCTGGTCACTCTCAGGAGGTTGAAGGGGTTTTATTTGGTTTGGGGGCTTTTATTTATTTATTTTTTGCAGTACTGGGGATTGAACCCAGGGGCATTCTACCTCCAAGCTATACCCCAGCCCTGTTTTTTATTCTTTATTTTGAAACAGGGTCTCACTAAGTTGCAGAGGGCCTCACTAAGTAGTAGAGGCTGGCCATGAACTTGTGATCCTTCTGTCTCAGCCTCCCAAGTACTGGGATTACCAGCGTGTGCCACCATGCTTGGCTTCTCATGAGGTTTTATTTTTTTCTTCCTTTATAGTTTTTGGGTAGTGCTAGGGATTGAACCCAGGAGCATTCTACCTCTGAGCTACACCCCCCAGCCCTTTTTATTTTTATTTTGAAACAGAGTCTCACTAAACTGCAGAGGGTCTCACTTAGTTGCTGAGGCTAGCCAGGAACCTGTGAGCCTCCTATCTCAGCCTCCCTCTCAGGAGGTTTTTAATCTTAGCAGCACTCAGGAGACTAGGTCCTGTTGATGCTCAGACATGTTGGAATTTAATTAGCACCTGCTACCTCTTAGGAAATTAAGCTTTTCCACTGTAGCCCTCTGGTCTTATCTGCCTACTATATGTCTGCCTCCTCAGTAAGTTAGCTCCCACTACCCTCAAACATCTGCTCCTCCTATGTCAGCCTCCCAAGTACAGGGATTACAGATTTCTGCAAATCAGCATTGGAAGAGTGCTAGCAGTAACAGAACCTGTTCTTTTGTGAGAAAGTAAAGACTCCTCATCAAGTAAACGGGAGCTGTTTTTGCTTGTTTTGTGGCAGTGGGGATTGAACTCTGGGTCATTCTACATCCGAGCTACACCCCCAGCCTTATTTTTATTTTGAAACAGGGTTTTCCTAGGTTGTTAAGTCTCACTACTTGCTGAGGCTGTCCCCGAACCTATGATCCTCCTGTCTCAGCTTCCCACATACTGGGATTGCAGGCATGTGTCAGTACGCCTGGCTAAGTAAGGTAGAGTTAATGAGGCTAGACAGATTCCTGTTATTGAAGTAGGACTTCCCAGGCCTGGCAAGAGGACCAGAGGGCAAGTCAGTGGGCCACCTTGGAGCCATTCCCATGGTGAAGATAGATGGAGGCCCGCCAAAGGCTGACGTGGCTCCTCTGCCACCCCTGCTTCAGCTAATGTCCCCCCAAACTGGTCTCCCCCCACTGCTCCCAAATCATCTTCCCTCTTCCACACTTGGCTTTCCCTACCTCCAAGCCTACACCAACACATTACACCTCTCAAGCACTTCTCTAGCTAGATCACAGGCTGCAATGTTGCATAAATACTCCAAGTAGGTTTAAGAAAGACCACTAGCAAGCATGCGAAAAATTCATTTGAGTTCCATGGGGGTGGGGGTTGCCCTAAGCCATCTTTAAAAAAATCTTGCATTTTTAAAAATATCACTTTTTTTTAACGCTCTTTTATAGAACCAGACAGGCTCGGCTTTGAGTTTTACCACACTGCTGGTTTCCTTGGTAACCACCTCCAGTTCCTGACTCCTAGGTTTCTTGTCCTCAGTCTTCCTGCTGGCGCTCAGCTGCAGAATGCCTGTGGGGCTTCAGCAAGGGCCCTGCCTCCGGCCACAAGCTCGCTCTCCCAGGCCTGACTGAGCCCACCAGAGGTCAGCTTCACCGTTCTCTGTTCCTCCCTAATACACTTAATGGCCTTTCCTCCTTCCCTTCCCTCCTCCTCTTCTTCCTCCTTCTCCTTCTTCCTTGTCTTCTTCTTCTTTTCTTTCAGTACTGGGGATTGATCCCAGGGACATTCCACCTCCAAGCCACAGGGTCTCACTGAGTTGCAGAGGCCTCACTAAGTAGCTGAGGCTGGCCACAAACCGCGATCCTCCTGTCTCAGCCTCCCGAATGCTGGGATTACAAGCGTGCGCCACCACACCCAGCTTGTCTCTTCTTTTTGGTACTGAGAATTAAACCCAGGGACAGTCTACCTCCAAACTACAACCCTAGCCCTATTTTGTTTTTATTTGGAAACAAGGCTTCACTAGGTTGAGAGTCTCAATACTTGCAGAGGCTAGTAGAATCTATGCTATGATTCTAGAACCTACGTCTATGATCCTGCTGTCTCAGCTTCCCAACTAAGAGGATTACAGGCAAATGCCACCATTCCTGGCTATACCCTAGCCCCTGTCCCCTTTTTGTGTGATACTGAAATGGAACCTGATAAGTTGGGTCCTGCACTCATGTGACTTTGTGTCACATGACCTCTGCAGGGCAAGGGAGGGGCTGAAACCCCCGTGAGAATTGGGCGTTCCCGCGAGTAAACCCCCATCTCGCGAGATGCATACCTTGAAAAGGAGAACCCGCGTTCTCTAGCTTCGACAGGCGTGTGAGCCCCACGGTGCCTCGCCCTGATCCCCAGGAGAGCTGTGCCATTAAAATGTGTACCGGACCTCTCTCGTGTTTTTCACACTCTGCCGTACTCACATTATTTTTTATTTTACTTGCATAATTTTTTATTTTACTTATCAGAACCCAGGGGCATTCTACTTTCAAGCTATATTCTGAGCCTGGTTTTATTCATTTTGAAACAGGGTCTTACTAAGTTGCAGAGGATCTCACAAGTAGCTGAGGCTGGCTGCCAACCTGCAGTCCTCCTGTCTCAGCCTCCCAAGTACTGGGAACAGGCATGTACCATCACATCTGGCTCCCCTAGCCTTTTTAAAAAATATATTATTATTACTGAGCATGGTGGTGCATGCTTGTAATCCCAGTATTTGGGAGGCTGAGATAGGAGGATCCGGCTTCACTGGACAGCCTCAGCTACCTAACGAGGCCCTTTGCATCTCAGTGAGACCCTGATTCAAAATAAAGAATAAGAATAAAAAATAGGGCTGGGGTGTAGCACAGAGGTAGACTGCCCCTGGGTTCCATCTCCAGTACTACCAAAATATAATATTTTTTTATTGAAACGAGAGGCTTTCTACCTCTGAACTATGCCCCTAGTCCTATTTTATTTTTTATTTTGAAATAGGGTCTTGCTAAGTTGCAGAGGATCTCACTAATTTGCTGGAGCTTGCCTTGAAACTTTTGTCCTCTGCTCACAGCCTCTCAAATGCTGGGATTTGCAGGCGTGGCTGGCCTCAAGCTTCTGTGTGTGTGTGTGTGTGTGTGTGTGTGTGTGTGCGCGCGCGTGTGTATTTATTTGGTCCTGGAAGTTGAGCCCAGGAGCACGCTACTTCCAAACTCTACCCTCAGCCCTATTTTAGTATTTTTTTTTCTTTTGAAAGAGTTGTACTAAATTGCTGAAGCTGGCTTCCGAACCTGCAACCCTCCTATTTCAGCTGCCCAAGTACTGAGATTACAGGCATGTGTCACCACACCAATCCAGAGGTAACTGAAGCACAGAGAGATAAAATAACCTGTCCAAGCTCACACAGCCAGTAAATAGCAGAGCCAATAGCCCAATCCAGACAACCTGCTCTCAGCCCTGTGCTTACCGGCTAGGCGCCACTGCCGCGCACAGGCCAGCTCAGCTCTGATCAGAACAGCACTGATGCCAGTACCTGTGCAGATCACCTGCTGCCTAGTTAGAGAAATACGGGCTCAACTCTAATGGATGGGGGCCCTTGGCCATGGCACCGTGACGGGGAATGTGGACAGAGCCCCAAGGCCTAAGCCATGCTATTGGGACTGTAGTAAATTGGTTTGGGCTTGTTAAGGAATTTTCTAGAAAGTCAGAGAGCTCAAGCAGGCAGAGAGCCCAGACCAGAGCTAGGCATGCCTTTCTTGTGCAGGGTCCTGGGAGGGCAGCTTCAAGTACCAGAGCAACTGGGTACTTCACAGTGGAATGACCTGGGAAGGGAGACTGCTCGGCGGCTTTTGCTCAGTGGAGTGGCAGGCATCCTGATTTTCAGGGGTGCCTTTCTCTTTTCATGTCGCCAGACCAAACCCTGTAACTACTGAAAACCATTTGTCTTGTCAGGTATGCCTCTTGCTTACAGAAGATAAAGACTGGAGACTGGAAACCACATGCCGCCAACTACCAACCACTCAAAGCTATGTGGATACTCCAGAGGAACTTGGCTCATTATAGTAGCATCCTAATAACAAAAACACAACATAATAGCATCCTAATAACAAAAACACAGCCACTGGCTAGGCAGGGCACGCCTATAATCCCCGTACTTGGGACGCAAAACAAGAGAATTGCAGATTAGAGGCCAGCCTCAGCAATTTAGCTAGGCCCTCAGTAACTGAGACCCTGTTTCAAAATAAAGAAATAAAATAGGACTGGGAGTGTAGCTCAGAGGTAGGATGCCCCTGGGTTCCATCCCTAGTACCAAACAAAAGTAAAAAAGAAAAGGAGTGCAGCTCAGTGTAATAAAGCCTCTGAATTCAATCCCAGGTAACACAAAATATGTCATATATATGATATATGAATATATATATTCATATATGATAGGAACATGTACATATATATTATATATATTCTCTACTGTTATGACACAATAGATCCCACTGTACCCAAATTGGGGGAAAAATAGTCTACACCCTAACCAGGTGTGGTGGCACACGCTTGTAACTTGGGAGTACTGAGACAGGAGGATCACAGGTTCATGGCCAGCCTCAACTACTTAGTGAGGCCTTCCACAACTTAATGAGACCCTGTTTCAAAAATAAAGAATATAAAATAGGGCTGGGGTGTAGCTCAGGGGTAGAATGCCCCTGGGTTCCATCTCCAGTACCTAAAAAAAAAGTCTTCACGCTTATTCCTATAAATCTCCCCTTCCCATGAAAAGTTCTGATGACAATATGCATACTACATCTCCAGTGGCCCAGCCCTAGTGGAAAGGCAGACCCCACACCCACTCGTAGATAAGGTTCCTGTAAAGCATGGCATCCCCTTCTCCATTCTTTGACCATTGAATAAAACTTCCTGCCTCTTCCCCAGCGGAGCTTTTTGGTTATTTGCCAATGAGTAGAGAACAAGCCTGCAGATTGGGCAATACTCGTGGGAGCTTGGCAGCAGCTCGGGCCCAGTCCAGCCCAGCTGCCCCTCAGGAAGAGTGGCCTTCCCAGCTGGCATTGCAGATTAAGAGGAAAAACTTCAGGCTTTCCACTGGCGACATCCTCTGAAGGACACCAGCACCAACCCCTTCTTCATTTATTATTATTAATTTTTTTTTTTTGCGGTGCTGGGGATGGAACCCAGGGGCATTCTACCTCCGATCTACACCCTCAGCCATATTTTCTGTCTTTTATTTTTCAAACAGGGTCTCACTGAGTGAGTTGCAGAGGGCCTCACTAAGTTGCTGAGGCTGTCTGCAAACTGCGATCCTCCTGTCTCAGCCTCTGGAATGCTGGGATTACAAGCATGCACCATCATGCTTGGCTAGCACCAATCCCTTCTATTCATCAAAGTGTGCATTATTTTTCAATTGGTGCATTATAATCATATATCATGATGAAGTTCAAGGCAATCGAGACATACATGCCTACAGCACTTGGTGAGCATCCTCCATGATTCCACCTTACTCCCTGCCCTTCCCCGTGCACGATATTGAGATTGGCATTGATAATGTTGTATATGTACACCGTTCTTTTTGGGGATTGTACCCATGGGCATTCTGCCTCTAAAGCTACATCCCCCAGCCCTATTTTATTTCTTTTAGAATTATTGTTAGTATTATTCTGGTACTAGAGATTGAACCCAGGAGCATTCTACACCCTAGCTATACCCCAGCCCTTTATATTTTTATTTTTAAATAGAGTTTGGCTAGGCTATGAATTGGCAGACAGCTGTAGGGGCCCTCCTTCCTGTGAGGGCCTGGGCCCAGCTGAGCCTCCCATCTCCCAAACCGCAGCCCAGAGGTGTGAACTGATGAAAATAACAGGGGGAGGGGCAACAGAGAGGAGCCAGGTGCACTTTCACACCTTGACCACAGGTTGGGCCCTGAGCGGCTTCACTCTGACTAACTTCCTCCTCAGGTTTCCCGCCTTGGTGCACGTCCTCCTCCAAGGCTGGGCCGGGCTGTGACATGGTCAAGGGTCTGTTTGTGACTGGGTAGGACTAACCAGACACACACCCGTAATCTCAGCTACTTGAGAGACTAAGGCAGGAAGGCTCACAAGTCGGAGGCCAGCCTGGGCAACTTAGTGAAACCCTATCTCAAAATTAAAAAAAAAAAAAAATGCCAGGCCTGGTGGCTTGCGTCTGTCATCTCAGTGCTTGGGAGGCTAAGACAGGAGGATCACAGGTCCAAGGCCAGCTTCAGCAATTTAATGGGTCTCTGTTTCAAAATTTACAGAAAAGTACTGGGATGTAGCTTGAAGATAAAATGCCCTAGTTCAATCCCCAGTACCACAAAGAAAAAAAGAAAAAAGAAAGAAAAAAAAAGGCAAGTCTGTGGCGCGCTGTGAAGACTTTCTCAGTTAAGTGCCCTGGAAGGTTCCTGGATTATGGTTTCCTTGCCTGGCCCTCTAATTTGTTTATTTGGTTTTGTAGCCCTGGAGATCAAACCCAGGGGTGCTCTACCACTGAGCTATACCTCTAGCCCTGTTTAATGCTTTATTTTTTAGTTCTCCTTTTTATTTTTTTTTATTTTGAAACAAGGTATTGCTAAATTGCTGAGGCTGGCCTCAAACCTGTGATCTTGCTGTCTCAGCTGGCAAAAGTACGGGTTCTGAAGAGAGGCGTGAGGATGAAGAATTTTTAATTCTAACGTGGGGGGGAGCCGTTAGCCTACTATCTCTATTGGTCGACCCCTCTTCCTACGGGTCGACGACTACGCCGCGTGGGTCAGTATTCTCTATTGCGCCGATGCCGGGTTTGTTTTTCCAGAGGTATTTATACAGTCACAGGTCAATCAATATCCTCGTGCTACCACCACCAGAATACAATAAAGACCAATACAAAAGACACATATTACAGATAGGCCTATCAGTACCCTCGTGTCATCACCACCTGATCCTCTCTCAGACCTCTTTGAACTTTCCATAACCCCAAACCTTGTTGACTCTGGGCGAAGGACAGTCGGCTGAATCAGAAACATTAATCTAGGGGAAAGCCTTAATGGCTCCCCACACCCCTAGCCCTATTTTATGTTTTATTTGGAAACAAGATCTCACTAAGTTGCTCAGGGTCTTGCTACATTGCCAAGGCTGGCTGTGAACCTATGATCCTCTTGTCTCAGCCTCCCAAGTATGGGGATTTCAAGTATGCGTCACCATGCCCGGCCAGCCCTGCCTTTCTGCAGCTTGGGGAGGGGATGTTTTGGAAAGTTACCAGAGGGGAAGGAGGGAGCTACTCAAGGGCATCTGCCCTGTGCCAAACACTTTCCACCCATACCACACACAGTGCATAGAGCAACCCTAGCAGATGCATGCTATCCTTAGACCCACTTTTCAGATGAGAAACCCGAGGCAGACAGATGAACTGGGCTGCGCTGGTTCACACAGCTCCGCCATCGCTGTGTCTCTGCGAAGTACTTGGCTTTGGTGATGTCGGCCGATCTGGGAAGAACCCCACTGAGGAGGTTGAGAACGGCTGGAGACGGGGCTGTGATTAGTCCTACTCACACCTCCCAGCTGCCCACCTGGTCCTGAGGCTCCAGGAGCGTGAGAGCTTAGGGTGCCCTATCAGGACCCAGCCTGACACTAGGGTGGCCGGACTCTGAAATATACCCTCAGTCCCTTTTATTTATTGATTTTTTATTTTGAAATAAAGTATTGCTAAATTGCCGATGCTGACCTCGAACCTATGATCTACCTGTCTCGGCCTCTCAAATTCTGAGATTACAGGTTGCTGCACATGACTTTTCACCATCTTTTCCTCTAAGACAAAGGCCCTTTTAATACTACAAATGGGATGAAGAACGTAATTGTGGACCACATCCTTTATTTATTTTGTGGTACTACAGGTTGAACTCAGGCGCATTCTACCTCCAAGCTGCACCCCTAGCTCTATCTTAGTTTTATTTTGAAACTAGGTTGATAAGAGTCTTACTATTTGCCGAGGCTATCATCAAACCTGTGATCCTCCTGTTTGAGCCTCCCAAGTACTGAGATCACAGGCTCGTGCTTCCATGCCCAGCTTTATTTTTTATTTTGAAACACAGTCTCACTAAATTGCTGAGGCTAGATTGAAGCCTGTGATCCTCCTGTCTCAGCCCCCCAAGTACTGGGATTATAGATGTGTGCCACCACACCCAGCTGACTTCAGACCAAATAGAGCCAAGCGTGGTGGCACACGCTTTTAATCCCTGCGCTTGGGAGGCTGAGACAGGAGGATCTCACAGGTTCGAAGCCAGCCTCAGCTACTTAGTGAGACCCTGTTTCCAAATAAAATATAAAATAGGTCTGGGAGTATAGCCCAGAGGTAGAGAGCCTCTGCATTCCACCCCTAGTACCACCAAAAAAAAAATTAAAAAAGAACAAATAGCCAGTTGCAGTGGGGCACGCCTGCAATCCCAGTACTTGGGAGGCTGAGACAGGAGGATCACAGATTTAAGGCTAGTGTGTAGTAACTTCATGTGACTCTGTTTCAAAATAAAAGGGAACCGGGGGTGTAGCTGAGAAATAGGATGTTCCTGGGTTCCATTCCCAGTATTACAAAGAATAGAAACTTTACTTCTCTGATTTTAGCTCCATGAATTTATCAGTTTATCCATTTAAAAGAAAATGAAGGCAGTCTGATGAGTGATAAAAGGTGAGTCAGACAGCCTTGGGTTCAGTGCTTGTGCCCGCCTTTACTCGCCAGGTCTGGCAAAGACATTCCCCCTTTCTGAATCATCCGTGGGGACTGCCCACTCCTTCACAAGGGACTCTGTGGTTGGAGTGAGGCAGAGTCAGAGAAAGCACCTAAATTAGCAACGTCTCATACATAGCAAATTCACGACTAGAACTTCCCTTTCTCTTCTGTGGATTAGCCGGGAGGGGCAATGGCAAGGAATTCGATTTCCTGTGATGAGTTTCCTTTAAAATAGTTTTAGCTGGGCGTGGTGGGACAAGCCTGTTATCCCAATCTTTGGGAGGCTGAGACAGGAGGACCGCAGGTTCACAACCAGCCTCAACAACTTAGACTCAAGACATCTTAGTGATACCTTTCCAAAATAAAAAAATAAAACAGGACTGGGGGTGTAGTTCACAGGTAGAATACCCCTTCTATGAATACCCTAGAATCTTCAGTAAAAAAATAGTTTATTTAAAAGTTTTTTCTTTCGTTCTTTCGTGTGTGTGTGTGTGTGTGTGTGTGTGTGTGTGTTTTACCAGGGATTGAACCCAGGGGCATTCTACCTCTGAGCTACATCCCCCATCCTTTATTTATTTATTTATTTATTTATTTATTTATTTATGGTCCTGGGGATTGAACGCGGGGGCATACTATCTCCAAGCTATAGCTCAGCCTTATTTTTTTTTTTTAAAGAGAGTCTTGTAGATTGATGAGAGTTTCAAATTGCTGAGGCTGTCTTTGAACCTGTGATCCTCCTGTCTCAGCCTCCCCAGTACTGGGATTACAGGCATGTGCCTCAACAGTCTGCTTTTTCTGTGTGTGTAGTATTGGGGGTCAACCTAGGAGTGTTCACTTGTTCACGTGTGTGTGTGTGTGTGTGTGTGTGTGTGTGTGTGTGTGTGTGACTGGGGATGGAACCCAGGGGCATTCAATCTCTGAGCTATACCCCCTGTCCTATTTTTTTATTCTTTTTTATAGGTTTTATTTATTTATTTTTAATTTTTTGGTGGTACTGGGGATGGAACCCAGGGGCTTTCTACCTCCGGGCTATACTCCCAGACCTATTTTATATTTTATTTGGAAACAGGGTCTCACTAAGTTGCTGAGAGCTTCACTAAGTAGCTGAGGCTGGCTTCTAACCTGTGCGATCCTCCTGTCTCAGCCTCCCAAGTGCGGGAAATACAAGCGTGCGCCACCACACCCGGGCTATTTTTTATTCTTTATTTTGAAACAGAGCCTCACTAAGTTGCGGAGGGCCTAAGTAGCTGAGACTGTCTGTGAACCGCAATCCTCTGGTCTCAGCCTCCTGAATGCTGGGATTACAAGGAGTGTTGACTTCTGAGCGACACCTCAGCCCACCCACCACTGCACCCTTCCCTTGACCCAGACTTTCTGGTGGCAGGCTCTCGGTCAGCACCTCCAGAGTGGTTTCGTCTGGCCACGGGATGGCTGGGGTAGGAACTCTGCCGCCTGTCAGAGTCAGCACCAAACACTCTGAACCCTTCACTTCCTCTAAGCTGCAAGTTCGAAACCACAAGCACCAAAGCAAAGGGGCAGGCAGCACACAGCCGGAGTAGCAGGTGCACCAGCCCGGCCATGGTCCCTGAGGTGAGTGCTGCAACCCAGCCTGGCCAAACCATCGCTGGAGTGGTGGGGTCAAGGCACCGGGGAGAGGCCAGGGCCACCTGAGGGCTGGGCAAGAAGAAGCTACAGGGATTGAGATAGGAGCACTAGACGGGGAACCGAGAACCCAGCTTGGCCACTGACCACAAGGGAGTCCCCTCCTCTCTCTTGTTGGGGTACCTCATCAGCAACATATGGGGGAGGTTGGTGGGGAGGCTAGATAGTGGCTCAGCCTTGTTGACCACTAAGACTACTTTTAGCTCTGGCTTGGAACTTTGGCTCTTATGTGCTGGACTGAATTGGCCTGAAATAGGCCTACAGCTCTGGGGTGGTTTGGGGTGGGAGTGATGGGGTAAAGAAGATGCCTATAGCCAGGTTTGGTGGGTGCACGCCTGTAATCTCAGAACTTTGGAGACTGACAGGAGGACCACAGGTTCGAGGACAGCCTCAGCAATTTAGAGAGACCCTGTTTCTTTTTTAATGTTAGAGATGAATTTTGAATTTATTTTTTAAATTTTTTATCGGTGCATTGTAGTCATACATCTTAATGGGGTACACGATGGTGGAGACATGCATGCACACATCACCCAATTAGCCCTTACCCAATTCCAGCCCCATTCTCTCCCCCTCCCTCCTTCTCATGTTTGGCTTAGTGATTGATATTGATAATGTTTGTTAAAGTACATCATGTGCATTAGAGGATGAAGCACTATTTCAAAATAAAAAAACAAATGCAAAGTACACGCCTGTAATCCTAGTACTTGGAAGGCTGAGATAGGATCACAGGTTTGGGGACAGCCTTAACAAGTAGTGAGACTTTCATCAACCTAGTGAAACTTTCATCAAAATAATAAAAAGGGCTGGGGGGTTAGCTTGGATGTAGAGGACCTCTAGGTTCAATCCCCAGTACCTAACCTATTTAAAAATTTAATTTAAAAAATAGGTCTGAAGCCAGGCATGGTGGCACATGCTTGTAATCTCATTACTCGGGAGGCTGACACAGGAGGATCGCGGGCTCGCCGTTAACCTCAGCTACTTAGTGAGGCCCTCTGCAACTTAGTAAGACCCTGCTTGAAAGTAAAGACTAAAAAATAGGGCTGGGGTTGTAGCTCAGAGGTAGAATGCCCCTGGGTTCAATCTCTAGTACCAAAAAAGAAGGAAGAGGAAGAGGAGGAGGCGGGGGAGAAAGAAGAAGAGAAGATCCTGGTCACTACCTGGGTGTTGTGTTCCATGCCTGCAGTGCCAGCCACTAGGGAGACTGAGGCAGGAGGATGGCTTGAACCCAGGATTCCAGGGGCAGCCTGAGCAACAGCATGAGATCCTGGCTCCAGGAAGGAAGGAGGGAAGAAAGAAAGGAGAAGGGAAGGGAGAGGAGGGTAGTGGAAAGAAGGAAATAAAGGAAAAAGAAAGAAAAGAAAAAAAAGAAAATTTCGGCTTAAGCTCGGTGGGGAGTTGGGCACGATGTTGCACACCTGTGATCCTAGTACTTGGGAGGCTAAGATAGGAGGATCACAGGTTTTTTGCAATTCTCAGTTTCAAAATAAAAACTAGCTGGGCATGGTGGCACACGCTTGTAATCCCAGTACGTGGGAGACTGAGACAGGAGGATCTCAGGTTCACAGCCAGCCTCAGCTACTTAGTGAGACCTTCTGCAACTTAGTGAGACCCTGTTTCAAAATTAAAAAATAGGGCTGGGGGTGTAGCTCAGAGGTAGATTTAATTCCCAGTCCCACATTAAAAAAAGAAAAAATAGTAAAATAAAAACTAAAAAAAGGGCTAGGGGTGAAGAGCAGAGGCAGAATGCCTCTGGGCTCCAACAGAAAGAAAGAAAGAAAGAAAGAAAGAAAGAAAGAAAGAAAGAAAGAAAGAAAGAAAGAAAGAAAGAAAGAAAGAAAGAAAGAAGAAAAGGAAGGAAGGAAAAGGAAGAAGGAAAGAAAGGAAGGAAGGAAGGAAGGAAGAAAGGAAGAAAGAAGAAAGAAAGGGGGGAAAGGAAGGAAAAGGAAGAAAGAAAGAAAGAAGAAAGAAAGAGAGGGAGAAAAGGAAGGAAGGAAAAGGAAGAAGAAAGAAAGAAGAAGAAAGAAAGAAAAAGAAAGAAGAAAGAAAAAGGGAGAAAAGGAAGGAAGGAAAAGGAAGAAGAAAGAAAGGAAGGAAGAAAGGAAGAAAGAGAAAGGGAGAAAAGGAAGGAAGGAAAAGGAAGAAGAAAGAAAGAAAGAAGAAAGAAAGGGAGTAAAGGAAGGAAGGAAAAGGAAAAAGAAAGAAAGAAAGAAAGAAAGAAAGAAAGAAAGAAAGAAAGAAAGAAAGAAAGGAAGGAAGGAAGGAAGGGGAGGGAGGGAGGAAGGGAGGGAGGAGCTTGGTGGGGCTACATTGGCACATGAGCGTCAGGTTGAGGGGGTGGGAGCATGGGGCAAATAGCATGCTTTGGGGGATGCAGGAAGTTGGAGTCTTCGGGTGGTAAAGGTTCATGAGGGAAGAAAAGGGCCAGTGGCTGAGAGGGGGGACAGCAGGGAGGTGCGTGGGGAGGCAGGTGGTTGAACTAGGCTTGGCAGGCACACTGGGAGAGCAGCCAGGAAGGCTCTAAACGCTGAAGGAAAGCCTTTCCTTCCACCCAGGATCCCCGACTCAGGGGATGGTCTCCAAAAGTGAGGGAGAAATAGCCTTTCAGAAAGGAAGTCGCCGGGCAGGTGGCACATTTGTAATCCCAGTACTTGGGAGGCTGAGACAGGAGGATGGGAGGTTCAAGGGCAGCCTCAGCTACTTAGTGAGGCTCTCCACAACTTAGTGAGACCCTGTTTCCAAATAAAGAATGAAAAATGGGGCTGGGGGTATAGCTTGGAGGTAGAATGCCCCTAGGTTCCATCCCCAGTACTGCAAAGAAAAAACGAAGAAGTAAGTCACCATCCCAGATCCCAGGCTGAGCAGATAAGGTTCTGGACAGAGATCCTGGAAGAAAGGTAGTGACAGTTACAGGGTGTGGCCCAGGCCTCAGGCCCTGTCTCACAAAGAAGATGTTTAGAGAAATGCTCTTCAGACCAAGTTAAAAGTCAGAAGAGGCTAAGCAAGGTCTCACACACACCTGTAATCCCAGTACTTTGAAGGCTGAGACAGGAGGATCACAGGTTCAAGACCAACCTCAGCAACTTAGCAAGACTTTCAGCAACCTAATGAGACCATGTGTCAAAACAATAAATAAGCCGGGCATGGTGGCGCACGCTTGTAATCCCCGCCCTTGGGAGGCGGAGACAGGAGGATCGCGCAAGTTCGAAGCCAGCCTCGCTGGTTTAAGAGACCCTGTTTCCAAATAAAATATTAAAAAATAGGTCTGGGGGTGTAGCCTGGAGGTAGAAGGGTTTCCAGGAACCCCAGTACCACCAAAAAGAAGAGAAAAAAAAACAATAAATAAAGCCAGGTGTGTTGGTGTACACCTGTAGTCACAGTACTTGGGAAGGTGAGACAGGAGGCTCACAGGTTTGAGACCAGCCTTAGCAATTTAGCAAGACCCTCAGCAACTTAATAAGACTCTGTTTCCAAATAAAAAGGGACCAGGTGTAATCCCAGTATTTGGGAGGTTGAGACAGGAGGATTTCAGGTTTGAAGCCAGCCTCAGAAACTTAGTGAGGTTCTCAGCAATTTAGTAAGACCCTATTTCCAAATAAAAAATAAAATAAGTCTGGGAGTGTAGCCCAGAGTTAGAAGGTCCCTGGGTTACATCCCAAGTACAAAAATAAATAAATAAATAAATAAACAAATAAATAAATAAATAAACAAACACTGGGGGTGTAGCTCAGAGGTAGAGAGCCTCTTGGTTCAATCCTCAGTACAAAAATAAAAATAAAAAGGGCTGTAGGTATAGTTCAGAAGTAGAATGCCTCTGGATTCAATTCAGTAACACACACACACACACACACACACACACGTCATAAAGTATCAGGTGTGATGGCACATGCCTATAATCACAGTACTTGGAAGACTGAGACAGGAAGATGGCAGGTTTGGGGCCATCCTCAGTAATTAGCAATAATTTAGTAAGACCCATCAAAATAAAAAAGTTAAAAAGGGCTGGAGGTGTAGCACAGAGTTAGAATGCCCTGGGCTCCATCCCTGGTATCACACACGGAAAAAGAAAAGGCACCTCGGGCCGGGGATGGAGCTCAGCGGTACACAGTGGTAGAGCTCTTGGGAGGCTCTGGTTTGATCCCTGGCACTGAAGAAAACAAAGGCTTGACTGTGGCTGGGCCTCCCTTCCCTCTCTCCTTCCTCCTGCAGGTGAGCGAACACCAAGTGCTGGACGCCTCAGACTTTGCCTCCCTGCTGGAAAACTCTAGCTCTTCCTATGACTATGGAAACAACGACAGCAACTCCTACGACGCCTCCCCGCCCTGCCAGCAGGATTTCAGCCTCAGTTTCGACCGGGCCTTCCTGCCCGGCCTCTACGGCGTCCTCTTTGTGCTGGGGCTGCTGGGCAATGGCACGGTGGCGGCCGTGCTGCTGAGCCAGCGGGTGGTCCTGAGCAGTACCGACACCTTCCTGCTCCACCTGGCCGTGGCTGACACGCTGCTCGTGCTGACGTTGCCTCTCTGGGCTGTGGATGCCGCCACGCAGTGGGTGTTCGGCTCTGCCCTCTGCAAAATGGCGGGAGCCCTCTTTAACATCAACTTCTACGCGGGGGCCCTCCTGCTGGCGTGCATCAGCTTCGACCGCTACCTGAGCATCGTGCACGCCACGCAGCTCTACCGCCGGGGGCCCCCGGGCCGCGTGGCCCTCACCTGCGTGGTCGTCTGGGGGCTCTGCCTGCTCTTTGCCATCCCAGACTTCATCTTTCTATCCTCCCAGCATGATGAGCGCCTCAATGCCACCCACTGCCAGTACATCTTCCCGCCGGTGGGCCGCACGGCTCTGCGTGGCCTGCAGCTGGTGGCTGGGTTCCTGCTGCCCCTGCTGGTCATGGCCTACTGCTATGCCCACATCCTGGCTGTGCTGCTGGTCTCCAGAGGCCAGCGGCGCGTGCGAGCCATGCGCCTCGTGGTGATAGTGGTGGCGGCCTTTGCCCTCTGCTGGACCCCCTACCACCTGGTGGTCTTAGTGGACACTCTCATGGACCTGGGAGTCCTGGGCCGCAACTGTGGCCGAGAGAGCCGTGTGGACGTGGCCAAGTCGGTCACCTCAGGCATGGGCTACATGCACTGCTGCCTCAACCCGCTGCTCTACGCCTTCGTGGGGGTCAAGTTCCGAGGGCGGATGTGGCTGCTGCTCACACGCCTGGGCTGCCCTGACAAGAGAGGCCTGCAGAGATCGATGACCTCCCGCCGGGAGTCATCCTGGTCTGAGACCACAGAGGCCTCCTACTCAGGCCTGTGAGGGTGGGAAGGACCCTCCCCTTTGGAGCCTGCAGCCTGGCTTCCCTCATATGCCAGGCCTGCCCCTCCCTTGCTGCCCCCCTTGGCACTGGCCCCCACAACCCCAGGGGCTCAGCCACAGTCCTGGCACCTCAGGGCTTCCAAACCCCATCTCACCGCTTCAAAGATGCTCCCCGGAGCCCACCGCCCTTCTGACGTGGCTGCTAGAACTCAGCCTTCCCTATGGTGGGAAAAATGGGGTGAACAGCACAGGCTGCTGGCTGGCAGCTGTGCTTCTCCAGACTAATGTATTTGCTCGCTTTCATTTTTATGTCTAGAAATCTGCATGAAACCTGTCAATAAACAAGCTAATCAGGACCAGGATGTTGGTAGTCATCATTACAGCCAATCCCTACTGGGCTTGGGAACCACTTCCTGCTTCTCCCTGCCCAGCCCAGCCTGCTTTTGGTATTGTCTCTGGCCTTCTTTTCGCCCTCCCTAGCACTGTTTTGGCCTCTACTGGTTCCCCTACTGCCCGGGCCTGGAGCAGTATGTAGTTAACAGCTCAGTGACTGGATGCTGGACAAAATTTGGGGAAAGGGCCACTGGACACATGTGAGACATAGACCCTGCACCCCAGAACCTTAGGCTGACATGGGAGATGTGGGGAGAGCTAGCAGTACCAAGCAATGTAGGCCAGGAGGCGGCACATAGAACCCAGGGCTCCGAGCAGGTAGGCTGGAACCATTTGGGAAGGTTTCCTGGAGGTTTAAAGGGTAAGTGGGGTTTTTCAAGGGTAAAGAGAAGGCAGGATTTCCGGGCAGAAGGGAGGGCAGTGGCAAAATGGGAAAGATGCAAACAGCAATGCTCATGGGGAAGGGGAATTACAAGTGGTCCTAACTGGCTGGGGTTAAGAGCCCAGATGGGGAAGAGTTGAAAATCAGACTGAAAGGTAGCTGGGGATCAGGTAATGTTATCATCGACCAGTCAAAAGACTGTTATTCAGGTGACATAAGAGGTAATGAAGATTTTGTTTTTTTCTGTGCCAGGGATTGAACCCAGAAGCACTCTAATACTGAGCTATACCCTAACCCTTTATTTTATGGAACACAGGATAGAACCTAGGGGTATTCTACCTCTGAGCTACACCCCCAGACCTATTAATTTTGAAATAGAATCCTGCTAAGTTGCTGAGGCTGACCCCAAACCTGTGATCCTCCTGTCTTAGCCTCCCACATACTAGGATTAAAGGTATGTGTTTGTTTTTTATTTTGGTACTGGGGATTCAACTCAGGGGAATTCTACCTCTGAGCTACACCCCCAGCCCTATTTTATTTTTTATTTGGAAACAGGGTCTCACTAAGTTGCAGAGGGCCCACTAAGTAGGCTGAGGCTGGCTTCATACATGCGATCCTCCTGTCTCAGTCTCCCAAGGACTGGGATTATATGTGTGTACCACCATGCTCGGCTTGTTTTGAGACAGAGTCAGAATTACCCAGGCTGGCCTCAAGCTTGCCATCCTCTTGCCTCAGCCTCCCAAGGAGATAGGATTACAGGCATACAAAACCTCACAAGACTTTGATGCAGACTCTTACTATGGAAATGGTGTTGGGCTTAGAAGAAAAGCAACAAGGTTGAAAGAATTGCCAATGGTCATTAGCAGCCAGACGTGGTGGCGCACACTTGAAATCCCAGCATTCGGGAGGCTGAGACAGGAGGATCATGGCTCGCAGACAGCCTTGGCTATTTAGTGAGGCCCTCTGCAACTCAGTGAGACCCTGTTTCAAAATGAAGAATAAAAATTGGGCTTGGGATGTAACTTGGAGGTAGAATGCCCCTGGGTTCCATCCCCAGTACTGGGAAAGAAAATAGTCATTAGCACTTAGCCGACCGGGATGTGGGCTGTAGGGAACGTTTTTTTCCCACGCCTATCACTGGAGTTGCAGTAAGTGGAAGAAATATGGGAGCTTCCCAGGAGGACATGTGACAGGGCTGCTGAGTTAAGGCCAGGGTGCAAGGGTGGAGGGGTGGATGCTTTGTTCTGCCACTTCCCCCTAATGAAAGCACTCATATGCCATAGTAATGCTAGAGGGAGTGAGGGGAAGAATTCAAGCAGTTAGCTGGGGAAGCACATCGTACTCTACATACACCCTCTGAGCACATCTCACCACATATAGGAGTTTTGGGCCACTTAACAAATACTCTAAGCTGGGCGTGGTGGCGCACACTTGCAATCCCAGCATTTGAGAGACTGAGACAGGAGGATCGCGGTTCGCGGCCAGCCTCAGCTACTTAGTGAGGCCCTCTGCAACTCAGTGAGACCCGGTTTCAAAATAAAGAATTAAGCCGGGCGTGGTGGTGCACACTTGTAATCCCAGCATTCGGGAGGCTGAAAACGGAGGATCGTGGTTCGCAGACAGCCTCAGCTACTTGGTGAGGGCCCCTGCAACTTAGTGAGACCCTGTTTCAAAATTTAAAAAATAAATGAAATAGTTCTCAGGGTATAGCTCAGAGGTAGAATATCCCTAGATTCAATCCCCAGGAGAAAGAAGGAATGAAAGAAGAAAGAAAGAAAGAAAGAAAGAAAGAAAGAAAGAAAGAAAGAAAGAAAAGGAAAAAAAAGAAAAGAAAAGAAAAGAAAAGAAAAGAAAAGAAAAGAGAGCGAGCCAGGCGTGATGGTGCACACTTGTAATCCCAGCATTCGGGAGGATGAGACCGGAGGATCGTGGTTTGCAGACAGCCTCAGCTACTTGGTGAGGGCCCCTGCAAATTAGTGAGACCCTGTTTCAAAATAAAGAATAAAAGGCAGGGGTTGTAGCTCGGAGGTTGAATGCCCCTGGGTCCCATCCCCAGACCCACACACACACACAAATAAAGAATTAAAAATAGGGCTGGGGATATAGCTCGGAGGTAGAATGCCCCTGGGTTCCATCCCTGGTAGCACAAAATGATGATGATGATGATGATGATGATATTCTAAAGCCAGGTACGGTGGCACATACCTGTAATCCCAATACTTGGGAGGCTGAGACAGGAGGATCACAGGTTCAAGGAAAGCAAATAGTAACACTTTCATCAACCTAGAGAGACCGTTTCAAAATAAAAATGAAATAGGGCAGCCGGGCGTGGTGGTGCACGCTTATAATCCTAGCATTTGGGAGGCTGAGACAGGAGGATCAGGGTTTCCGGACAGCCTCAGCTACTTAGTGAGGCCCTCTGCAACTCAGTGAGACCCAGTTTCAAAATAAAGGATAAAAGATAGGGCAGGGGGTGTAGCTCGGAGGTCGAAAGCCCCTGGGTTCCATCCCCAGACCCGCAAAAAAAAAAAAAAAAAAAAAAAGAAAAGAAAAAAAAAAGGGCTGGAGGTGTGGAGGTGTAGCTCTGAGGTAAAATATCCCTGAGTCCAAGTTCCAGCCTGCCCCCCCTCTCTCTCACACACACACACACACAAAGTTAAAAAGGGAAGCAGAGGGAAACAGAGCGCTGTTTCTATATTTGAAGATGGAAGAAGCAACTGTGAACCATGGGATGTCTCTACAAGCTGAAAAGATAAAGAAATGGATTCTTTCCTTAGAGCCTCCAGAAAGGCATAGCTTTTTTTTTTTTTTTTTTTTTTTTTTTGGTGCTACTGGGGTTTCCAGAAGCCCTTCTACCGCCGGGCTACACTCCCACACCTATTTTATATTTTTTATTTGGAAACAGGGTCTCTTAAGCCAGCGAGGCTGGCTTCGAACCTGCGCGATCCTCCTGTCTCCGCCTCCCAAGCGCGGGGATGACAAGCGTGCGCCACCGTGCCGGCACATATCTTTTTTTTAATTATCATTGTTTGCGGTACTGGGGATGGAACCCAGAGGCATTCTACCTTCAAGATACACCCTCAGCCCTCTTTTTTGTTCTTTATTTTTGAGTTGCAAAGGGCCTCGCTAAGTAGGTCCCCAGACAGCCCTGTGCATATCTTGAGTCCAGGATAACAGATTTCAGATCTCTGACTTCCAGAACTGTAGATAACACATCGTGTTATTAAGGCCAGTAAGGTTATGGTACTTTCTTGTGGCAGCCAGAGGAAATGAATACAATGTTCATTCCAGTCTACAAACTGTCAGAAACTAGGGTCTGATAAAGCACTATGGGCAGTCAGAAATAAGAGAAGTGCTGTTGGGTGTGGTCGTGCTCACTTATAATCCCAGTACTTTGGAGGCTGAGGCAGGAGGATCACAGGATCAAGGCCAGTGTGCAGTAACTTAGCAAGACCCTGTTTGTTTGTTTGTTTATTGTGGGTGATGGGAATTGAACTCAGGGGTATTGTACCTCCAAGCTACACCCCCAGCCTGATGTTTTCTTGTGGTACTAGGAATGGAGCCCAGGGACATTCTACCTCTGAACTATACCCTCAGCCCTATTTTTTATTCTTTATTTTGAAACAGGGTCTCACTGAGTTGCAAACGGTCTAAGTTTCCGAGAGCCTCACTAAGTAGCTAAGGCTGTCTTTGAACCTGTGCAATCTTCCTGTCTCAGCCTCCCAAGCACGGGGATTACAAGCATGCACCACCATGCCCGGCTATTTTTTTTTTTTTTAAACAGGGTCTCACTAAATTGTGGAGGGCCTCACTAAGTAGCTGAGGCTGGTCACAAACCTGAATCCTCCTATCTCAGTCTCTCATGTAAATAAAGGGATTACAAGCATGAGCCATCACGCCCAGCGAACCTGTTTTAAAGTAAAGAATAAAACAGGGATTCAGGGAGTATATAGCTCAGAGGTAGAATGCCCCGTGGTTCAATGCCCAGTAACACACACACACACACACACACTCTCTCTCTCTCTCTCTCTCTCTCTCCCTCCCTCCCTCCCTCCCTCCCTCCCTCCCTCCCTCCAAGTACATTGGTACTCATAATCCTAGTACTTGAGTGACTGAGACAGGAGGATCTCAGGTTCAAAGCCAGTCTCAGCAACTCAGTGAGACCCTTAACAACTTAGTAAAACCCTCTTTCAAAATATAAAATAAAGCTGGACGTGGTGGTGCACGCTTGTAATCCCCGCGCTTGGGAGGCTGAGACAGGAGGATCGCACAGGTTCAAAGCCAGCCTCAGCTACTTAGTGAGGCTCTCAGCAACTTGGTGAGACCCTGTTCCCAAATAAAGTATAAAAATAGGTCTGGGAGTATAGCTCGGAAGTAGAAAGCCCCTGGGTTTCATCCCCAGTACCACCAAAAAATAAAAAAAATTAAAAAGACTGGGATTGTAGGTTGGAGATAAAATGCTCCGGGATCAATCCCCAGTACCCCCAACCCCCCAAAAAAAGCAATAAGAGAAACATAATAAACAGATTTTACTAACAAGTATGATGCAATAAAACTTTTATTTTCTGAACATATATATGGCTCAGAATGCTTTGCTCAGTATCAGCAACAACTGAATTCATGAAACATGTTGGTCTTATGCATGTACAGATTTAATAGGTTATGTTGACAACGGCCCTATTTGTGAAGCGCGCCGTCTAAAACTGATCCTCTTTCTAGCCTTATTCTTGTCATCTCAACCTTCCACTCTCAAAAACTTTTTTTTTCCTGTATTTTGTTCTACATGTTAAAACTCTATGATCAAAATGAGACCCACGGTAAATGTAGAGAATTTCAGGGCACTCTCAATGGCATAAAACAGTAAGCAATAAAACTTTCCATTAGAATTGACTGCCGTCACAGCCGGGCGCGGTGGCACACGCTTGTGATCCCCGCGCTCGGGAGGCTGAGACAGGGGGATCGCGCAGGTTCGAATCCAGCCTCAGCTACTGAGTGAGGCTTTCAGCAACTTAGTGAGACCCTGTTTCCAAATAAAATAGAAAATAGGGCTGGGAGTATAGCCCGGAGGTAGAAAGCCTCTGGGTTCCACCTCCAGTACCACCAAAAAAAAAAAAAAAAAAAAAGAATTGATTGCCGTGGATAACATGAATCTAAAGACATGTGCTTCAATTCTAATATTCGTTACTTCTTCCCAGAACTTTTTCTGACACTACTTGTCAGGAAAACAGGCTTCAGCTCACACAAACTCTGAGATAACCTTACTGATTTTTCTTTTGTTTACTGGCACTGTAATCCCTGCTGAGCTTTCTCATCACTTCCGTGTGGCTGAGCTCTGCCGACTCCTGACGCACCTTTCTATAATTCTCCTGCACATATTTGGCAAACGGTCTCACATGGGGCTCGATGGGGGTCCCATCTTTCCGAGTCAGTGGCAGCAAAACCAGAGGTCCCTTGCATAAGGCGCAGATATAGTGGTCAGTGTTCAGGGATCGGGTGTAGCGGCCAATCCTGGAGAGGAAAGGGACACCGCACAGCCAGGAATGAGTTACCACATCTCAGCAGCAGCCCCAAGATGTGGGCCCGGAGCCCAAAGAGAATTTTCTGTGGGTTCTCAGAGAGTAGGCCCCCAAGCAGCAGTGGGGGTCAGACTTGTTCCCCATTAGGGAACAGAATAAAGGGGACAGAGAAAGGAACAGATTCACCCCTCGAATGACACAGCCACCGATGAAAGGTCTTACCGAGCTTTACACTGGGTGCATTCATAATGAATCCGGTAGTTGATCTTATAGTTATGGCAACGGGTGACCCCGGGCAGCTCCGGGTGCACACTGTTGGCTTTTCTGGCGTAATACTTCCATGCTTCTCCGTGAGAATCTCGAATGCCATCAAGCAGCCAGGAGGCTGCATGGCACATTTCATGAATCAAGGTATCCCGGAGTCGATCTTGAAAAAGGAATAAAAAGAAATTATGAGCATTGAAACCGAATGTCTTCTGAGCTGCTACCACCAACCCCTCGACCTGCTGCACCCCCACCAGGCACAAAGCCGTCTTTTTATTTTTATTTTTATTTTTTTTGGCGGGTCTGGGGATGGAACCCAGGGGCATTCAACCTCCAGGCTACACCCCCTGCCCTATTTTTTATTCTTTATTTTGAGACAGCGTCTCACTGAGTTGCAAAGGACCTCACTAAGTAGCTGAGGCTGTCCGAGAATGGCAATCATCCAGTCTCAGCCTCCCAAATGCTGGGATTACAAGCATATGCCCAGCTTCCATCTTTTTTTTTTTTTTTTTGATACTGGGGATTGAACGTTAACTACCTTCAAGTGACAGCTCCCAGCCCTTTTTACTTTTTGAGATGGACTAAGTTGCTGAGGGTCTTCTGAGTTGCTGAGGCTGGCCTCAACTTTGCAATCCTCCTGTCTCAGCCTCCCAAGTACTGAGATTACAGGTGTGTGCCACCATGCTGGGCTATGAAGCCATCTTAGGAAGCTTACACAGGCAGCTGTGAGGGCTACCTTCCCAGGATTCTGAAACTTCTGCTTATTTCAACCCAATTTTGTTAATGGCAGGGACCTTAAGTGAGCAGTTCTTTTCGTAACAGCACCATGTTTTTGTTTGGGTTTTTTTTTTTTTTTTGGTTTTTTAGTTTTTTTGTAGTACTGGAGATTGATCAAGGGGGGGGGGCTTGACCTCTAAGATACACCCCCAGCTCTTTTTATGTTTTATTTGCAAACAGGGTCTCACCAAGTTGCAGAGTCTGTCCTTGAACTTGAAATCCTCCTGTCTCAGCCTCCCAAGTACTGTGATTACAGGCAATCTGTTCAATTTTTTGTGTGTGCGTGAGGCACCGCTAGAAATACACCTACATAAGACTTGGTTTCTGAAGCTGGGCATGGTGGTGCGCACTTTTAATGCCAGTACTTGGGAGGCTGAGACAGGAAAATTGCAGGTTCGTGAACAGTCTCGGCTACTTAATGTGATTCTTCGTAACTCAGTGAAACCGTTTCAAAATAAAGGATAAAAAACAGGGCTGGAAAGCTGGGTGTGGTGACGCACGCTTGTCATCCCAGCCTTCGGGAGGTTGAGACCGGAGGATCGTGGTTCGCGGACAGCCTCAGCTACTTAGTGAGGCCCTCTGCAACTCAGTGAGACCCTGTTTCAAAATAAAGAATAAAAAATAGGGCAGGGGATGTAGCTTAGAGGTCGAATGCCCCCCAGACTCGCAAAAAAAAAAAAAGAGCAAGGTCTGAGGCCAGGAAAAGCTGTGGTGCATTTTGAGAACCAGTGTGAGGATGGTCACGTTGGAGCAGGGGCTGGCTAGTGGTGGAGTACTGAGATGGGACCAGCTAGGTGCAGTGGGGGCAGATTAAGATGGCTTGGAAAACCAGGCTCTGGGCACTGAAAAGCTCTGTGTTTCTAAGCAGGAGAGTGATGCAGTGGTGTACAGGAGACAGAAGGCAGCACGAGGAGGAAGAGGGTGAGGGCCCATACCTCAGCGAAGCCAGAGATGGAGGAGTGATGACAGGACAGTCACGGAGGAGGAAGATCTGGAAACTGACTAGATAGAGGGGCCTTTGCCCCTCCGAAGCTGATGGAATGGAGACGCTGCCTCCCTCAAGCAACGCACACCTATAGGTAGGTCTGACCCAGAAACCGAAGATCTGGATGCTCAGGACTGCTGAAACAACCAGTAGCACGGTCTGCTGAGCGACACACTGCAGGCCTGACACCGGCTGCCAGCTAAGAATCACGTAAGCGAGCCCCATCAGAAGCACAGAGCTAAGCCGGGCGTGGCGGCGCACGCTCGTCATCCCAGCCTTCGGGAGGCTGAGACCTGGAGGATTGCGGTTCGCGGACAGCCTCAGCTACTTAGCGAGGCCCTCTGCAACTCCGTGAGACCCGGTTTCAAAATAAAGGATAAAAGATAGGGCAGGAGGTGTAGCTCGGAGGTCGAAAGCTCCTGGGTTCCATCCCCAGACCCAAAAAAAAAAAAAAAAAACGCAGAGCTTCAGTAGAGCAGCCACATCCCCGGCATCACCTGCAGAGTCGCAGACTTTTGGAGAAATCTCAATCTTGGCGTGGCGCTCCCTCTTCGGGTATTCTTTCTCGCTAGTGGTACACAGGCCAGCGGTTCTCAGCATCTTCTTATTCCAAAGGACTTCTACGGTTTCCGGCATCTGAGGATGAAGAGCAAATGGGAGGGATCGAACGCAGTGTGAAGCAAATCCGAAAATACAGGCTCGAGAGTTTTCCTTCTATCTGTTTTGTTGGTTTGGTGGTACTGGGGATGAAACCCCGGGGGGCCTGCTACCTCTGGGCTACACCCCTAGACCTATTTTAGTTTTTATTTGGAGACAAGGTCTGCCTAAGTTGCTGAGGCTGGCTTCGAACCTGAAATCATCCTGTCTCAGCCTCTCAAGTACTGGGATTACATGTATACGCTACCATAGCCAGTGAGTTCTTCTCCCTCTAATTCAAAGAGAACCGGGCATGGTGACGCACACCTGGGACACCAGTACTTGAAGATTGAGAAAGAGGATCACAGGTTCAAGGCCAACCTCAACAACTTAGAAAGACCCTCAACGACTTTGTGAGACCTGTTTCAAAAGAAAAAAATAGGGTTGAGGGTATAGCTCAGAGGTAGAATGCCCCTTGATTCAAATTCAATCCACAGTCTCACACACACACACACGCACGCACGCACACACGCACGCACATACACACATAAAAGTAAGAGGAGACGGATATGGTGGAGCACACCTGTAAATCAGTACTTGGGAGGCTAAGACAGAAGGATTGTAGGTACGAGGGCCGCCTCAAAAACTTAGACCCTGTTTCAAAATAAAATAGGATTGCAACTCAGTGAGATCCTGTTTTAAAATAAAGAATAGAAAATAGCACTGGGGGTGTAGATCAGAGGTAGAATGTCCCTGGGTTCCATCCCCAGTACCACATAAATAAATAAATAAATAAATAAATAAATAAATAAATAAAAAAATAGGAGCCAGGCGTGGTACCACATGTTTATAATCCCAGTATTTAGGAGGCCGAGACAGGAGGATGGCACAGGTTCAAAGCCAGCCTCAGCTACTTAGTGAGGCTCTCAGCAACTTAGTGAGACCCTGTTTGCAAATAAAGTAGAAAATAGGTCTGGGAGTGTAGCCCGGAGGTAGAAAAGCCCACGGATTCCATCCACAGTATGAAGAAGAAGAAATGATGATGATGATGATGGTGATGATGATGGTGGTGGTGATGGTGGTGATGATGGTGATGATGGTGATGGTGATGATGATGATGGTGGTGGTGATGATGGTGGTGGTGATGATGATGGTGGTGGTGGTGATGGTGATGATGGTGATGATGATGATGGTGGTGGTGATGGTGATGATGATGGTGATGGTGATGATGGTGATGATGGTGATGGTGATGATGATGATGGTGGTGGTGATGGTGATGATGGTGATGGTGATGATGGTGGTGGTGATGGTGATGATGGTGATGGTGATGATGATGATGGTGGTGGTGATGATGGTGATGATGGTGATGATGGTGGTGATGATGGTGGTGATGGTGAGGATGATGATGATGGTGGTGATGGTGATGATGGTGGTGGTGATGGTGATGATGGTGGTGATAATGGTGATGATGGTGATGGTGATGGTGATGATGGTGATGATGATGGTGATGGTGATGATGGTGGTGGTGATGGTGATGATGGTGATGGTGATGGTGATGATGATGATGGTGATGGTGATGATGGTGGTGGTGATGGTGATGATGGTGGTGGTGATGGTGATGGTGATGATGATGATGGTGATGGTGATGATGGTGGTGGTGATGGTGATGATGGTGATGGTGGTGGTGATGGTGATGATGGTGGTGGTGATGATGGTGATGGTGATGATGGTGGTGGTGATGGTGATGATGGTGATGGTGGTGGTGATGGTGATGATGGTGGTGGTGATGGTGATGATGGTGATGGTGATGGTGATGATGGTAGGGCTGTGGGTGTAGATCAGAGGTACGGTGCCCTTGGATTCAATCCCAAGTATTCATACAAAAAAAAGGTAAGAGGAAATTTCTCCTCCAGGTTCTTAGCTCAGATCAAGCTGTGAAGAAATCTATTGATAGGACACACAAATCTAACCATTCTGAGGAGAATAAAAGCCAAGTAGAAGGCCACAAAATAAAAAAAAATTAGTAGTTGATCAAGACACTAGGAGTCTGTTGAAACCCTGTGTATGTAGGAGTTGTGGTTGCCTGCATGGAGATGAGCCTGAGGCAGCCAGGGGTGGGGTGGGCCAGAAACCTGTGGCAAGGATGAATTGAAAGTACAACTCAGAGGCCGGGCATGGTGGCACATGCTTGTAATCCCAGCATTTGGAGGCTGAGACCGGAGGATCACGGTTCGCCGACAGCCGCCCTCTGCAACTCAGTGAGACCCAGTTTCAAAATAAAGAATAAGCCGGGCGTGGTGGTGCACGCTTGTAATCCCCGCGCTTGGGAGGCGGAGACAGGAGGATGGCGGTGGCTTAAGAGACCCTGTTTCCAAAAATAAAATAGGTCTGGGAGTGTAGCCCAGAGGTAGAAGGGCTTCCAGGAACCCCAGTACCACCAAAAAGTAAGTAAGTAAGTAAGTAAGTAAGTAAGTAAGTAAGAGAATAAAAACAGGGCAGGGGGTATAGCTCAGAGGTCAAATGCTCCTGGGTTCCATTTCCCAGACCCAGAAAGAAAAAAAAAGGAAGGAAGGAAGGAAGGAAGGAAGGAAGGAAGGAAGGAAGAAAGAAAGAAGGAAGGAAGGAAGAAAGAACAACTCAGGCCAGGTGTGCTGGCACATTCTTGTAATTCCAGCATTCGGGAGGCTGAGACAGGAAGATTGTGTTTCGAGGACAGCCTCAGCTACTTAGTGAGGCCCTTTGCAACTCAGTGAGACCCTGTTTCAAAATAAAGAATAAAACTAGGGTAGGGGGTGTAGCTCAGAGATCGAATGCCTCTGGGTTCCATCACGAGACCCACAAAAAAATAAAAATAAAAAAATAAAAAATAATTAAAAGGCTGGGGATGAGTAGGATATGGTGGCACACACCTGTGATCCCAGTCCTTGGAGGCTAAGACAAAAGGATCACAGATTTGAGGACAGTCTCAGCAAGTAATGAGATTCTCAGCCAACTAGCAAGACTGTTTCAAAACAAACAAAAAAAACCATAAAATTGTGCTGAGGGGTGTAGCTTGGAGATAGGACATCCCTGGTTTCAATCCCCAGTATCCCCTCCCACACACACAAAGACTAGAGATATATCTCAAAAGTAGAATGGCCCCAGGTTCAATTTCCCGTACAAACAACCACCAAAAAAAAAAAAGAGAGATATGCGGATGTATATAGGTTATATACAAGCACCACACCATTTTATATTATGGATTTGAGCATCTATATATTTTAGTATTTGTTGGGGGACCCTGGAACTAATCTCCTATTAGGGGTGACTGCAATTATTGGCTCCATTTATAGGTGAAGAAACAGGCAAAATGAAGTTTGGTAACTTGCCCAAGCTCACAGTACTCTTTCCCGCTTTCCTTCTACATGAACCTTCTCTTCCAGAGAGTCAAGCTTCCACACATGCCCTGTTCCTGAACACTGTGGGTCCCCCTACTTACCGTATTTGTATGTGTGTATGCGCACGCGTGCGTGTGTGTGTGTGTGTGTTACTGGAGATTGAACCATTGAACTCAGGGGCATTGTACCTCAAAGCTATTACCCCCACCGCTATTTTGCTTCTTTTGATCCTCCTCTCTCAGCCTTCCAAGTACGAGGATTACAGGAATATGCCACCACACCCGACTTCCTACTTACCATCTTTCGAGAACCAGGAGCCTCACTTGCTCCAGGAAATCCTACTTCTCAACATTTCTCTCTCTGATCTCCTGTGGTAATAGGCATCTGCACCACACATTATAACCCATAAACATTCTCTATATTTTCACATATACACATCTCGCCACCTAAACCTGCACTCCTCAAAGGCAGGACATACACATTTTTTGCAAACTAAACAGCACTCATGAATGGTGGCATAGAGCAGGTGTTAAGTAAATGCTTGTTCACTGATACTACCTTTTCATCAAAGACAGTTCTGTTAAACAGTTCGTAGATCTTCTGAAGCAGCTCATCCTTATGTTGCTTGAAATACTTTCCAGAATATTTGGAGTCGTCAAGGTCACGCAAGAAACATCCAGGTATTTTGCATATAGATTTCCTGCAAAAGTAAATTCATCTGAGTTTTATAAAGCCAGAGAAATAGCAGAAGCAAGGAGCAGTATATGGTACATGTCCATCATTCCAGTGGGGGGCTGAGGCAGGACGATCACAAGTGAAAGGTCGGTATTTAGTAACTTAATGAGATCTTATCTCAGAAATTTTAAAAATTACATAATTTCGTTCTTCTTTATGGCTGAATAAAATTTCACTGTGTGCATTATGTCACTTGCAGAAAACATGGATGGAATGAGAGAATAGGATTCTGATTTCAGCCAGCCACAGAAAGTCAAGGGTGGTATGGTCTCTCTCATATGTGGAAGCTGGAGAGAAAAGAGGATACAAAAGGGACTTTAGAGGCGGGGCGTGGTGGCGCACGCTTGTAATCCCCGCGCTTGGGAGGCAGAGACAGGAGGATCACGCAGGTTCGAAGCCAGCCGCGCGCGCTGGCTTAGGAGACCCTGTTTCCAAATAAAAATGTAAAAAAAAAAAATAGGTCTGGGAGTGTAGCCCGGAGGTAGAAGGGCTTCCAGGAACCCCAATACCACCAAAAAAAAGGGGGGACTTAAGATAAATGAGGAGAGACCAGTAGAATAGTGGAAGGGGGCTGGAGGAGAGACGTGGGGAGGGAGAAAAGGAGACTGTTTAAAGAATTGGCTCAAATACTGCTATGCCCACATACAATCTCACTAACATCTGTGGGGGGGGAATGGGGTAGGATGTGGAGGGAAATATACCAAGTGCTTGTGTGCGTGTAAATATGTATCACTTTAATCTCACTGTGATGTACGGATTATAACGTATCAGTAAAAGTATAAGAATATTAAATAAAAGGTCTTAGGGTGTCGCTCAGTGGTAGAGTGTGTGGATTCAATCTCCAGTATTGGAAAGAAAAAGAAAAGAGCTAGGCACAGTGGCACAGACCTGTAGTTCCAGTCCTTGGAAGGCTGAGACAGGGGGATCACAGTTCGAAATCAGCCACAGCAACCTAGCAGACCCTCAGCAACTCAGTGAGACCCTGTTTCCAAATAAAAATAAAATAGGAGCCGGGCGTGGTGGTGCACGCTTGTAATCCCAGCATTTGGGAGGCTGAGACAGGAGGATCGCGGTTTGGGGACAGCCTCAGCTACTTAGTGAGGGAGGCCCTTTGCAACTCAGTGAGACCCTGTTTCAAAAGAAAGAATAAAAAATAGGGCCAGGAGTATAGTTCAGAAGTAGAATGCCACTGGATTCCACTTCTGGTACCTCAAAAAATTAAATAAAATAAATAGCCAGGCATGATGGCGCACGCTTGTAATCCCAGCGCTTGGGAGGCTGAGACAGAAGGATCACAGAGGTTCGAAGCCAGCCTCAGCTACTGAGTGAAGCTCTCAGAAACTTTGTGAGACCCTGTTTCCAAATAAAGTATAAAATAGATCTGGAAGTATACCCCGGAGGTAGAAAAGCCCAAGTTCCACACCCAGTACCACACACAAAAATAAAATAAAATAAAATAAAATAAAATAAAAGTAGGGCCAGGGGTATAGCTTGGAGATAGACTATACCTGGGTTCAAACTCCAGTATCACACATACACACCAGAAAAAATTAAAAGGGCAAGCTGGGTGTGGTGGTGCACATTTGTAATCCCATTACTTGGGAAGCTGAAACAGGAGGATCAAAGGTTCATGGCCAGCCTCAGCAACTTAGTGAGGCCCTCCACAATTTAGTGAGATTCTCTTTCAAAATAAAAACTAAGCCAAGCATGGTGGCACATGCTTGTAATCCCAGTACTTAGGAGGCTGAGACAGGAGGATCACAGGATTGAGGACAGCCTCGGCAGGTAGTTGGAGACTTTCATCAACCTAGGGAGACCCTGTTTCAAAATAAAAATAAAGTAGGCTGGAGGTGTAGCTCAGAGGTAGAATGCCTCTGGGTTCAAACCCCAGCACCAAAAAGTAAATAAATAAAAAGATCTAGGGGTGTAGCTCAGAGTAGAATGCCCATGGGTTCAATCCTCAATACCACAAAAAGAGGGGGAAAGTTGGGGATGTAGTTCAGAGGTAAAGTGACCCTAGGTTCAATCCCCAGTACCGAGAACAAACAAAACGAAAATCCAGGCACAACTTCAAAGCCAGCCTCAGCAACTCAGCAGAGACCTTTATCTCAAAATAAAAAAACAAAAGTCAGGTGTGGTGGCACACAAAATAAATTAATTAAAAATTAAAATGGCTGGTGGTATAACTCAGTGGTGAGGCACCGCTAGGTTCAATCCCTAGTACTGAAAAAAGCAAGAAAAAAAGAAGCCCAGGCCACGAGAAATTTGGAAAAGGTGCTGCTCCGTTTTCTTCAATCCCCTTTGATGATGATAATAACGGTGTTGTTTCCCAAGCTCCCAGCAGCAGCACCCTTTGCTCCCCAATCTTAATACGTTCTCAGAGGTGTGAGGCCTGGTTTCGACCCCAAGAGGACCAATCTCCACACCTGCAGCTTCAGGCTCTGCTCTCCTGACATCTAGTTCCGAATTTACAATTGCTGGATGCAAATTTTCAAGTGACTAGCACATGAAGCTATGTTCAGTCATCAAACTTCTGTTAGAGTTAGCTGAAAACCTCAGAGGTACTTTTTTGTGTGGGGAATTCTACTTCTGAGCTACACCCAAAGCCCTATTTGACTTCATATTTCGAAACAGGGTTTCACTAAGCTGCAGAGAACCTCACTAAGTAGCTGAGGCTGGTCATAAACCTTCAATCCTCCTGTCTCAGCCCCCCAAGTACTGGGATTACATGCACACACCATGTCACCCAGCTCAGAGGTACTTTTTTGTGTGTATGTGGTACTGGGGGTGGAACCCAGAGGCTTTTCTACCTCTGGGCTATATTCCCAGACCTATTTTATACTTTATTTGGAAACAAGGTCTCACTAAGTGGCTGAGAGCCTCACTCAGTAGCTGAGGCTGGCTTCAAACCCGTGTGATCCTCCTGCCTCAGCCTCCCAAGCGCGGGGATTACAAGCGTGCGCCACCACGCCTGGTTTCAGAGGCACTTTGAATTCATTTTCTCCCTTTCTAAACACAAAGCCAGACATTGTCCCTTCCTATGGGCTCTGCACTCAGCCCCTCCTTTCTAACCCTACTATTACTTCCCCAGTTAAAGTTTCTGTCTTCCAATATGATATATGATTACAATGTACCAATAAAAATAAATTTTAAAAAAAGTTTCCGTCTTCCAGCTGGGTGTGGTGGCACATGCTTGTAATCCCAGTTCTTGGGAGTCTGAAATAGGATCACAGGTTCAAAACCAGCCTCAGCAATTTAGTGAGTCTGTCAGCAACTTTGTGAAACCCTGTTTCCCAATAATAAAATAAAAAGGGCTGGGGGCACAGCTCAGAGGTAGAATGCCCTTGGGTTCAATCCCTAATGCCCCCCAAAGAAAAAAAAGTTCCTGTTTTCCTCTCTATGCCTTCAAATGACTGGCATTCCTCTAATTGCTCCTTATTGTCAGGCTTTTTTTCTTCTAATCCAACTACACACACTCTTCCAGATTCACTTTCCTAGAGCATCTAATTAACACTCTCTGTGTCTTTTGACTGACCTGACATTCAAGGCCCACGGTGATGTGGTCCCAGCATCCACTTCCAGCTACCATTTCTGCTCTTGCTAAAGTAGGCAACTAAAACATTCCCTAGAAACCAATTGTAACTTCCTACACTCATGCCTTGGCACTGTTATGCCAGTCCGTTATCTGCCAAAGACCACCAGGAGCCGAGTCTGTTGTAAATTACATGAGGGATTGTATTCAAGCTCGGGCTTGGACTCTCCAGAGCGCATGTTCCCCTGAGAACAAAGCCTTTATCCTTTAGAAAACCTCCCAACCCAGCCGGGCGTGGTGGTGCACGCTTGTAATCCCCGCGCTTGGGAGGGTGAGACAGGAGGATCGCACAGGTTCCAAGCCAGCCTCAGCTACTGAGTGAGGCTCTCAGCTACTGAGTGAGGCTCTCAACTTAGTGAGACCCTGTTTCCAAATAAAATACAAAATAGGTCTGGGAGTATAGCCCGGAGGTAGAAAGCCTCTGGGTTCCACCCCCAGTACCACCAAAAAAAAACCAAAAAACAAAAAACCGCCCAACCCACCTTTGCATTGATTGGTTATTTAAAAAAAAATCTGCTGTCTTGCATTGATTGGTTATTTTAAAACAAAAGTCAGCTGCCCCCCCACCAACACTGGAAGCTTATCTCAGGAATGTTCAGGATGGGTGTGGGTCTCTAACTCCAGGCAGAGTGACTGTGCCTGGGATACCTGCAAATTCCAGATCTAGTTATACTTGGGACCGATTGGCTGTTGCTAGGGGAAGATCAGATTAGCGCAGTTAGCAGCTTTTTTCCAGGAAATAGAGCAAAAGTTACAGGGGAACAGGAACTTAATTTGGACAGAAACTTGGGCCTACTCTACTTAAAGCTTTAACTGGAGCCTGTCGTGGCATCTCTTTGGTCCTTCAGCATATCCTCTTCTCCCATGGCCTCTAATGACACACACTGTCTCCACCTCTACTGAGAACCACCAGTCACATGGTGTTTCATCATTGGCAAAGAACTTTCTTTTGCATCATCATATTTAATCCTCACAAGCACCTTTCAAAAAAGCTACTACTGTTTTTTCCCATCTCTACCTGACAAACCAAAAAACTGAAGCTCAGGGACAAAGCTCAAAGGCCACAGAGAAGCCGGGCATGGTGGCGCACGCTTGTAATCCCAGCATTCAGGAGGCTGAGACAGGATTGCGGTTGGCAGGCAGCCTCAGCTACTTAGTGAGGCCCTCCGCTACTTAGTGAGACCTGGTTTCAAAATAAAGAATAAAAAATAGGGCAGGGGGTGTAGCTCAGAGGTCGAATGCCCCTGGGTTCCATCCCCAGACCTGCAAAAAAAAAAAAAAAAAAAAAAAAAAAAAGGCCACAGAGACAATGACTCTTCGGACCCAAATCTCACCGTTTCTTCCATCAAACCACAAGTTCTGACTCATCAACAGGAAGCCCCTAGACTGACACAGGAAGTAGCAAGGCAACAGTTAAGATTCCAAACAGGGCCAGGTATGGTGGCGCACGCTTGTAATCTCAGCACTTGGGAGGCTGAGACAGGAGAATCGCACAGGTTGGAAGCCAGCCTCAGTTACTTAGTGAGGCTCTCAGCAACTTAATGAGACCCTGTTTCCAAATAAAATGTAAAGTAGGTCGGGAAGTATAGCCTGGAGGTAGAAAGTCTCTGGGTTCCACACCCAGTACCACCAAATAAAAAAAAAAAAAGATTCCCAACAGGAACAGGTGCAATGGCATACACCTGAGAGGCTCAGACAGGAAGATCACAGGCTTGAGGCGAGCCTCAGCAACTTATTAAGTCTCTGTTTCAAAATAAAAAATAAAAAGGGCTGGAGTGTAGCTCAGAGGTAGAATGCCCTGGGTTCCAGCCCCAGTACCATACAAAAGGTTAGCTACCTTTATTTATTTATTTATTTATTTATTTATTTTGGTGGTACTGGGGTTCCTGGAAGCCCTTCTACCTCTGGGCTACACTCCCAGACCTATTTTTATATTTTTATTTAGAAACAAGGTCTCCTAAGCCAGCGCGCACGGCTGGCTTCGAACCTGCGCAATCCTCCTGTCTCCGCCTCCCAAGCGCGGGGATTACAAGCGTGCGCCACCACGCCTGGCGGTTAGCTACCTTTAGATGAGGCAAATTGACAAAGACATCAATGGACATCTTCTGCCTTCTTTTGTCACAATTTCTGATAAAGCAACCTGGGGGCTACTCATGATATTTGTCCCTATAGGCAAAGCAGCATATATATATATATGAATTCAGAGATGGTCCCTCACTGAAAGAGAGTCCATTTAAGCACACAGTGAGCTGCCATCAGCTGTCTTAGCTAGCAAAAGGCAAGGGGACACAGAGAACCTTTTTACTCAGGTTCAGATTTGCTCTGTTGGCCTGACACATCACTTTTCCCCTTCAAAATACATTTGTGGAATACAGTTCAAAATACATTTGTGAAATACAGTTTGTTTGGATTCACATAATTCTTTCTCTCTCTTTTTTTTTTTTTTTGGTGGTACTGGGGTTCCTGGAAGCCTTTCTACCTCGGGCTACACTCCCAGACCTATTTTATACATATATATATATATATATATATATATATTTTTTTTTTTTTTTTTTTTTTTTTTTGGTGGTACTGGGGTTCCTGGAAGCCCTTCTACCTCCGGGCTACACTCCCAGACCTATTTTTTACATTTTCATTTTGGAAACAGGGTCTCCTAAACCAGCGTGCGCAGCTGGCTTCGAACCTGCGCGATCCTCCTGTCTCTGCCTCCCAAGCGCGGGGATTACAAGCGTGCGCCACCACGCCCGGCTACTTTTTTATATTTGGAAACAGGGTCTCTTAAGCCAGTGCAGCTGGCTTCAAACCTGCACGATCCTCCTGTCCCCACCTCCCAAGCGCGGGGATTACAAGCGTGCGCCACCACGCCCGGCTTCACATCATTCTTTGACCTGAGTATAATAACAAAGGAAACTTCAGAGGCCAGAGGTGCTGTGGGGCAGGAGGGCCCTGCTCTGCCCAGGTAGCTGCAGGCATGTTGACCGAACAGTCGGGCTTCGTCTGTAGCTCAGCTGCTGAGGGAGGAACTGGCATGTTGCCTCTTCCCCCACGTGTGCTTTCCCACTCAGGAACGGACACTTTGTCCCCACACCCAGGTGCCTTCATCCCCTTGAAGACCCCCAAAGTGATCAGTTGCTCGCCAAACATGCAACAAATGTGCAACCAATTCCCATTTGATTGAGTGTGAGCAGTACATACCCTGTCTCAACTTTTGCCTTTGCTGAGCTGGGTTTCTTCTTTGGAGGCCCACATTTTCGTCCACTACCAGCTGAAAGGGTAATAGATAATTAATACCCTGGAAACATCATCAGACAACTGACAGAAAAGGTAAAGGAGAGAGCCCCAAAGGACAGGGCCCCCACAGCAAGCACAGAGCAATATATACAGACAAAACTGCATATGAAGGCTGTGTACTGCCATCTTTGGAGTGACTTACTGGCAATCACAGGGCCACCAACAGAGTGCGCTGGGGAAGATTCTGTCGTTACAGTTATGGAGGACTGTCACAAGTCTGTGAATGTGTCATTAAAGGCAACCGAGGCTCACATGGTCTAAGGATGTACTAGACATGAAATAGCTAACATGCCTGCTCTGAGTAATGGCTCATGACCTTAGGGGTACCTTCACCTGATATGCAGGCCAGAACTTCCTACCTCTGTCTAGGGCCCACACTGCTAATAACTCTAGCCAGAGAGAAATGTCACTTATTCATTTATTTAAAAAATGTATTAAACATGTTTCATGCCAATCACAAGACCAAATCCTGGATGAGACACTAAATACTGTATTAAGTGTCTTCCCATGAAGAGCCCAGTAGGGGGACAGATTCAGGAAGATGTGATAGGACAATGTGATTAGTGGTCTAACTCGAGAACTCTGGGAAACCAGGAGGAAGGAACCACTCTAATAACATGTAGCATCATAGAAAAAGTAACAATCAGGCTGGGTCTTAAGAAAGATAGGTGAAGCCGGGAGTGGTGGTGCACCCTTGTAATCCCAGCATTTGGAAGGCTGAGATTGGAGGACTGCGGTTCACGGACAGCCTCAGATAGTGAGGCCCTTCGCAACTCACTGAGACCCGGTTTCCAAATAAAGAATAAAAAATAGGGCAGGGATGTAGCTCGGAGGTCAAATGCCTCTGGGTTCCAACCCCAGACCTGCAAAAAAAAAAAAAAAGAAAGAAAGATGGGCTATCCTATCCTAAGGACAAAAGGGAAAATGCATGTCAGGGAGGCAGAACAGGAAATACTAAGATATGGGGCGATCCTCCCCTATTTCCAGAACTACCACTAGGTAAATGCTGTAATGGCTCAGGGTAGACAGGCAGGACAGGTAGGTCTAACAACACAGGCACATCAAGTAGAAAAGGCATGTCAGGCACTTGGGTGGTGCAGCTATACTTGGCATGACAAGCTTACAGGTATCACACATATATTTTTAGAGTTTTTCCTTCCTTTTCTTTGGACATTTTACCACACAATATGGGCTTTTCATAGCTTGGCAACTTTTTTGTGTTTATGGTACTGGGGATTGAACTTTGGGGCATTCTACTTCTGTGCTATACCCCAGCTCTATTTTATTTTTATTTGGAAACAGAGTCTTGCTAGGTTGACGAGAGTCTCACTAATCACTGAAGCTGTCCTCAAATCTGTGATCTTCCTTGTCTCAGCCTCCCAAATACTGGGATTTTAGAGGTGTGTCATCACACCCGGCTCACTCAGCAACTTTTGATCTGTAATTTCTGGCCAGCCTCAGGATCATTTGGTGGTTGACAATAATTTTTGCCAAGATTCTGCTTCTCACTGACACTTTGAGGTGAATTACTATGAAAAACAGCAAACTCCTCCATCTCTTCTATGGTGGAAGAAATTTGCCCCAATCACAGGAATCCCCTTCTATTAGCTTAGGACCCTCCAATTTGTTATTGTCACCACCATCATCGTGATCATCAATAATAGTATCTATGGGAGGATCCTGGGTGTCAGAAAACGCTCCCCAAATTGCACCTGCACAGTCATTTATAAATACACTCCCTCTACCTCTTCCCTATACATGGAACATTAGATTGAGCACAAATTAGACAAGCTGAGGACTGTGACGTTAAAAATCACAGTACAGTCATAGTTATTTTAGGTTATTTCTCCTCTTTTTATTTTAGAGTATATTGACAAAAAAAGGGCAGAGGCAATTTTATTGTTTAGTACTAGGGATTGAACCCAGGGGTATTCTACCACTGAGCTACACCCCCAGCCCTTTTTATTTATTTATTTTTTATTTTTAAACAGGGCTACATTTCTAAGGGTCTAAGTTGTTGAGACTGGCCTTGAACCTGTGATCCTGTCTCGGCCTCCCAAGGACTGAGATTACAGGCCTGTGCCATCACGCCCAGAGCAGAGGCAATTTTCAAATCATATTCTCTCAATAGGGTGCAGTGGTTGCTAAGTCATTCCCAGACACAGGTCAGCAGTCCTATATATTTTCAGTGGTTCAAAGCAAAATAAAAGGAATTAAGAGTAATAAAGGGGTGTTTCTTTTGCAAGTCAAATTTCTATCATTTAAAGAGCTATCAGCTGGGTGCGGTGGCGCATGCCTGTAATTACAGTACTTGGGAGGCTGAGTCAGAAGGATCACAGGTTTGGGGCCAGCCTCAGCAATTTAGTGAGATCCTCAGCAACTTAATGAGACCCTGTTTCAAAATAAAAATTAAAAAGGGCTAGGGCTGTGGTTCACAGGTAGACTGTCCCTGGGTTCAATCCCTAGTATTTAAACCAAAAAAAAGACTTCCCTTTATTATTATATGATTACATCCTGGCTAAATGTTCTATGCTCTTTGCTTTATGTAATTATAAAAATAGTAGGCCAGGCGTGGTGGCGCACGCTTGTAATCCCAGCATTAGGGAGGCTGAGACAGGAGGATCACGGTTCGTGGACACTCGGTGACTTAGTGAGGCTCTTTGCAACTCAGTGCGACCCTGTTTCAAAATAAAGAATAAAAAAGTAGGGCTGGGGGTGTAGCTCAGAGGTAGAATGTCCCTGGGTTCCATCCCCAGTACAAATAGGAAAAAAAAATAGTAGAGAGTGGTTGACACTTTTTAAACCATCACCTCCCAAATCTCTAGCAAGTTGGAAAGGAGCCCGGCCTTTCAGTCCTTTCTTCCTCCTTATAATTCTCATGTGGAGAGAAAGGAAAGAGAAATAGTAGCGGAGCAGCCCCTGGCACTTCTAAGCCTTAGCTCTTGATTTTCTCGCCTCTGCTTCCTTGATGCGATTCTAGGGAGGTGAGAATTCTACCGAGGGGACCTCCAAGGTCCAACACAGCAGGAATAGCGGCTGCTGTGTTAGGAAATAAATCGAGCAGGGGGTGGAAGAAGCCCAGCCAAGTCCGCGCCCAGCAAACACAAGGAAAGAAATGGCGGCAGCCACCACTGATTCCAACCCAAAACTTTGCTGACGCTCATCCTGAACCTGCTGCGTGTGATGAGACTTCTGAACCCACCTGCTCCTTTAGAGGGAGTATACTTGCCTTCACTGTTTATTTCACATGTCTTAGTTTTCTTTTTCTTGTGAGTATTTTCATCATCAGATTTTGGGTTGTTAACCACATAGCTGAGTGATATGATGGGAGGAAAAATAAAAAAGAAATATGAGCATGACATTGTTCACCCGCCAATTTCTGGTCTGTTTCCCTTGTTGGAACCACTCAGTCTTTCAATTAGTCTTGATTTTCCATCGTTTTATGCATTTTTCCTCTAGCTCTCATCCTTTCTTCTTCTTTCTTGCTTTAAGGGAGGTACTGGGATTGAACCAAGGGGCATTCTACCCCCAAGCTATATCTCTAGCCCTCTTTATTTTTTATTTTAAACAGAGTCTCACTAAGTTGCTAAGGTTGGCCTCTAACCTGCAATCCTCCTGTCTTAACTTCCCAGGTCTCTCACTCTTTCAAAATGAAATGTCTGCCATATACTGAAAGCGAACTGTGCTCCGTCTATGTATGTATGCAGATAGTTTGGGGGCAATGGAAAAGTAATGAGAGAAATGTGTAGTTAATTGTCATTTTTATATTTGAGATGCAATTGTCTGAAAAGGATAGAGAGGAGCAGCCTAAAATGGGGAGGCTTCTCCTCAACACCACTCTGGAGCCTGGAGCCAGCAACCCTACTCTTGTACTTGTTTTGTGTTACTGGAGTGTTTTTTTTTTTTTTTTTTTTTTGGTGGTACTGGGGTTCCTGGAAGCCCTTCTACCTCCGGGCTACACTCCCAGACCTATTTTTACATTTTTATTTGGGAACAGTCTCCTAAGCCAGCGCGCACGGCTGGCTTCGAACCTGCGCGATTCTCCTGTCTCCGCCTCCCAAGCGCGGGGATTACAAGCGTGCGCCACCACGCCCGGCCGATGTCACTGGAGATTTAATTGGGGAAGGGGGTTCTACCACTGAGCTGCGCCCCCAACCCTTTTTATTTTTTAAACAATATTTTTGGTACTAGGGCTTGAACCCAGGAACATTCTACCTCTAAGCTATACCCTAGCCCGTCTTTAAAAATTTCAAACAGGGTCTCACCAAGTTTCTGCGGCTAGCCTTGAACCAGCGATCCTCTTGCCTCGACCTCCTAAACACTGGGATTATAGGTATGTGCCACTGTACCTGGCTAGCACCCCCTGTTATTATGGACAGAATGGTCTGGCAGGAGTCGTGCCCATCAGTGCCCTTGTACCACCCAAGTTACAGGTGTTGAGCACTCTCTGAGGTCCTCAGTTGGCCCTGGTCTTTGGGTCATTTTTTCCAAATAGGTGTTGATAAACTCTGTGGTGAGAAAAAATGCTTAAAACACTTGTGAGTTATTTTCAAAAAATACTAGGATTAAAGGTTATTTTTTGAAAATAACCCTAGTATTTGAGAGGCTGAGGCAGGAGTTAAAGACCAAACTCAGAAACTTAGTGAGACCCTGTTTCAAAATAAAAATAGAATAAGGCTGGGGTTATTACTCTAAGGCAGAATGTCTCTGGGGTCAACCTCTAGTACTAAAAAGTAAATAAAAAGGATTGGGGGTGTAACTCAATGGTAGCATGCTCCTGAATTCAATCCCCAGTACCATAAAAAAATAATAATAATAATAATTAAACAAAAGCTTATGACAGGACTTTTCTGTACCTGTTATCAAACATAAATGTTAATCTATTTGTACCATGTTCATTACCTTTTTTTGTGGTACTGGGGTTGGAACCCAAGGGCATTCATTCTACCTCCAAGCTATACCTCCAGCCCGATTTTTTTTTTTTTGGGGGTGGTACTGGGGGTGGAACCCAGGGACTTTCTACCTCCGGGCTATACCCCCAGACCTATTTTATATTTTATTTGGAAACAGGGTCTCACTTAGTTGCTGAGAGCCTAAATAGCTGAGACTGGCTTCGAACCAGTGCGATCCTCCTGTCTTAGCCTCCCAAGTGCTGGGATTACAAGCATGCGCCACCACGCCCGGCTCCCAGCCTGATTTTTTATCCTTTATTTTGAAACAAGGTTTCAATAAGTTATGGAGGGCCTCACTAAGTAGCTGAGGCAGTGTCTGGAACCTGAAATTCTACTGTCTCAGCCTCCCAAATACTGGGATTACAAGTGTGCACCACCACGCCTGGCTCATGTTCACTACTTTTAAGCTGACACGTTGATGGGCTTTTGCTATTCTGTCAACTCCAGCCTCAAAATTCCTTCTTCTCAAGCAGAGTGTGGTGGCGCACACTTGTAATCCCAGTACTTGGGAGGCTGAGACAGGAGGATCACAGGTTTACAGCCAGCCTCGGGAATCTGTGAGGCCCTCTACAACTTAGTGAGACCCTGTTTCAAAATAAAGAATAAAATAGTTCTGAAAGTATGGCCGGGAGGTAAAAAGCCCCTGGGATCCACCCCCAGTACCACAAAAATTATATATAAATATATATATATATGTATATATATATATATGTGTATGTATATGTATATGTGTGTATGTATGTATGTATGTATGTATGTATATGCCCTGCCTGTAGGCTCCCAAATTTCAAAATGTCCCAAAACTGAACTCATCACCTTTCTCCCCAAATCCACCCTCTTCCTGTAGTGTCTCATATATAGAAGCCACTTGGGACTTAACCAAGATCTGTAGGCATTCCTGGCAGGCCCCTCAAAATGAATTTCCTATAAACATCTTTTCAACATCTACCTGGTAGAGACTGAAAGAAATTAATTTTTCTATTGAAAAATTAGGAACTATCCGGGCATGGTGGCGCACACCTGTAATTCCAGTACTTGGGAAGCTGAGACAAGAGGATCACAGGTTCAAGAGCAGCTTCAGCCAATAGTGAGACTCTCATCAACTAGCAAGACCCTGTTTCAAAATGAAGAATAAAAAATAGGGCTGGGGGTGTAGCTCAGAGGTAGAATGCCTCTGGGTTCCATACCCAGTACCACAAAAAATTAAACAAATAAATAAATAATAAATCTAAAAATAAAAGTAAAATAGGGCTGGGGGTGTAGCTCAGAAGTAGAATGTCTCTGGGTTCCATACCCAGTACCACAAAAAAATTAAACAAATAAATAATAAATTTAAAAATAAAAGTAAAATAGGGCTGGGGGTGTAGCTTGGAGATAGAATGTCCCCAGGTTCCATCCCCAGTACTAAAAACAAAACAAAAACTAAACAGATCAACTGTAGTCCTGGAAAAAGTTAATTTTGCTGTGTATAAACAATTTCTCAATAAATCTGACCTTAAATGTTTAATTAATAAAACTAATCATTCCAGTTAATGACTTCATACGATCCTTTATTTGGTTCTAGAATTTCAGCTGAGTGCAACTGCTGAGTTTAAATGACTTTTCATATACTAGTATCAGGCTTGGTGGCTTATATGCTACCAAAATACTCACCAGAGGGGCTGGGATATAGGTCAGTAGAAGAGCTAATTTTGTGTGGAGGGGGAACTGGGGGTTGAACCCAGGGGCATTCTACCTCTGATCTACACCCCCAGCATATATATATATATATATATATATTTTTTTTTTTTTTTGGCGCTACAGGAGATAAAACACAGGGACATTCTACCTCCAAGCTACACCCCCAGCCCTAGTTTTTACTCTATTTTAAAACAAGGTCTCACTGAGTTGCAGAGGGTCTCACTAAGTAGTAGCTGAGTCTTTCCAAGAATGGTAATCCTCCTGTCTCAGCCTCTCAAATGCTGGGATTATAAGCATGCACCACCATGCCCGGCTTTTATTATTTTATCTTAAATCGGGGTCTCACTAGATTGATGAGAGTCTTACTACTTACTGAGGCTATCCTCCAACCTGTAATCCTCCTGTCTCAGCCTCCCAAGTACTAGGATTACCGTGCCTGGCTCATAGCTAATTTTTAGCATGCACAAAGCCCTGCATTCCAACCCTAGCAGCACACACACATAAAAGTGAACTCTGTCTCATGAACTTGAGCTGGGGGGTAAGGTCATGGGATAATCCTCGGAAAAACATTTTTTCCACATGAGAGAATTATTTAGCTTGATATAGGGAGGGGTCAGAATAACCAGTTTCACATTTCTACATTAACTCAAGGTGTCAATGTAGAAATCATAGTTATCAAGCACATTATTTCAGATTTTTTGTGGTGCTGGTGATTGAACCCAGGGGTATTCTAACTCCAAGCTACACCCCCAACCCATTTTATTATTTTTATTTGGATCAAAGGTCTCACCAAGTTGCTGAGAGCCTCATGAAGTTGTTGAGGCTAGCTTCAAACCTGTGATCCTCCTGTCTCAACCTCCCAAGTACTGGGACTAGAGGCATGCAGCACCACACCTGCCTGGGTTTTACTTTTAACAGAAGTCAAGTTTTAATCATTCTACTTACGTGACTCGTCTCCTCACTGGCCTTTTTTTCTCCACTAAATCAGAGAAAGAAAGAGGGTATCAGGAAACATCAGAAGCATGTCTTTAGCTTTCTAAAACCAACATTCACCCTGGGCATTATGGCACACACCTGTAATTCCAGTACTTGGGAGACTGAGACAGGAGGATCACAGGTTGGAAGACAGCCTCAGCAACTTAGTGACAGCCTGTTTCCAAATAAGAAATAAAATTGGGCTGAGGGTATAAATTGGAGTTAGAATGCCTCTGGATTTAATCCCCAGTACTAAAATAAAAACATAAAATATTTTAAAACATACAAAATATAGGCCTGGGGGTGCAATTCAGAGGTTGAATGCCCCTACGTTCAATCCCAGTACCACAAAACAAAGGTCCACAAATTAGAGCTAGTAAAATTTATGTCTCTAGAGGGCTAAAGCTCATATCTCAGTGGCAAGGCATTTGCCTAGGAAATGTGAGGCTCTGGGCTCCATCCCCAACACCATTCATACACAAAATTACATCTCCCATGAAGACAAAGAAGAAATAAAAGGAAACCTAGGAGAAAAAAAAAAAGGTTAAGAAAGTAAATTGGGAAAATCACAGAGAGTTTTTTGTGCTCCCAACAGTAGGGAAGGGGGCTTCATTTCACCATCCAGGGGTGAGGCACACCCAGGCCCACCTCATGCTCAGAATCTCCAATCTCATTTCAGTCATCTCAACAAAGGCACTCCAAATGGAACGTTACCGCTTTGAGTGGAATCTACTTACCTGGCTTGCTTTCTTCATCACTGCTTAATCTCAGAGTAAAAAAACTGCAAAAATAACACAGATGCTTTTTAAAAAGGGGGATACCAACATCAAAAGCAACCAAATGTCAGAAATCGCGAATGAAGAGAACTAATCAGTTTCTATACCCTAAAAAGGTTTCAAGCCCTTATGATCATAACAGCAGAGGGGGAAAAAAAAAAGCAACACTCGGTTCCATCTTTACTGCTGAATGACAGCTAGGAAAAGGAATTAGCTGAACAGCATCACTTCGAAAGGAAAAGGCTCTTTTCTTCCAAAGATTTTTTTTTTCTTTTTTTGGTGGGGGGACTACTAATGATTGAACGCAGGAGCCTTCTACTTCTTTTTATTTGGAGTGAGATACTGAGGATTGACAGCAGGAACATTCTACCTCCAAGCTACACCCTCAGCCCTAATTTTTGGTATTTATTTTGAAACAGTCCCACTAAGTTTCAGAGGCCTCAATAAGTAGCTGAGCCTGGCTGTGAACCTGTGATCCTCCAGGTTCAGCCTCCCAAGTACTGGGATTACAAGCGTGCACCACCAGGCATGGCTTTAATTTCCAAAAATATTGGGAAGAAAAATTCATTTTTCTTATAAGCATTTTAGTAGTTTCATTATACACACACACACACACACACACACACACACACACACACACGTATGGTTCTGGGAATTGAAACCAGGGCTACATCCTCAGCCCGATTTTTTTTAATTCTTTACTTTAAAACAGGGTCTCACTAAGTTGTGGAGGGCCACACTAAGTAGCTAAGCTGGCTGAGAACCTGGATCCTGTCTCAGCTTCCCAAGTACTGGAATTACAAGCATGTGTCACCATGCTAAACTCTCAATTTTTGTGTGTGTGTGTGTTACTGGGGATGGAACCCAGGGATATTCCCTCTCTGAACTATACCCCAAACCCTATATTTTTTATTATTTATTTTGAAAGAGTCTCACTAAGTTACAGAGCCTCACTAAGTAGCTGAGGCTGACCAGGAACCCAGATCTTCCTGCCTCAAATCTGGGATTATAAGCATGCACCACCATGCCAGGTCAGAACACAACTCTTATAAACTGGGCGTGGTGGCACACGTCTGTGATCTCCAATACCTGGGAGGCTGAGAGGATCATAGGTTCGAGGACAATCTCAGCAAATAGTAAGACTCTCATCAACCGAGCAAGACCCTGTATCCAAATAAAACTACAATAGGGCTGGGAGTGTAACTCAGAGGTTGAATGCCCCTAGGTTCCATCCCCAGTGTCACACACACACACACACACAAAAGAACACAACTCTTATTTTTCCCAAATGTTTGGCCAGTTATCCTCAAATTGTTGGCTAATGAACTAAATTTTATATGTATCTATTTCCAGACTGTCCCATGCTTTGTACCTTCTTCCCTATTATATACTTACCTTCTTGTCTGGAGAGGAAGGAGACAACTTAGAAGAGATAGGAACGTAAAATACTTCCAACTATCATAAAGAAAAATACTTAATTTAGGCCCCTCGGGGGAGCAGTACTATCAACAGTGGGTGGAAGTTACACAGCACAGGTCTGAATTTTCTAGAAATGACGCGTATTTTAGAGTGTACTGTGTTGCTTTGAGGAACTGTGAGCACCAGGCCAGTAACAGATATTAAATATAAGGTTCATTGTATAGGAGGCGGGACTTGTGAATTCTGAGGTCCTTCTTTACAATTTTCTTTTTGTGTGTGTGAACCCAGGGACATTCTACCTGAGTGAGTTACATCCTTGCCTCTATTTTATTTATTAAATCTGAAAATAGGTCTCTTAGGAAGATGAGAGCCTCACTGCTTGCTGAGGCTGCCTTTCAACCTGCAATCCTCCTGTCTCAGCCTCCCATGTTCTATGATTACAGGCATGTGCTACCGTGCCCAGCTTATAACTTTCATTTTAAGATTAACCAAACTATATACTTGCCGACTCTAAATGAAGTAGAGTCTAATGAAGTAAACATGTGCTTTCTGATTATTTCACCAAAATAATAAGATTATACAGAGAAAACAAGAATTTTTCACTTCTTACCAATCCTCGTCCTCGGTATATGACTCATCATACTGGCCAGCCATTTCTTCTGATCTGCCCATATCTGTAGCTAAGACAAAAATATACTTTCTTAAAAAATAATAGAACTCAGAACCAACACAACATCTCTACATTCTGTATATGCCTTTGGGCAACTTCCATTTATCTCACAGTCCTGGAGATGGAGCCCAGGGGCTCTACCACTGAGTTACATATCAGCCCATTTATTCAGCATTTATTTATTGAGACAAGGTCTCACCACACTGCTCAGGCCGACTCTGAACTTGGGACCCTACTGCATCAGCCTCCTAGGCAGCTGGGATTCAGGTGTACATCACTCACACCTAGCTTCTTCACCCTAATTTAAACCTGAAACTTTGCCCGGTGAAAGGAGAAGCATTTAAAATTGTTGGAGCCAAGCATGGTGGTACATGCCTGTGATTCTAGTACTTGGGAGGCTAAGACAGGAGGATCGCAGGTTCAGGGAAAGTCACAGCAAATAGTGAGACTCTCCTCAACCTAGCAAGACCCAGTTTCAAATTTTAAAAAAGAGAGAGCCGGGCGTGGTGGCACACACTTGTAATCCCAGCATTTGGGAGGCCGAGACAGGAGGATCGTGGTTCGCGGGCAGCCTCAGCTGCTTAGTGACACCCTTTGTAACTCAGTGAGACCCTGTTTCAAAAGCAAAGGAAAAAATGGAGCTGGGGTGTAGCTCAGAGGTAAAATGTCCCTGATTTCAATCCTAGTACCGCAAAAAAACTTTTGCTCCCTGGCCTGGTGGCACACACCTGTAATCCAAGTATTTGGGAGGCTAAGACAAGAGGGTTGTAGCTTTGAGGCTAGTCTCAGCAATGTAAAGAAACCCCTCAACAATTTTATTTTGTTTTTGTGGTGATGGGGGTAGAACCCAGGGGCATTCTACCTCCGAGCTACATCCCCAGCCCTACTTTTTATTCTTTAGTTTGAAACAGAATCTCACTGAGTTGTAAAGGTCCTCACTAAGTAGCTGAGGCTGTCCAAGAACTACAATCCTTCTGTCTGGGATGACTAATGTGTGCCACCATGCACAGCTTACCCTCAACAATAGTGGGACATGGTTTCCAAATTAAAAAAGGGCTAGGGGTATAGCTCCGAGGTAAGATGCCCCCGGGTTCAATCCATAGTACAAAAAACATTTTTTTCTTACTTCATTTTCCTTGATTAAAAAAAATAACAACTAGAGATGCTGGGGTCATGACACTTGCTTATAGTTCCAGCTACTCAGAAGGCTGAAGCAAAAGAATTCCTGGAGCCCAAGAGTTCAATGTCATGCTGAGCAGTGCAGAACAAGCAAAAACTAGTGGGCTGTGGTGGTACATGCTTGTAATTCCAGTTCCTGGGAGGCTAAACAGGAGGATTGTAATTTTGAGGCCAGCCTCCCAATGTAGTGAAATCCTGTTTTGGGGGGAGTAGGTACTGGGGATTGAACCCAGGGACATCTACTTCCAAGCTATGCCCCCAGTCCTATTTTTATTATTCTTTTTTTTTTTTTTTTGCGGTACTGAAAATTGAGCCCAGGGGCATTCTCCCTCCAAGCTACATCCCCAGCCCTATTTTATTCCTTACTTTGAAAAACAGTCTCACTAAATTGTGGAGGGCCTCACTTAGCAGCTGAGGCTGGCCGAGAACCTACGATCCTCCTGTCTCAGCCTCCCAAGTACTGGGATTACAAGCGTGGACCACCATACCCAGCTGAGAACCTGTTTCAAAATAAAATATATGGCCAGGCATGGTGGTGCACGCTTGCAATCCCCTCGCTTGGGAGGCAGAGACAGGAGGATCGCGCAGATTCGAAGCCAGCCTCTCTGGCTTAGGAGACCCTGTTTCCAAATAAAAATATAAAATAGGTCTGGGAGTACAGCTCAGAAGTATTATGCCCTGGGTTCAATCCCCAGTACAAAAACAAGCCAACAAAAACAAAAACATCTAGGGACAAGATGATCCCCCGCCACCTATCCTTGGTGAAGCTCTCTAGGAATCAATCAGAAAGGTTAAGAAAGGAAATTGGAAAAATCACAGACAGCTTTTTGTGCTCCCAAATCGCATTTCAGTCATCTCGACAAAGGCACTCCAAATGGAACGTTACTGCTCTGAGTGGAATCTACTTACCTGCCTCACTTTCTTCATCGCTGCTTGACTCCAGAGTAAGAACCCTGCAAAAATAACACAGATGCTTTTTAAAAAGGGGGCTACCAACATCAAAAGCAACCAAATGTCAGAAATCGCGAATGAAGAGAACTAATCAGTTTCTATACCCTAAAAAGGTTTCAAGCCCTTATGATCACAACAGCAGAGGGGAAAAAAAAAAAAAAAGCAACACTCGGTTCCATCTTTACTGCTGAATGACAGCTAGGAAAAGGAATTAGCTGAGCAGCATCACTTCGCAAGGAAAGGGCTCTTTTCTTCCAAAGATTTTTTTTTCTTTTTTTGGTGGGGGGACTACTAATGATTGAACGCAGGAGCCTTCTACTTCTTTTTATTTGGAGTGAGATACTGGGGGTTGATACCATGGGCATTTTATCTCCAAGCTACACCCTCAGCCCTAATTTTTATTCATTATTTTGAAACGGTCTCACTAAGTTTCAGAGGCTTCACTAAGTAGCTGAGCCTGGCTGTGAACCTGTGATCCTCCAGGTTCAGCCTCCCAAGTACTGGGATTACAAGCTCATGCCACCATGCTCAGCAGGGAACCTTTTAAAAATAAAAAAGTGGTGCACACTTGTAATCTTGGTACTTGGGAGGCTAAGATTGGAGGCCTGCAGGACTTGGGAGGCTAAGATTGGAGGACTGCAGGTTTGAGGACAGCCTGAGCAAGTAGTGAGACTCTCATCAACCTATTTGATGGGGATTGAGCCTGTGTTGATTGTTAATAAGGTTGCGTTAATTGCTAATAAGAATAAGCTTTCATACTTAGGCAAAACAATAAAATCCTTTTCTCTGTCTCTAATCTGTCAGCCAAGAGCTGCAGCCAATATTGACCTAAAGTCAGCTAACAGTTGGCTGTAAGCCCAGCTAAACACAGAATGTTAAAACAGAAAGAAAAGCCAAATGCTCACAGTAGTTTAAAGTTAAAAGAACCCTACATTAGTTAATAATTACACAAAAAGAGTTATAGCCCAAAGCTTCCATACTTTAAAGGACTACATCCCTGTATTTTTTCTCTTCCCTTCATTATAAGGCCAGTTTTCAACATAATTAATAACTTCTAGCAGATAGAAATAGAAAAAGGCTAAGAACTTACCAAGGACACAGGGGGACAGTACAGGATGGGAGCGGAAAGATAATGGATTCTTATAAAAAGTGCATGTGTTCAAAAACTCCAGTGTCTTACTTTCAAGGCACTCTATTGCATCCCTCTGACACAGGGCTTTGACTGATCTGTCCCTTCTCTCCACCTTGCAGCAGTATAGTTCTGGTTACTTTTTTAAAAGTAGCTAAGAACAAGAACCCACATTGTCATCTCAAACCATTGCCCTACTGAGACCCTGTTTCAAAATAAAAATAAAATCGAAATGGGGTATAACACAGAGATAGAATGCTCCTGGGCTCAATCTCCAGGGCCACAACAACAAACAAATAAGTAAGTAAATAAATAAATAGCCAGGTGAGGTGAAGACTGCCCCTAATATCAGTACTTGGGAGGATGGTAGGTTCAAAGCCAGCCTCAGAATGTAGCAAGGCTCTCAGAAATAGAGTCTAGGGGGACTCTATTTCTAAATAAAGAAATAAAACCGGGCTGGAGGCATAGCTTGGAAGTAGAATGCCTCTAGGTTCAATCAACAGTATCAAAAAACAAAAAATAAAAAAAAAAACAGAATAGGAGTGGGGTGTAGCTCAGTGTTAGAGCACCCCTGGGCTCAATATCCAGTAACACACACACACACACACACACACACACACACACACACACACGAACTTCTTTAGGATTTTTTTCTTTTGTCTTACTACAGATTGAACTGAGGGGCATTCTACTTCCAACCTACACCTCCAGCCCTATTTTATTTTTCATTTGGAAATAGAGACTCCTTAAGTTGCTGAGGCTGGTTTTGGTCCTCCTGTGTGTCTCTCTGTCTCTCTATCTGTCTCTCTCTCTCTCTCTCTCTCTCTCTCTCTCTCTCTCTTTCTTTCCTTCTCTCTTCTTTCTTTCTTTCTTTTTTGAGGTACAGGGGGCAGAACCCAGGGGCATTCTACCTCTGAGCTACACCCCCAGTCCTACTTTTTATTCTTTATTTTGAAACAGGGTCTCACTGAGTTTGAGTCTCACTAAGTACACAGGAAACAAGTATTGATGTGTTAACTGAGGCTGTCAGAGAACCATAATCCTCCTCTCTCAACCTCCCAAATACTGGGATTACAAACCTATACCACCATGCCCAGCTTCTGCCTTTATTCTTATTTTGAAACAGGGTCTCAGTAACTGGCAGAGGGCCTCACTAAGTAGCTGAAGATGACTGCAAATCTGCGATCCTCCTGTCTCAGCCTCCCAAGTACTGGGATTACAAGTACCACCTTGCCCAGGGTTTGTTCTTTTTTTTTTTTTTTTGGTACTAGGGATTAAACTAGGAAGCATTAGTTCAATCTCTCTAAGATACACCCCGAGCCTGGTGTGCTGGGGTGTGTGTGTGTGTGTGTGTGTGTGTGTGTGTGGTACTGGGGGTGGAACACAGGGGCATTCTACCTCCGAGCTACACCCCCAGCCCTATTTTTTATTCCTTATCTTGAAACAGGGTCACTGATTTGCTGAGGGCCTCACTAAGTAGCTGAAGCTGTCCTCGAATAACAATTCTCCTGTCTCAACCTCCCAAATGCTGGGTTTACAAGCACACACCACTACATCCAGCTCTGATTTTTTTTTCTTTTTTGAGGTACTGGAAATGGAACCCAGGGGCATTTGACCTCCGAGCTATACTCCCAGCCCTAGTTTTTATTCTTTATTTTGAAACAGGGTCTCACTGAGTTTCAAAGGGCCTCACTATGCAGCTGAGGCTGTCCACGAACCAAGCTCCTCCTGTCTCAGCCTCCCAAATGTTGGGATTACAAGTGTGCACCACCACATCCGGCTTATTATTTTTTTTCAGTACTGGGGATAGAACCCAGGGGCATTCTACCTCTGAGCTACATCCCCAAACCGGGTTTCTTTCACTGAGTTGCAAAGGGTCTCACTAAGTAGCTGAGGCTGTCCTCAAACCGTGATCCTACTGTCTCAGCCTCCCGAATGCTGGGATTACAAGCGTGTGCCACCACGCCTGGTTTACTGATTTTTTTAAAGGTCTTGATAGGTCGATGAGAGTCTCACTACTTTCTGAGTCTGGCCTGGAAACAGTGATCCTCCTATCTCAGCCTCTCAAGTACTGGAATGACAAGTGTGCACCACCATGCCTGACTGCCTTTATAAAAATTATTTAATTGTAAAAGATCTTTGTAGGCCAGGTGTGGTAGTGCGTGTCTGTAATACTAATACTTGGGAATTACAGGTTAAAAAGCATCCTCAGCAAATAGTGATAAGGTAGGATAGGAAAAATTTTAAAAATAGGTAAAAAAGGACAAATTGGGCTGGATGTCGTGGTGCACCCTTGCAATTCCAGCATTTGGGAGGCTGAGATAGGAGGATCTCAGTTCGCAGCCAGCCTCAGCTACTTAGTGAGGCCCTTTGAAACTCAATGAGACCCTGTTTCAAAATAAAGAATTAAAAAATAGGGTTGGGGATATAGCATGGAGATAGAATGCCCCTGGGTTCCATTCTCAGTACTGCAAAAATAAATTAATTAAAAATAGGGCTGGGGTTGTGGCTCAGAGGTAGAATGCCCCTGGGTTCACTCCCCAGTACTACAAAAATAAATAAATAAATGGTCGGGCATGGTAGCCCATGCTTGTAACCCCAGTACTTGGGAAGCTGAGACAGAGGATCGCAGGTTTGCAGACAGCCTAGGCTACTTAGTGAGGCCCTCCACAACTTAGTAAGAACTTGTTTCAAAATAAGGAATAAAAAATAATGCTGGCACTGAGTGTGGTGGCGCACGCTTATTCCCAGCATTTGGGAGGCTGAAACAGGAGGATCGCAGTTCATAGCCAGCCTCAGCTACTTAGTGAGGTCCTTTGCAATTCACTGAGTCCCTATTTCAAAATAAAGAATAAAGATTAGGGCTGGGGTATAGCTCGGAGGTAGAATGCCCCTGGGTTCCATACAGCCCCAGTAAGGGGGGGGGCAAATTGGAAAGGAAACAAAAACTACTTCATTATCTTTAACCCCACCCTATAGAGTCTGTTCAAGGTTAGGCAGAGGCCTCAATAGGGCCACACCCTTAATCATAATGGCCCCTCTGTGCAACTGAGATTCCTGAGATGCTTAGCAAAACAAAGGATCCATAAGGAGGGTCGAACTCAGGCACCACCCTTCAAGACTGTTCCCTGAGGATTCTGGGAAAGTCCAGACCTCCACTCCCTCACGGGCCTCCTATAAAAGAACTGTGAGACTCCAAAGATGCTCTCTCCCTCATGAGATGGCCAGCGTTCACCTTTGAATATATATCTCCCACTTTTTAAAATAAGCCTACATCTTTCTTTTGACTGGCGCATGCTCAAACTCTTTTCTGCTACAGAAGCCAAAGACTCTGCCGACCGTGAACTCCTGAGGTGAGCAATGGGCCCATCACCCCCCGAGACTGAGACTCATCAACCTGGTGAGACCCTGCTTCAAAATAAAAATAAAATCGGGTTGGAAATGTAGCTTGGAGGTAGAATTCCCTTGAGTTCAAGACCTTGAATGACCATAAGAAAAATTCTTGTAAAGAAAATAGCCCTTTTAATATACTGTAAATATTTTCCCTTTTTTTTTGTGTGTGTGTGTGGTACTGGGGATTGAACATATAGCCAGTCTATGTCTGAGCTACACTCCAAGCCCTATTTTTTATTAATTTTGAATCAGTCCAAATTGGGCCTATTTTTATTTGCCACTTTGTGTATCTATGTGTGTGTTTTGTATGAAACAGGATTGAGCCCAGGGACATTCTACCTTGGAACTATACCCTTAGCCCTAATTTGTAACAGGGTCTCATTGGGTCTAGAGTCTCAAAACATGCTGAGGCTGTCCTTGAACTTGCAATCTCCTGTCTCAGTCTCCCAAGTACTGGGATTATAGGTTTGTGCCACCTCACTCAGCTTTTTGCTATTTTTATGTCTTCTGTCTGATATTAAATACAGAAGACCATCCCACTACAATATTTTGTGTGTGGTACTGGATATGAAACCTTGGGGCATTCTACCTCGGAGCTAAACCCCAGCCCTATTTATTTACTTTGCGGGTCTGGGGATGGAACCCAGGGGCATTCGGCCTCTGAGCTACACTCCCAGCCCTATTTTGTATTCTTTATTATGAAACTGGGTCTCACTGCGTTGCAGAAGGCCTCACTAAGTAGCTGAGGCTGTCCACAAACTACTTAGTGAGGCAATCAGCAACTTAGACCCTGTTTCAAAATAAAGAATAAAAAATCAGGCTGGTGGCGTAGCTAAAAGGTAGAATATTCCTGGTTTCAATCCCCAGTCTTAGCCTCCCAAGTACTGGTATTACAAGTGTGTGCAACCACGCCCAACTCTATTTTAAAATATTTGATCCACAAAAATTTATTTCAGTAGGACTGATGAGGTAAGAACACACTCTTTTTTTTTAAGTCTCAGTTACCCATTTTATTAATTTTGCAGTACTGGGGACTGAACCCAGGGGCATTCTACATCTCAACTGTACTCTCAGCCTTATTTTTTTTTTTATTTGGAAACAGGGTCTGAGTTGCAGAGGCTGGTATTGACCCGTGATACTCCTGTCTCAGCCTCCCAGTACTGGGATTACAGCATGTGTCACCATGATGGGCTCTCAATTAACCTTTTCTATTTTTTTTGGGGGGGGCGGGTCTGGGGGTGGAACCTAGGGGCATTTGACCTCCGAGCTATACCTCCTACCCTATTTTTTATTCTTTATTCTGAAACCGGGTCTCTGAGTTGCAGAGGACCTCACTAAGTACCTGAGGCTGTCCGCAAACCACAATCCTCCGGTCTCAGCCTCACAAATGCTGGGATTACAAGCGTGCGCCACCACGCCCGGCTTAAATTATCCTTTTTGTGTATGTGTTACTGGGGATGGAAGCCAGTGGTATTCTCTCTCCGAAATATACCCCCAGCCCTATATTTATTCTTTATTTTCAAACAGTCTCACAAAGTAGCTGAGGCTGGCCAGGAACCTGGATATTCTGTCTCAGCCTCCAAAATGCTAGGATTAAAAGCATGCACCACCATGCCAGGTCAGAACACAACTCTTATAAGCAGGGCGTGGTGGCACATGCCTGTGATCTCCAATACCTGGGAGGCTGAGAGGATCATAGGTTCGAGGACAATCTCAGCAAATAGTAAGACTCTCATCAACGAGCAAGACCCTGTATCCAAATAAAACTACAATAGGGCTGGGAGTGTAACTCAGAGGTTGAATGCCCCTAGGTTCCATCCCCAGTGTCACACACACACACACACACACAAAAGAACACAACTCTTATTTTTCCCAAATGTTTGGCCAGTTATCCTCAAATTGTTGGCTAATGAACTAAATTTTATATGTATCTATTTCCAGACTGTCCCATGCTTTGTACCTTCTTCCCTATTATATACTTACCTTCTTGTCTGGAGAGGAAGGAGACAACTTAGAAGAGATAGGAACGTAAAATACTTCCAACTATCATAAAGAAAAATAATTTAGGCCCCTCGGGGGAGCAGTACTATCAACAGTGGGTGGAAGTTACACAGCACAGGTCTGAATTTTCTAGAAATGGTGCGTATTTTAGAGTGTACTGTGTTGCTTTGAGGAACTGTGAGCACCAGGCCAGTAACAGATATTAAATATAAGGTTCATTGTATAGGAAGCGGGACTTGTGAATTCTGAGGTCCTTCTTTACAATTTTCTTTTTGTGTGTGTGAACCCAGGGACATTCTACCTGAGTGAGTTACATCCTTGCCTCTATTTTATTTATTAAATCTGAAAATAGGTCTCTTAGGAAGATGAGAGCCTCACTGCTTGCTGAGGCTGCCTTTCAACCTGCAATCCTCCTGTCTCAGCCTCCCATGTTCTATGATTACAGGCATGTGCTACCGTGCCCAGCTTATAACTTTCATTTTAAGATTAACCAAACTATATACTTGCCGACTCTAAATGAAGTAGAGTCTAATGAAGTAAACATGTGCTTTCTGATTATTTCACCAAAATAATAAGATTATACAGAGAAAACAAGAATTTTTCACATCTCACCAGTTACCATCCTCGATGTATGATTCATCATACTGGCCAGGCAGTTCTTCTGACCAGTCCATATCTGTAGCTAAGACAAAAATATACTTTCTTAAAAAATAATAGAACTCAGAACCAACACAACATTTCTACATTCTGTATATGCCTTTGGGCAACTTCCATTTATCTCACAGTCCTGGAGATGGAGCCCAGGGGCTCTACCACTGAGTTACATATCAGCCCATTTATTCAGCATTTATTTATTGAGACAAGGTCTCACCACACTGCTCAGGCCGACTCTGAACTTGGGACCCTACTGCATCAGCCTCCTAGGCAGCTGGGATTCAGGTGTACATCACTCACACCTAGCTTCTTCACCCTAATTTAAACCTGAAACTTTGCCCAGTGAAAGGAGAAGCATTTAAAATTGTTGGAGCCAAGCATGGTGGTACATGCCTGTGATTCTAGTACTTGGGAGGCTAAGACAGGAGGATCGCAGGTTCAGGGAAAGTCACAGCAAATAGTGAGACTCTCCTCAACCTAGCAAGACCCAGTTTCAAATTTTAAAAAAGAGAGAGCCGGGCGTGGTGGCACACACTTGTAATCCCAGCATTTGTGAGGCCGAGACAGGAGGATCGTGGTTCGCGGGCAGCCTCAGCTGCTTAGTGACACCCTTTGTAACTCAGTGAGACCCTGTTTCAAAAGCAAAGGAAAAAATAGAGCTGGGGTGTAGCTCAGAGGTAGAATGTCCCTGGTTTCAATCCCAGTACCGCAAATAAATAAATTAATTAATTAATTAATAAAATATTAGGGCTGGGAGTATAGCTCAGAGTTAGAGTGCCCCTGGGTTCAATTCCCAGTACCACAAAAATCTTTTGCTCCCTGACATGGTGGCACAACCTCTATGTAATCCAAGTATTGGGGAATCTGAGACAAGGGGGTTGTAGCTTTGTGGCCAGTCTCAGCAATATAAAGAAACCCTTCAACAATTTTTTTTTGTGGTAATAGGAGTGGAACCCAGGGACATTCTACCTCTAAGCTACACCCCCAGCTGTGTTTTTTATTCTTTAGTTTGAAACAGGGTCTCACTGAGTTGCAAAGGGCCTAAGTCCTTCTGTCTGGGCTTACAAATGTGTGCCACCATGCTCGGCTTACCTTCAACAATAGTGCGACATTTTTTCCAAATTAAAAAAGGGCAAGGGGTATAGCTCAGAGATAAGATGCCCCTGGATTCAATCCATAGTACAAAAAAAAATTTTTTTCTGACTGCATTTTCCTTGGTTAAAAAAAAACAGCATGTTTATATTTCCAGCTACTTAGAAGGCTGAAGCAAAATAATTACTGGAGCCCAAGAGTTGAAGGTCAGGCTGAGCAGTGCAGAACAAGCAAAAACTAGTGAGCTATGGTAGTACATGCTTGTAATTCCAGTTGTTGGGAGGCTAAGACAGGAGGATTGTAGGTTTGAGGTCAGCCTCCCTATGTAGAGACCCTGTTTTTTTGGGGGGGAGGTACTGGGGATTGAACCCAGGGGCATCTATCTACTGCCAAGCTATTCCCCCAGTCCTATATTTTTTTTTTCGATACCGAGGATTGAACCCAGGGGCATTCTCCCTCCAAGCTACATCTCCAGCCCTATTTTATTCTTTACTTTTAAAAACGGTCTCACTAAATTGTGGAGGGCCTCACTAAGTAATTGAGGCTGGCTGAGAACCTGCAATCCTCCTGTCTCAGCCTCCCAAGTACTGAGATTACAAGAGTGGGCCACCATGCCCAGCTGAAAACCTGATTCAAAATAAAATATAAAATAGGGCTGGGAGTATAGTGCAGGGGTAGAATGCCCTGATTTCAATCCCCAGTACAAAAACAAGTAAAAAAAAAAAAAAACCTAGGGATATGGTGTATCACCCACCCCACCTTTCCTCAGTGAGGCTCTCTGGAAATCAATCAGAACAAAACAAATTAAATCATATAAAAATACGTTAGAAAAGTGCACAAGGAAAATATTCATTTATTAGCTTCCAGTTAAATTCCTCATTTTATTTATTTATTTATTTGAGGTATTAGATGGAACTCAGGGGCATTCTACCTCTGATCTCCACCCCTGCCTTATTTATTTATTTATTTATTTATTTATTTATTTATTTATTTATTTATGGGTCTGGTGATGGAACCCAGGGGCATTCAACCTCTGAGCTACATCCCCTGCCTTATTTTTTATTCTTTATTTTTAAATAGGATCACACTGAACTGCAAAGGACCTCACTAAATAGCAGAGCCTGGCCACAAACCTTGATCCTTCTGTCTCAGTCTCCCAAATTCTGGTTATACCACTGTGCACCATCACGCCCGGCTCTAATTTCCTCTTTATTTTTTTATTTTATTTATTTTGGGACCCCATGGGCATTGTACCTCCAAGCTACATCCCCAGTCCTATTTTTTAATCTTTTTAGTTTTTGAAACAGGGTCTGAGTTGCGAAAGACCTTGTTAAGTACCTGAGGCTGTCCGCAAACCGCCATTCTCCAGTCTTACCCTCCCAAATGTTTTATTTTAAGGCTTTATTATTCATAAGCCCCCTCCCCCAGACCGTCTTGCCTCCAAAGGTCTACCAATCCCCAGCACTTCTTCCACTGCTCCGTCTCATGCCCCAAATTAGTCTTTCGCCTATCAGACAAAGACTCCTCCACATTTTCACACTATTCCACCTTCTTACTCCCCATCTCAGCCAGTTATGCCCAGGTTAGGCGGCCATCCCCATCACAGAGCACTGCGCTCTCGAATCGATGCTGTACCCATTCCACTTTCTTATTCCTGCTTCCTTCTGGTCTAACATGACCCTGGCCACCTCCACCCTGCATCTCCATTTCTCTCTCCAGCCTTGTTTTAGTCTTCCATCAGATATACTTTATCCTCTTCACCCCGCCTCCACAGGCGCGGGCTTATTCCTCTGCACTGTCTCACTCCACCCAGAAGACTCCAGAAGACTATGACAATCAAGCCTTTACACTCCCCCATCACTTGTACCTCGGCCAGTTTTCCACCAATCAAGCCTCGACCCTTCAAACCCATTCCCATTCCCATGCGCCTCAGCCTCTCTTCAAACAATAGAGCGCTACCCCTCTGAGCCAGCCTTCCACCAGTTGAATTCAACCCCTTCGCCCATTCTCCGCACTTCCCCATTTGGACCCACCCCTCCGCCCAGTCCCCCGTCGCTTGTGCCATAGCAAGTTCCCACAAACCAGGCTCGAGCCCTCCACCCATCCCCCTCCACGCTTGCTTCGGTGGGTAATCCACCATTCAGATTGCAACTCTTTGCCCATCCCCCTCCCCGCTATTACATCAGCAGGTCTTCCACCAATCAGGTCCGAGCCCCGCTACCCATCCCCCTCCCCACTCGCCTCAGCAGGTCTTCAACCTTTAGGGTTCCACTCCTTTGCACTTTCCCCTACCCCTTCGAGACTTCCAGGAATGGGGCTCGAGCCTGCCGCCTATCCCCCCTCCTCACCTCCACAGGTCTCTTACCCTTCGGACGCCACTCTTCTGCCCCCCCCCCACGCCACAGCTATTCCACCGTTCGGGTTCCACCCCTCCGCACATCCCCCTCCCCACTCGCCTCAGCCGGTAAACCATTCGGGCTCCACTTTCCCCACCCCCCTTCCCACTCGTCTAAGCAGGTCTTCCACTATTCGGGTTCGAGACGTCCCAACCTCCTACCCGGTGGAGTCAGCCCCTCTTCTTCCACCACTCAAGTTCCAAGCCTCCAACCCTCTCCCTCCCCGCTTCCCTCAGTCCGTTGTCGTTTGCTACTTGAGCTCCACCCCCTGCCCAATCTCTCTTCTCGCGCCAGACAGTCTTCTACCAATAGGGATTCACTCCGCCCATCCATCTCCCCACCCACCTCGCTTGGTCTTCCACCAATCGGCTTCAAGTCCTCCCCTGTTCCCACGTGCCTCAGCCAGTCTCCCACCAATCCCGTTCGAGCTTTCTGACTCGTTCCCCCTCCTGTTTTTCCTCAGCCATTTTCCGCGTCAGTGGGCTACCCCCTCTGCCATTCCTTTCCCGCAGTGCCTCTGGTTTTCCCGTCCGTACCCTGCCACCTCTGCCATCCTCCCGTAGTGCCTCATTTTCCGCCGTCCATGAGCTCCCGCCTTCGCCATCCCCCCCTCCCTTTGTGCCTCGGGCCTTTTTTTTACCTCTCGTGCTCTACCCCCCCCCCTTCGCCATTCCCCCTCCCATCGTGGCTCAGGTATTCTTTAGCCAGGCCCCGCCCTTTCCGCCCTTCTCCCTCTCACTCGTCTAAGCATGCGGTCCACAAATAGGGCTTGACCCCTCCCCTGTTGCCCTCCGTGCTCACCTCAGCTAGCCTTCAAAAAGCCGGGTTCCTCGCATGCTTATTCTACTTTCCACTTACCTCAGCCGGCCTTCCACAAATAGGACTCGACGCCTTCTCCCATTCTCTCGATTTGCTTTAGTCGGTCTTCCACCAATCAAGTTTTAACCCCTCCACCCATTCCCCCATCATTTGCCCCTCAGCCAGTCTTCTACAGATCAGGCTGGACCCCTCCACCCGTCCCCCATCACTCATTCCTCGGCCAGATTTCCACCACTCAGGCTTTGACTCATCCACTCATTCCCCCTCCCATGCATGCCTCATCCTGATTTACACCAATCAGGCTCAACACTACCGCCCATTTCCGTAATCCAGCCTCAGCTAGTCTTCCACCAATCAGGATTAACCCTTCCACCCGTTCCCCTCCCAATCCAGTTAGTCTTCTGTCAGGCTCGATCCTGCTGCCCATTCCCACTCTCACTAGCCTCAACCAGCCTCCCACCAATTGGCACTGACCCTCTGTCTATTCCCCTCCTTACTTGTGTCAGCTGGTCTTCCACCGGTCAGTCTCGACCCCTCCACCACTCTCCCTTCTTTTCGTGCTTCAGCCAGTCTCCCACCAATCAGGCTCAAGCCCCCCACCTATTCTTCCTTGCATCATACCAGCCATTCTTCACTAATCAGCCTTGACCCCCTCTGCCCATTCCCTTCCACACTTGCCTCAGCCAGCCGTCTACCTCCACCCATTCCTCTCCCCGCTTGCCTCAGCTGGTCTTCCACCAATGAGAACTCAAACCCTCCACCCATTCCCCCCATCACTTGTGCCTCCACCAGTCCTCCACCAATCAGGCTCGAGTCCCTCTAACCATATATCATCTCTCAGTCTTACACCAATCAGGCTTCAGCCCCTCCACCCATCTCCCATGACTCATGCCTCAAAGCCTTCCACCAGTCAGGCTCAACCCCTCTACCCATTTCCCCTCCCATTCGTCCCTCAGCCAGTCTTCTACCAATCAGGCTCAACACCTCTACCTATTTTCTCACCATTTGTACCTCCAGCTACCCTCCTTCCTTTGCTTTAACCTGACCTTTTGCATCCATCCAGCTTCTACCTTCCCCTGCTTTTTTTTTTTTTTTTGCCATCCCCTGATGACATTTGATCCCTTAGACTTTAAACACCCATGCACATGCCTCAACTAACTGTTCCCTGATCCTCCATTTCCACTTGCTAACAGGTCCTCCACTGATCAAGACTCGATTACTCCCTCTCCCCCTCACCCCTCTGCTACCCTACTCCTACCTCAATCCACCAATAGGACTTCTGCCTCAGTCCAGACACACCTACATCCACCATGTTTAGAGTTGGTGATTGCAATGAGTTTTCCTCAGCCCAGATACCATGGACTGGGAAATAAGAGCCAGGACAAGTAATTGGAATTTGGTGCAGGGCAAAAAAGATTTATAAAATCAAGAGTAACAGCAACATGTCTCAAAGAGATGGGGTGGAAGGGGATGAGAAAAATAAGCATACCTCCAAGGAGAATGCAATGGATCAGAGTGCTGAGGCCCCCCTGGGCTCTCAGATCTTAGTGTTTTGTTCTATCTGGTCTTCCTTATCTGTGTTGCTAAGTTCCCCAGCCAATAGCCCACTCTTTGTCAGCATCTACATGAGAAGATAGTTAGCCTTCATCTTTGTTGCCAGGCTGACCCAGCAAGTTCAGGACAAAAGCCCAAACAGCAGGCTGGAAAGAGTAGGAAGCAGCCTGTTTTAACCTTTAAATGCCTAATGGGGACAGGAATGAAGTCATCTATAATCATATCATTCTTCCCTCTTCTATTAACTTGCTTACACCTGTAGGCAAGGGAATGGTTGTGGTTGAAGTCTTTCTGCCCACTTCCATGTTAAAACGGAATGATGTTGGGCCCCTGCCTTGAGGGTGCATGCAAGCAGCTTGTCCCTAGGAAATCAGATAGATCCGCTGACATTTTGGGTCACCATGACTGTCCAAGGGGCTCTGGTAGATGTTCATTTGGGGTTTCATTTGCAGCAGCACTTGAAGTCTGATAGCTTTAAGCCTGTTGGAAACAAAAAACAGATTTCAAGATTTATCAATCAGTCCAAACATGAGTGTAAGCAGGATGGCAACTATGGGGTCCCAAAAGATGTGGATTTCATAGAACCTCGCTGAAAACTTTTTAGCTAATTTTTAAATACAATCTTTCTCACACCTGCAATATTTTTCACAAGATTTTTTTCATAAGCATTTTGTGACCTACTCAAGCCTTCTTTGACTTGCTTTTAACCTCTGATTTTACCCTTTTTTTTCCATTTAGGGCAATCTTATAATGAACTTTACCACACAAAATGTTTTCTTATTTCAAAAATATTTTCGTTTCGTTTCATTTTTTCTTACCCCAAACTTTTTACACTCATAACTTTTTACATCTCTTTCTCATTTTTACACACTGGTTCCTTTCTGTCTAAATTCTTTTTTTTTATATTTTGAAACCATTTTACAAAATCTTTTAACAGAGCCAGGCGTGGTGGCACACGCTTCTGAGGCGGAGACAGGAGGATCGCGCAGGTTCAAAGCCAGCCTCAGCTACTTAGTGAGGCTCTCAGAAACTTAGTGAGACCCTGTTTCCAAATAAAGTATAAAATAGGTTTGGGAGTATAGCCCGGAGGTAGAAGGCCCCTGGGTTCCACCAAAAAAAAAAAAATCTTTTTAACAACCAGGCGTTATAATCCTAGTACTTGGGAAGCTGAGACAGGAGGATGGTGGTTCTCAGATGGCATCAACTACTTAGTGAGATCCTTTGCAACTCAGTGAGACCCTATTTCAAAAAAACAAAGAATAAAAAATAGGGCTGGGGCTGCAGCTTGGAGATAGAATGCTCCTGGGTTCAAGCCCCAGTACCACAAAAATAAAAACCTTTAACAAGGCAAGAAACAAATTTAAATAATCTATTCTAGTTTTAGAGTGGCCTAGACTTTAAAGAATTACAACTTTTCTTTTTAGATGTTTATATTTTGTTAGAACTGTCTAAAATAACAAGCACCTTATCTCTGTACAGACAGCAAAGCTTAGGTTTATTTTTTTTCTTCTTCTTCCTTTTAGGGCTTTTCTAGAACCAATCTCCTGATTGTGTTCTAGAATATAGTTGTGTCTTTTCTGTCAAAGGAGTGGTTTAGACTTAAACTATTATTTTGCAATCTGGTAGGGGCTTACAATTCTTTACAAAATTAGCATCTCTTAAGAGATGGCAGCTTGTGGGGCATGTGGGGCATGTTGGCGTATGCTTATAATTCCAGCATTCAAGAGGCTGAGATAGGAGGATCGTGGTTTGCAGACAGCTTCAGCTGGTACTTGGTGAGGCCCTTTATTTTTGGTGGTACTGGGGTTCCTGGAAGCCCCTCTACTTCTGGGCTACACTCCCAGACCTATTTTCACATTTCTATTTGGAAACAGGGTCTCCCAAGCCAGCGCGTGCGGCTGGCTTCAAACCTGCGCGATCCTCCTGTCTCAGCCTCCCAAGCGCGGGGATTACAAGCGTGCGCCACCACGCCCGGCATGGCCCTTTGCAACTCATTGAGACCCTGTTTCAAAATAACGATTAAAAAAATAGAGCTGGTATTGTAGCTCAGAGGTAGAATGCCCCTGGGTTCCAGTCCCAGTACCGCAAAAAAAAAAAAAAAAAAGAGAGAGAGAGAGAGAAAGAGATTGCAGGTGCTGACCTTCTGACCTTCTCTCTATCTTCTGCTACAGCTGACTGGGAAGAATGTGAAGCTGTAACTCCCACCACTAGAAATTCAGGGCAGGGGGAGCATTGTGTCAGGGATATAAGACCCACCAGTGTTTTGTCGTCAGGTGTGCTCTTTCACGTATGTGGGGCACCTTTTTTTTTTTTTTTTTTTTTTTTTTTTTGCAAAAAAGTAAAATCCCCTTAGCATGCACTTCTGACCATTTCATTTTTTTTTTTTTTTTTTGCAGGTCTGGGGATGGAACCCAGGGGCATTCAACCTCCAAGCTACAGCCCCTGCCCTATTTTTTATTCTTTATTTTGATACCGGGTTTCACTGAGTTACAAAGGGCCTCACTAAGTAGCTGAGGCTGTCCATGAACCGCGATCCTCCAGTCTCGGCCTCCCGAATGCTGGGATCACAAGCGTGCGCCACCACGCCTGGCTCTGTCTTTTCTTAATGCCATGAAAAGTTATTTCCAGCCGAGCATGGTGGCGCACTCTTGTAATCCCCGTGCTCGGGAGGCTGAGGCACGAGGATCACACGGGTTGGAAGCCAGCCTCAGCTGCTTAGTGAGGCTCTCAGTAACTTAGTGAGACTCTGTTTCCAAATAAAGTATAAAAAAAGGTCTGGGAGTATAGCTCAGAGGTAAAAAGCCTCTGGGTTCCACCCCCAGTACCACCAAAAAGAAAAAAGAAAAGTTATTTCCAACATGGCTAAGAAGGAATGAGAGAAGTAGAGGTAATCCCAGGAACCGGCTAAATCATGAGTAAAGATGCATTCAAGGGCTTGCACAATACATGAGAGGACCTTGAACCAAGGGCAAAATGCAACATGAAGAATCTGGCATCCAGGTCCATGATAAACTGGACAGACTCTAACTTTATCTTCAGGGTTTCCCAAGGCTCTTTAGTCTTAACCCAGGTGGTGGAAGTCAGGAGAGGTGGCTCTGGGACTTGGGGTCCTTGGGTTGAGGACCCTGTGGGCACTGGGACTTCTAGTGGTCTCCTTTACATCATGAGCAGGGTCATGTTTGTTGCCACCCTGTTGATATTTACATCTGAAATGTCCTGGCTTTCCACACCTAAAACAAATCCGAGGTTAGGCCCCCTTAAGATTAGTATTTATAGACATGGCAGCCAGGATTTTCCCATGGCATTTCCCCTTTTCCAAGTCTCTATTATAATAAACCAAATTGGTAGCCTGCATTAATTAATGAAGAGTGGACTTTTTGGGGGGGTCTGACACCAGTTTGGGGGGAATCTCCTCCTTACATATGGCACAGATTGAGTCAGAAGTTGATCTCTAAGGATGGTCTCTCTTCTATCATGTGAATGTGACCATGGTTTTTCAAGTCATTCCAGAAGGTCATGAGGGTTTATTTGGACCTTGATTTATTGCTTGCTGAAAACTCTGTAATTGAGGGGTTTAATTTTAGCCTTTTTTAGTCTTTTTTTTTTTTTTTGGTGGTACTGGGGTTCCTGGAAGCCCTTCTACCTCCGGGCTACACTCCCAGACCTATTTTTTACATTTTCATTTTGGAAACAGGGTCTCCTAAACCAGCGCGCGCGGCTGGCTTCGAACCTGCGCGATCCTCCTGTCTCTGCCTCCCAAGCGCAGGGATTACAAGTGTGCGCCACCACGCCCGGCCTTTTTTAGTCCTTTTAGCATACAATATAAATAATAAATTGTTGCTTATCTCCTGGTCTCCCTGATAAACTTGCTCTTTCTAAGGATGTTAGGATTTTATCTAAGAGCAGTTTTATGTCCCTCTAAATGAGGTCAGATGAGGAGGACAGTAGCTCAAAGGCCTGTGTACCAGTATTGGGAATGGCTAGAAAGATTCAAGAAGTTTTGGTTATTAATATATTTGTCAAAAATTGGTTCATGGAGGTCAGATCTGTGAAAAAGAAAGGTGGTCAGGGCTTGGTTACTGCCAGGAATCAGGCAGCTGTTATAATGCAAATTACCTAAGCTAAAAGTAATTAGCAAGTTGATAGGGGAATTAGAACTTCAGACTTCTACATTCTAAAGACAGGTTTGCATATTCCCCAAGAGTATGGGAGGAGGGAACTGACCTTCATGAAAGAATAATAACACAAGGCCCTTGACCTTGTGAATCTTTCTGGTTTAAACAAAGAAACCTGGACATAGACCGACCGTGTCAGTTATGCGGGAAAATTAAGGGGCGGGCTTACTTTACCTATGTCATAGGAGTACATAGTCGCGCAAGATGGAGGATGTCGTATCTATAAAAGGCTGTGTTATATTTTGTAGTTGGGTGACTTCGTTCGGGCCACCACCACCCCACCGTGCTATCCAGGGATAGCATGAGGCTGTACCTGTCTTCTGTATTTCTATCTTTTTAATAATAAACTCATTTAAATCTTCAGCAAGAGTCCAGACTATTATATATTTTTCCTTAGTCTGGACAGGAACCCGCAGTTACGGAATTAATCTCTGGAAGCCTAACCGGAGTCCCCGGGGACAGTTGCCCCAAACCATAACAGTTACCCAAAACCGTAACAGTCTATATATATATTGGTCAGGGTTGATGGTAAAGCTGCCAAGGCCTTTTTAAATTTTCTTTAGCTCAGCTAGTATGAATGGCTTATGGACAATTTGTAAAAAGCAAGCCACATAACCTAACTATACTAAAAACAAGAGTGATTCCATGTTTGACCCTACCTTCACCCCTGCCTTCAACCTGCAGTAACTGAAAATTTCCCGGAAAACTCTCCAGCCAATCAGCTTAAAGGTCAGATCCCCAGGGACCTGGAGAAATAACCAACATTGTTTCCCAGATCACGCGTCCTGAACTTTGGCAATACCCAATCAATGCCCTATGCGTTTTGATGAAATGAGCACCTGCTATTGTCCTGTGTTTTTTGTCTTTATAAACTCCTACCCCAGCCAGTCAGTGCGCCCCTCTAGTCAGATTTCTAGACTGAGGGTACCGCCGCTGGCCAGCTAATAAAGGCTGCAATTGGCACATTCCCTTGGACTCTGTTGTCTCTCATTTCTCACTAAACCTACATACAACAAAAAAATTTTTTTGCGGTACTGGGGATGGAACGCAGGGACGTTCTATCGGCAAGCTACATCCCAGCCCTATTTTTATTCTTTATTTTGAAGCAGGGTCTCACTGAGTTGCAAAAGGCCTCACTAAGAGGCTAAGGCTGTCCTTGAAGCACAACCCTCCATCTCAGCCTCCCGAATGCTGGGATTAAAAGTATGCACCACCACGGGGGGGGGGGGCTTGGACAATTTTGAGTCTGAAGTCTCGTCCTACTGCCATAAGAGGAAATATTCCCCCTTTTTCCCTTAGTCCTAGCTGCCTGTTATTAGTACTGGGTATCTCCTAGGTCTCCATTTTGCAAGGGGCAGCATCATAATATAGAAGGGGCCTGTTTGGGCATGGTCTTATCGATGTTAGAGGGGACTCTGTAGGTGCCATAGCTCCTACAGTGCTGTTAATCTTGTTTTCCCTGGGCCAGTTGGTCTTTCAATTCTGTCTTAACCGAAGTTACCAATTTTTTTTAACTCTGCAATTTTTAAAGAAGTCTGAGCGATCTCAAAAGTAAAAGACCAGTCGAATAAAAGCTATCACACACACACACACACTCATACACACACACACACTTGCCCTCCTTATTACAAAATAGATATAACTGTAGGATGAGGTGGCTAGGTTTCTGTCTCTCAGCAAGTATTGTGGCCACACTTTATTTTTTTTTTGTGTGTGGGTCTGGGAATGGAACCCAGAGGCATTCGACCTCCGAGCTACAACCGCTGCCCTATTTTATTATTCTTTATTTTGAAACTGGGTCTCACTGAGTTGCAGAGGGCCTCACTAAGTAGCTAAAGCTGTCCGTGAACCGTGATCCTCCAGTCTCAGCCTCCCGAATGCTGGGATTACAAGCGTGCGCCACCACGCCCGGCTGTGGCCACACTTGAATGAAGAAAAAAATTAGAGCCTTCTTTGGGTCTGGGGCTCAAACTCGAAAATATATGCCAGGAAAATTTGAGCTTCTACCTTAGACTGCTGTAATCTCATATAAGAGAGACAAAGGGTGTAATTGAATTGTGCTCAGAAGGTCACTCTCCTTCATTGCACCTTATAGAAACTAAAGGTCCAAATGGTTAGGTCTGGTTAGGTGCTTGTCTGTGGGCTTAGAGTGACCTCATGACCACCTGGGAAGGTCTCTATGAGCATGAGGCTTTCCCACTCTTTCCTCTGCTTCGATTCATCCTTCCCTACCTGTTGCATTCTCTCACTCTTTGTCCAGTATTGTGGATGATTTTGTTTTTGTTTTGTTTTGTTTGTTTGGTTGGGGGGTTTTTTGGGGTGGTATTGGGGTTCCTGGAAGCCCTTGTACCTCGGGCTACAATCCCAGACCTATTTTATACTTTTTTATTTTTGGAAACAGGGTCTCATAAACCAGCGTGGCTGGCTTCGAACCTGCGCGATCCTCCTATCTCCACCTCCCAAGCGCGGGGATTACTAGCGTGCGCCACCACGCCTAGCCATATATCCTCTTTTGTACTCCCAGTACCACTGATATTAAAACACTGCTGATATTCAAAAACACTGTTAGCAACCACGGATAGATGTTAGCTACCAGAGTGTTCCTGTTGTAATCTCTTATCTTTTTCTTTTTTATGATTACTCCCATTTCTGTTTGGTAGGGCCAAAGACCAAGGGCCCCACTCATATCCTTGCGTAAAATAGATAGTCATAATGCAATTAGGAATGTATAAATAAAACCTGAAAAGGTTATCACCATTTTGTTTTATTTAGATACCATTAGATTACTAATTTTACATTTTTAGAAGTCTTATACATTTTGAGAACACAAATATCTACAACATTGTTATCAATATGTAGCAGGAAACATAAAATTATTTTAATAAAATGTAAATTTGTGGTCTCTAGGCTTGCTTTTTGTAAAATTTTATCAAAAGCAGATTAGTATTGTAAGAAAACCAAATTGTTTTAAACATGTGGAATGCACAGAATCCATGCACTTAATATGACTTTTTTATTATTTTTGGTGGTACTGGGGTTCCTGAAAGCCCTTCTACCTCCGGGCTACACCCCCAGACCTATTTTATATTTTTTATTTGGAGACAGGGTCTCTTAAGCCAGAGAGGCTGACTTCAAACCAGTTTGATCCTCCTGTCTCCCCCTCCCAAGAGCAGGGATTATAAACTTGCGCCACCACACCCAGCTTAATATGACTTTTTTTTTTTTCAGGTCTGGGGATGGAACCCAGGGGTATTCGACCTCCGAGCTACAGCCCCTGCCCTATTTTTTATTCTTTTATTTTGAGACCGGGTCTCACTGAGTTGCAGAGGGCCTCACTAAGTAGCTGAGGCTGTCCGCGAACCGTGATTCTCTGGCCTCAGCCTCCCAAATGCTGGGAATACAAACGTGCACCACCACGCCTGGCTCTTACTATGACTTTTAGAAAACATTTTAAATAATTTATCTTCATTGTCACCAACCTTATTATACATTTAAACTTTCTTATACATCTTATCCTTGATAAAGTACTTACAATTTAAGGCATGCCTACAGATATCTCCTTTTATTTTTATTTATTTATTTATTTATTTTTGCGGGTCTGGAGATGGAACCCAGGGGCATTTGACCTCCGAGCTACATCCCCTGCCCTATTTTTTATTCTTTATTTTTTTGAAACAGGGTCTCACTAAGTTGCAGAGGGCCTCATAAAGTAGCTGAGGCTGGCCGCGATCCGCGATCCTCCAATCTCAGCCTCCCAAATGCTGGGTTTACAAGCATGCGCCACCACGCCCGGCCAGATAGCTCCTTTTATTTATTGGGTTTCCTTTGGTATTTTGAGGCTCTAGTGATATGACAATTATTTATCTATTAGTGTGGCCAGAATGGCCATGTGTGATTTGATTTGTTGGCGTGGCTTTGAATCTTTCCTGAATACAAACTTCAAACTCCTTACTTTCTTTTTGTAAAACAGATCCAGCTATAATATAGTGTCATTGTTTACATTTACCTCTGGTGGCCATCTGTTGTTCTTAGGATGATGATCAGTAAAGGGAATGAGACTCGAGATGTTTAGCATCTGGGCCAATAAAATTTATCCTCTCTTCTTAGAGGGTTTGAAATTTTCCTAAGGATTTTTAAGGAATGTTTCACTGGTCTAATCATTGTCTCTAAATTCTTAGGGTATTCAGGTAAAAAAAAAACCAGACAGTTGTTCCCATCAAAGCAGTGTATACAAAATTACATATTGACCTCAGCCCATCAAGGCCATGGCTACAGCATCACACACTGACCTGAACCCTGATTGCTGCAGCATTGCACGTTGACCTGAACCCTGATTATCAGTATCTTTTCTTGTCTTTTTATGAATGACCCAAAAATAAAAATATTTTTACAATATCTCTTACCCATATGCAAGCAATTTAGAAAGACCACCTTTTTTTTTTTTCAGTACTGGAGATTGAACCCAAGGGCATTCTAGGAGAAACTCTGCACCTCCAAGCTACCTACAGCCCTATTTTTTATTTTTTATTTTTTTGGTGGTACTGGGGTTCCTGGAAGCCCTTCTATCTCTGGGCTACACTACCAGACCTATTTTTATATTTTTATTTGGAAACAGGGTCTCTTAAGCCAGCGCGGCTAGCTTCGAACCAGCGTGATCCTCCCGTCTCCGCCTCCCAAGCGCGGGGATTACAAGCATGTCCCACCACGCCCGGCCTTGTGTTAACAATTTTAAGGACTTTTTTGTGGTCCTGGTGATGGAAACCAGGGGCCTCTACCTCCAAGCTACACCCCCGACCTATTTCATATTTTATTTTGAAACAGGGTCTCACTAAGTTGCTGAGAGCCTCACTAAGTAGCTGAGGCTGGCTTCAAACCTGTGTGATCCTCCTATCTCAGCCTCCCAAGTGCAGGGATTACAAGCGTGCGCCACCACGCCTGACTAAGGACATTTTTTTAGGTTTAATTTCATGAACAAATCTGGGATTCAGTTGTTAGATTTATTTAAGTCACACCTACTTAGAGGCATTTGATTTTATGTTTTCTTTCAATTTGATGAGAATTCACCTATTATTCTAATTTGTGGTACCATTTAGACAGAAACATTACACATGAGTAATATATGCACACATATTGCTCAGAGTGAAGCCAGGTCCCAGTCATAGACATGGAAAAGTTGGCAATGTCTGCCAGGCATGGTGACACTGAATAAAATTTATTCAGGCATTCACTTTGTCCTCCTGTAGTAGGCAAACACCCCAACCATCACCACTGTTTATCTCTTCTTTCCTACGAACCAAACAGAATTAACCCTTGATTAGCTGTTGAGTAAAGATAGGAAGGGGAAAAAACACAAAAATAGGAACACAAAAATAGGGCTGGCAATGTAGCTCAAAGGTAGAATGACTCTGGGTTCAATTCCCAGTATCCCAGTACCACACACACACAGATAAAAAAAGAAATAGCCTTCTGACTGCAGCCATTCATTCTGATATAAAGTTAATTAGTGCCCTTTTTTTTGCAGTACTGGGGTTTGTACGCAGGGGCATTCTACCTCTGAGCTATATTCCCAGAGCTATTTTTAATTCTTTATTTTGAAACAGGGTCTCATTAAGTTGTGGAGGGCCTCACTAAGTAGTTGAGGCTGGCTACAAACCTGCAATTTTTCTGTCTCAGTCTCCCAAGTACTGGGATTACAAGCGTGTGCCACCATGCCTAGTGACTTTGATTGCAGTCAAAACTCAGGACTAGGGTCTACACTCTGGGGTCTAAGCCCGGGGTTGGATTCAGATGCCTCCTCTACTCATGCGGCTGCATTTACACAGCCAGGAAGAATTAAGTAATCCCAGAACCGCCCTGGAGCTTTTATCCAGAACAAAATTTTTTTGTGTGTGTGGTGCTGGGGTTCCTGGAAACCCTTCTACCTCCGGGCTACACTCCCAGACCTATTTTATATTTTTATTTGGAAACAGGGTCTCTTAAGCCAGCGAGGCTGGCTTTGAACCTGCGCGATCCTCCTGTCTCCTCCCAAGTGCGGGGAGGACAAGCGTGCGCCACCACGCCCGGCAGAACAAATCTTAATGTCAGTTGCTGCACTCGTTCCCCCAAGGGTCCCATGTCCCCAGCTGTAGCTGCGGCACATGATGGCTCAACTCCCTAAGGACCCCCTTCCCTATCAACAGTAACTGCATAGGCAAAGAAAAGAAACCAAAAACACTTTAGTGGACTTACCAAGGTCGATGTCATTGAAAGTCTCACAGTTGGCGCCAAGATGTTATGATGTGGAAGCCCCTTGTCAGGTCCTCCCTGGGTCACCAAAAAAGTTACAGTTTCAGTGATTGCCATGAGTGCTTTTCCTCAGCCCAGATAGATATCATGGACTGGGAAATAAAGAGCCTGAACAAGTAGTTGGAATTTATTGCAAGGCAAAAAGATTTATTATAAAAGCAAGATTATGTGTACTATGTCTCAAAGAGATGGGGGTGGGGAGAAATAGAAGCATCATTCCTTGGAGGAGAATGCAATGAAGCAGAGTGCTGCCATCCCCCTGGATGCCTGGATCTTAAATGGGGTTTGTCCTATCTGGTCTGGTCTTCCTGATCTGTGTTGCTAAGTTCTCAGGCCAATAACTAGCACTTTGTAAGCATCCATGTGAGAGAATAATGTTTTGTGGGGTTTTTTTTAGCTTTTTTTCTGGGCCCATAGCCTTCTAAGTGTTAAGGTTTGTAACTTTCTTAGTGTTAACCTTCACCTTATCTTTGTTGCCATGATGCTGACTCAGCAGGCCCAGTACAAAAGAAGCCCAACCAGTAAACTGGGAAGTAAAGGAAGCAGCCTGTTTTATTTATTTATTTATTTATTTATTTATTTATTTATTTGCAGTACTGGGGGTGGAACCCAGGATCATTCTACCTTCAAGCGACACTACCAGCCCTGTTTTTTATTCTTTATTTGATAACAGAGTCTCATTGAGTTGCAAAGAACCTAAGTAGCTGAGGCTGCGAACCATGATCTTCCTGTCTCAGGCTCCCAAATGCTAGGATTACAAGTGTGTGCCACCAAGCTTGGCTCTATTTTAACCTTTTAAATGCCTGCTCTGCTTTGGGACAGGGTATGAAATAATCTATAACCAGATTGTGGTGGTATTGAAAAATTGCTCCAGTATTAACTTCCAATAAAAATGTAAAAGGCAGATTCTGGGTGCTATACAGGCAGTCAAGCAGGGAGAGGCAGCAGCTTTGCCTGTTACACTTCAGAGCTCCCCCTCTCCTCTCTCGGCCCTTTGTCCTGATTGTGCTGGTATTGGGAAATTACTCTGGTATTAGTTTCCAAAATGTAAAAAGCAGCCTGTCCGGGTGGTACACAGGCACTCGGGCAGGGAGGGGCAGCAGCTATTACACTGCAGAGTCTCTCTCTCTCTCTCTCTCTCTCTCTCTCTCTCTCTCTCTCCCACACATTTTCTATCATTTGTCCTACTGTTTACCCATAGTAAATCCTTAGCCCTAAAAATATGTAGAGACAATTGAAAACCCTAAGATCACAGTGACTCTGCCTGGTGCATTTCAGAGCCATAAAGATAGCAAAAGCCTTAAGCCTTGCTCTTAGAAAGTACACACCGCTACCCTGGCTCTAATCAGCACCTCTGTCTCCCTCCTATTCCTTGGGACCCAGAAACATAAACTCTGTTACTTCAAAGCACCCATAATTTATGAGCAACCAATACTACCTATTACAATATAGGCTAAAGCCGGGTAGATTATTGCCCCCTGCACTTAGTAAGTGCATTGCCTGGAGACAAAGAGGCCCCACTTAGCTAAGAAATAAGTCAGTAGCCCATTACCTTGATGATGCTGATAAGACCATAACAAAGATTATTTAAAGGCTGGGTTCTCGGGAGGGTACTGCTTTCCTTCCTTTTCATTTCCTACTGATTTCATAACAAAGGCTGGTTGAAGTTGCACCAAACTATTAGTTTTAATTTCCATATTCAACAAATTCTAGTTTAACAGAGAAAAAGAGCCCACAGTGCCATTACAACCATAGAGTTTTGGTCACCCCAGATGGGACAGGTGGCTCAATAATAAATTTTAAGTAATAATCTTCACAGAACTTTTAGCCCGGTGATTCAGCAGGCAGCAGCAGCTTTACCTCCAGCTATAAAGCTTTGAAACATACCGGGTGTGGTGGCGCACCCTGTAATCCCAGCACTCGGGAGGCTGAGACTGGAGGATCGAGGATCGCGGTTCGCGGACAGCCTCAGCTACCTAGTGAAGCCCTCTACAACTCAGTGAGACCCTGTTTCAAACAAACTAAAAATAAAAAGACTAAAATATAGAGCTGGGGGTTGTAGCTTGGAGGTAGAATATCCCTGGGTTCCATCCCCAGTACCACAGGGAAAAAAAGCTTATCTCTTACTTATTTGATCTTTGTTTTCAGATTGTTAAAGATTTTCAGATTGTTAAAGATTTCCAATTTTGAAAATATATCCTTTGTACTAAAGAAAGCCAGGAGTGTCAGGAATAAGGGCATTTTAACATTTCTAAAGAGAAGAAAGCCGGGAGCCAGAGAAAAGGGCCTCTTTACATTTCTAAAGAGAGACAAACTGCCTCAGGGATGGGAGGAGATCCCAGATCTTAGCAACTTAACACATCTTGAGAGGGTAACAAAAGGTGTGGAGGTCTGTGCCCCGAGACAGGGCTGCCCCCCCCTGCCCCCCAAAAAAGGGGGCCGATCCAGCTGGGCTAGAGATAGAGCAACATATCTATGTATCAAAGGACCTGCCTCAGACTTGTTCAGGATAAGAACACTCAGCATGCTGGGGTCCTTGGGTGTATTCACTGGAGTCGTCCCCCCCATGCCATTTGATGGCATGGGGCTTTAACTGTCTTCTATATTTCTATCTTTTTAATAAACTTATTTAAATCTTCAGCAGGTGTTCGAGCTATGTATACCTATCCTTAGCTCAGGACAAGAACCTGCGGTTTTTCTGTTTGTGTGGTTGTGTTGGGGGAATTACTTCTCTCCCCTCACACACCGAACATATTTCACCGTAACACTAAGGAAGACTTAAGATGCCTTAGACTATTTTAAGAGCTTTCAAAAGTTTATATAACAGAACTTTTTGTGTGTGAATACGCTCTAAAATAAAGTTGAAAGCAAAGTGCTGGTAACTGTCCCCCTCTTCTTGAAATTAATTCCCTTACTGTGTCTTAGAAAATGTACTAACCCTTCGCCTTCCAGAATCTGAAGTTTTGCCAGGGTCAAGCTAAGAAAATGCCAAGATGAGGCAGGAGGTACCAGTGTGTTAGACCAACAGCAACCTGCACTCTTGGCCCATATCATTTTAAATGTCCAGTCCCACACAAATGCATCAGCACTCCTACATACACTTGGAAAACAAAGAGAACATTTTTGTTTTCATTCAGTATCTATGTTAGGGGGACTATAGAGTAGATAGCAAATCTTTTTTTAAAAACTTTTTTTATTGGTGCACTGTATTCATACATCATAGTGGGATACATACTTTTGTAGACATACATGCACACATCGCCCAGTCAACCCCCACCCGATCCCCACCCCATTCCCTCCCCATTCCTCCCTCCCATGCTTGGCTTAGTGGTTGACATCTAGTATTATAGCAATTTATCCAAAATTAAAAATGATAATCTCACATAAAAGTTTCATTTGTCTGATACCAAGCTTTTGATGACTTAAAGATAACATTTCAATATTTCTTTTTGCTTTCTTTCTTACCAGAGAATATTTTTTTTAGGTGAAACTATCATATATTTATATATTTATTTTTCAGGAAAAAAAATCTATCCTAATATGGAATATGGACTCTAGATACCCAAAACATACATCATAGTGGGATACAAAGAAAACTTTTGTAGACATACATGCACACATCGCCAGTCAACCCCCACCCGGTCCCCACCCCAGTCCCTCCCCATCCCTCCTTCCCATGCTTGGCTCAGTGGTTGACATCTAGTAAGCAAATTTTAACAAACCTAGAATTGTATACCTTTTGCCACAAGGACCTCTAGACAAGTTTTTGAGGGTTGCTGGTTTGAAGTTGGCTTTTCTTATGCTGACTATTTTGTTCACAGTGGTTGCATCCTCTGTCAGCTCTGGCATGCAGTCTCCCACTACAGAAGGCAGGCTCAGGAGTCCTTTGCAGATTAGGCTTAGTCAGTCAACTAAGCCCAAGGACAGTGAGCAAAAATCCTCCGTGTTTGCTGTCAAAGCTTCTGCTCCTGTACAAACCAATTCTGCTGAGGTTGCACAAGAAAAATACCCTTGTTTAGTTCAGTCAAGAGCTTGAAGTTTTGAAGACTGTTCTTACTGAAAGTTTGTGTGCATGGTACTGGGAATTAAACCAAGGGAGTTCTAGCTCTGAGCCCTTGCCCTGGTGTGGCAGAGTTTGTAGAGAGAATTTGCTGTCTTGATTCACTGGAGAGGGCAATCAGTGCCCCGGTAAGAAACATGCCTTCCACTGGGTCCTAGAAAGTTTGAGTTGGCCTCTTTCTTCATGCCCATCAGGGATTTAGTACCTGACATAGTATGTTATAAATCCTTTTCTCTTTTTCTTCCTTCCTTCCTTCCTTCCTTCCTTCCTTCCTTCCTTCCTTTCTTTCTTTCTTTTGCATTATGGGGCATGGAAACCAGGGGCATTCTACCTCCGAGCTACACCCCCAGCCCTATTTTTTATTCTTTATTTTGGAACAGGGTCTCAGTGAGTTTCAAGGGGCCTCACTAAGTAGTAGCTGAACCTGGTCGCGGACCGCAATCCTCCTGTCTCTGTCTCCCAAATGCTGGGATTACAAGCATGAGTCACCATGCCCAGCTTTTTCTCATTTTCTAAAATAAAAGATGTATAGAACTCTGTAATGTGAACAGTGAGCCTGTATCTTGATATCCTAGAATATTGGGAAATTCTTGGAAATTTTATGTCAGCTGGGCATGGTGGCACACACTTATAATCCCCAAGCTTGGGAGGCGGAGACAGGAGGATCACGCAGGATTGAAGCTAGCCTCTGCTGGCTTAAGAGACACTGTTTCCAAATAAAAAATATAAAATAGGTCTGTGAGTGTAGCCTGGAGGTAGAAGACCCCTGGTTCCATCCCCAGTACCACCACAAAAAAAAAAGAAAGAAACTTTATGTCAATAAAATACAATGAGTATTTAAAATGAGAGTATTGCACTTCCGTTTGAAAAAGAAAATTGATAGACATGTAACTATTAAAATTACTTCATGGAGAAATTTTACATGGCCTTTAAAATGATTATGAAGTAGTCTTATTCAAAAATGGATAGTCCAAGCCAGGTGTGGTGGCAACACTTGTAATCCTGGCATTCAGGAAGCTGAGACAGGAGGATCACGGTTCAAGGACAGCCTCAATTAATTAGTGGGGCCCTTTGCAACTCAGTGAGACCCTGTTTCAAAAATAAAGAATAAAGCCAGGTGTCGTGGTGCACGCTTGTAACCCTTGTGCATGGGAGGCTGAGACAGAAGGATCGCACAGGTTCGAAGCCAGCCTCAGCTACTGAGTGAGGCTCTCGGCAACTTAGTGAGACCCTGTTTCCAAATAAAAATATAAAATAGGTCTGGGAGTATAGCCCAGAGGTAGAAAGCCCCTGGGTTCCATCCCCAGTACCACCAAAAAAAAAAAAAGAAGAAGAAGAAAACAAAACAAAAATAAAGAATAACCTGGGCGTGGTGGCGCACACTTGTAATCCCCGCGCTTGGGAAGCTAAGACAGGAGGGTCACGCAGGTTCAATGCCAGCCTCCGCTGGCTTAAGAGACCCTGTTTCCAAATAAAAATATATAAAAGGTCTGAGTGTAGCCCAGAGGTAAAAGGCCCCTGGGTTCCATCCTCAGTACCACCAAAAAATAAATGAATAAATAAAAATAAGGAATAAAAATAGGACTGGAGGTGTAGTTCGGAGGTAGAATGCCCCTGGGTTCCATGTTAAAGAATAAATAGCCGGGCGTGGTGGCGCACGCTTGTAATCCCCATGCTTGGAAGGCTGAGACAGGAAGATCACACAGGTTCAAAGCCAGGCTCAGCTACTTAGTGAGGCTCTCAGCAACTTAGTGAGACCCTGTTTCCAAATAAAAAATATAAAATAGGTCTGGGAGTATAGCCCGGAGATAGAAAGCCTCTGGGTTCCATCCCCAGTACCACAAAAAAAGAAAAGAATAAATAAATAAATAAATAAATAAATAAATATGGCTAGTCCATGCTCCCCTTGCCTGGTTACAATAAACGTTACAGTATGACATGGAGAAACACTAGTCAGCATGATCTGACTTGAGCTGCACACTACCAGGATGGCTGCTCTACCACCTGTGTGTGCTGAGGGTTGAAACAGGCAAAGAACTGTTCTTCCTTTTAGTAACTAGATGCACAAAACTACTTTAGGAAATAATCTGGGGGGTGGACTGCTACATTCTATATACTTATTTTAGACTCGTGTAAATTTAATATAACCTATAATATTCGCACAAAGTACAAGCACTCAGTCATACACAATGTACAAACTGTATGCGCTCCCTCTTCCTTTAGTTTAATTTACGTGCTATTTAGTCTTAATGAAAGATCCCAAGACTGTTTTTCTGGATATTAAGTGGAGAAAATGGTTCCTTCCAGTTGCCCATCCATTCCATGTGACTTCCAATTAACTGGCTGATTTAAACTTCATCTGCTGGTTGGCACCACACACTTCAAATGGTGGATCGCTGCTGGAAATGTGGTCGCCTAGTTCCTCCAAAGAACGTTCAGGATCCACTGTGGCAAGCTGGGCAGCGTCCTCAATTGTTTCCCTTACTTCAACATCAATTTTCTTTAATTCTTCAACACTGGAAAGATTGCGGTTCATCATTCTATCCCTAAGAAGCATAATAGAAGCCGGGCGTGTTGGCGCATGCTTGTAATCCCAGCATTCGGGAGGCTGAGACCGGAGGATATCAGTTCGCGGCCAGCCTCAGCTACTTAGTGAGGCCCTCCGCAACTCAGTGAGACCCTGTTTCAAAAGAAAGTATAAAGGAACCAGAAATACTGGTTTCCATCAACTATTGGACTCAGAAGGACTGGCATGACTACCTGACTGTAACAGCAACCTCAAATCCTTTCTGGGAGGAGGCAGGGCTTATAAATAAACAAAAAACAAACACAACTGACTCAACCAAAATTTGTGGCTCTGGTTTGATGTGGTGGATGTATTTAAAGCAGCCTAAGAGAAAAATCTGAGATCTCTATACCTATGTAATTACCAAAAGATTGCTGTTACTGTTCAGCCTTGTCTAAAATAATATAGAGTGTTGGAGGCTTGTAAAAATCACATGATTGATAAAAGATTGTGATAGCGTTCTGTAAATGAGAATATAAAAAGATAGTGAATGTAAATGAAAAAAAATAAAGAATAAAAAATAGGGTAGGGAGTGTAGCTCAAAGGTAGAATGCTCCTGGGTTCCATCCCCAGTACTGCAAAAAACATTTTTAAAAAAGCATAATAGGGTTGCTGTTATTTCTTACTTCCTGAATTTCTTCTCATGTGCGGTAAGTGACTCCAGGGTCACTCATACTATGTCCATGATAACGGTAAGTCTGCAGCTCCATCAGGATGGGCCCCTTCCCAGATCTACACTACTCAGCTGCAAACCTTGTTGCCCCTCAGACACACAGAATATCCATTCCATCTACCCTCAGCCCAGGAATAAAGTTGCCTCTCTTGTAATAATCAGTGCTGGCCGCCGCTCTCTCAACAGATGTTCCTATTCCATACCGGTTATTCTCACAGACAAAAATTCAAGGCAATTTCCACAATACTGCCATATTGTAAGCTTCAAATATCTGACCCTGCTTAGCAGCACCATCACCATATAAATCAAACCCACCTCGTCTTTTCCATTGCACTTGCAAGCCAGAGCAATCCCAGCTTCCAGGGGCACCTGAGCTCCGATGATACCATTGCCCCCATAGAAGTTCTTGGCATACATGTGCATGGATCCAACTTTCCCTTTAGTAATCCTCCTCTTCATCCTGTCAGCTCTGCAAAAATTTCTCAGACAGAAAGACCCCAAATAAAAGTGAAGCTGTGAGCCCAGTATGCCGTGATGAGGTGGTCCGTGGGATTTATGCCAGCCTCTAGGCCCACGCAGCAGGCTTCCTGACCATCACACGGGTGACAAAGGCCAGAGATAATTTTCTGTCTCTACAACTGGGCGGCCTTCAGCCCCATTCTGTGCACAGTCTGCATCATCCTGTAGTACTTGAGCCTGTTCTCCCTGGTGAGCACTGTCATGACAGGAGGGACTCATCTAGCCGGTGAAGGTCACGTTTCTTAATTTCAAATGTAGCATCATTTGGAAAATTACGGGAAAGCACTAGCACTCTGCTTGCTGGCTTCTGGGCAGCCCCAGAAAACACATGGGACATAGTAGCGAGCATCTTCCTCACGGAGCACAGGCAGTGGCGGCAGCGACTGAGAACTTAAGAGGAACGGCCCAGGCATCCCCAAGCCTCTGTCCTGATTAAGTCTCAATCCTTTTGAAAAGCTACGTGGGAGATCCTTCCTATCCCAGGACATAGCCTTAGACACAGAATCCCAGATCCTGGCAGACTATGGCACACAACTGGCGGCTTATCAGAAAGCCATGGGTGAACCCCTGGCAGTGTCAGCAGGAAAGGGAGAGCCTTTGTTCTGTCCGGGTGTCCCTGCCAGTGCTTGGGCCAAGAGCAATGCGGCACACCCCACCATACTGTTAGCTCTTTGACTTCACCCTCTTCTTTTCTGCCAATGTCCATGAACAGCTCCAGGTACTAGTCAACCTCAGCCACTGGTTCCCTGAAGTATATGGCCCCTATAATTCCTCCCACTGTGCTGAAAGGTAGTAATAACAGATGGGTCATCAATTTCCTCTCACCAAGGAATAATGTAAGTAGATCTGCATACACAGGGACCGTCAGCAACCTCCTCAAAAATAACTTACTGTCACCCTCATATACCCACATTCCCTCTCGGCTTGTAAATGTTACTAAGAAATTTGATACAACTTATTGCCACATGGCATGCGTACCAGAGGGCTATTCTTTTTATATGGGCGCCCCTAAAAATAAGCCCCCTTTTTCTAAATAATCCTTTGGGATGATTTCAGCTCCTTCGTGTAGCAGTCACTTACACCTGCATTGATAATGTACATTTTCAGGGTCAGTGTGCTCTAGCACAGGTAACCAACAATTTCTATGAGGTACAAGTGTTTAATATAACATGAGCACCACCTCAGAGCAACAGAGAGCTACTGCTCTTAATGGATGGCACGGCAATAGGCACCGTGATACTGGCTCCGTAGGGAGGATTTGCATACCACGAGGCCACCATTAAAAACCTTACACATGCTGTTGAAAGTTTTGTGATGAGTTCTGGAGATGCTATAAGTGCCCTCAGAAAATGACACAAATCCTTGGTGGGAGTGGTATTTGACAACCAAATGGCCATTGATTATTGACTTGCAGACAAAGGCAATGTGTGTGCTACCCTGAATAAAATCCGCTGTATTTACATGAACACCTCAGGAATAGTTGAGACTAACCTTAACAACATTTCTGAACAACCATTATGATTACATGACTTTAATAAGGTAGACAGTTCATCAGTGTAGACAGCTGTCAAGTCTGTTCTGCCTTCCATGACTTGGTTTCTACCATTCTTGGGGCCCTTAGTGGTCATTGTACTGCTGCTTACATTTGGCCCATGTGTATTAAATTATGTGGTTAAGTTTGTCTCCAATATACTGCAAGCCATCAAACTCCAGATGGTGTTACAGATGGGACCTCAGATGAACATATAACGGAGCCTCTTGGATGGCTGCACAACTGGGAACACTGGCTAACCAACCCCCACAAGTGGCTTGCTCGAGCCGTCAAGGCTGGGGATCCACTCCATCCGATTCCAGTTAGAAGCAGTCAGACCAAATTTGGTGCCCCCAAGCCCCTTTTTGCCTAATGGGTGTCAGATAGGTCAAAGAAAGGGGGAAATGTGCCGGTATTGGAAAATTACTCGGGTATTAATTTTCAAATTGTAAAAAGCAGTCAGAGAGAGTCTGGGTGCTACACAGGCACTTAGGTAAGGAAGGGCAGCAGCTGTTACAATGCAGAGCTTTCCCTCTTTCTCTCTCTCTCTCTCTCTCTCTCTCTCTCTCTCTCTCTCTCTCTCTCTCTCTCTCTTTCCCCTTTGTCTTAATGTTTACCACCATAGTAAAGATGTTAGCCCTAAAAATATGTAGAGACAATTGTGAACCCTAAGATCACAATGAGCCTGATGCATTTCAGAGCCATAAGATATCAAAAGCCTTAAGCCTTAAGCCTTAAGCAAATTTTCATTTACAGGCTCTGGCGTGTCTTCCAGACATCTTGCTTTTCTCATCTTCTTTATTTCCTACTGACTTTATAATAAAGATTTGTTGGAGCTACAACTGAGCTATTAGTTTTAATTTCCCAATTTAACATATCTATTTGAATCAAAGAAAAGGGATCACAGCACCATTACAAGCATAACATTTGGTGACCCAGATGGGACATGTGGCTCAATTGTATATATATATATATATATATATATATATATATATATATATATATATATATATATTTGCAGTGCAGGGGATGGAACCCAGGGGCATTCTACCTCAGAGCTATACCGCCAGCCTTATTTTTTATTCTTAATTTTGAAATAGGGTCTCACTGAGTTGCAAAGGAACTAAGTAGCTGAGTTTGTCCGCAAACCATAAACTGCCATCCTCCTGTCTCAGTCTCCCAAATGCTGGGATTACAAGCATGTGCCACCACACCTGCAGTCAATAATATTTGTGTGTGTGTGTGTGTGTGTTATTGAGGATGGAACCCAGGGGCATTCTACCTCTGAGCTACATCCCCAGCCCTAATTTTTATTCTTTATTTTTTGTTTTTTCAGAGTTAATATTTATTTTTTATTTTATTTATTTTTATTGGTACACTGTAGTTTCACAACATAATGTGCATCATATTGAAAATGGCAAGCTAGGTGTGATGATGCACGCTTGTAATCCCCGCACTTGGGAGGCAGAAACAGGAGGATCGAGCTGGTTCAAAGCCAGCCTTGCTGGCTTAAGAGACCCTGCTTCCAAATAAAAATATAAAATAGGTCTGGGAGTATAGCCCAGAGGTAGAAGGGTTTCCAGGAACCCCAGTACCACCAAAAGAAAGAAAGAAAGAAAGAAAGAAAGAAAGAAAGAAAGAAAGAAAGAAAGAAAGAAAGAAAGAAAGAAAGAAAAAAGAAAATGGCATACAGAGAGGCGTGATGGCACACGCTTGTAATCTTAGCATTTGGGAGGCAACTCAGTGAGACCCTGTTTCAATATAAAAAATAAAAAAGGGGGTAGGGGGTGTAGCTTGGAGGTCAAATGCCTCTGGGTTCCATCTCCAGACCCGCAAAAAAAAAAAAGAAAGAAAATGGCATACATTCACACAGTACTTGGTGACCCCCCACCCATTCCCCTTTCCCCCCTCCCAACAATGAGTGTCCAGGTTGACCATCTTTACCAGCCACCACTCTGATAGAGGGCTAATATCCAGAATATACAAAGAGTTCAAGACACTACACTAGCAAAATAAATAGCCCAATCAAGAAATGGGCAACTGAATTGAATAGACACTTCACAAAGGAAGAGATACAAATGGCCAATAGATACATGAAAAAAATACTCAACATCATTAGCCATCAGGGAGATGCAAATTAAAGCTGAAATTTCATCATAAAGAAATCAAATAACAACAAATGCTGGCGAAGATGTGGGGAAAGAGGGACTCTTTTACACTGTTGGTGGGAGTGCAAACTAGTTCAGCCACTATGGAGATCATTGTGGAGATTCCTTAGAAAACTGGGAATGGATCCATCCACCATTTTATCCGGCTATACCACTCCTGGGTATCTTTCCAAAGGGGTTGAAATCAGAACTACAGTAACATATGCATACCCATGTTCTTAGAAGCACAATTTGTAATAGTCAAAATATGGAACCAACCTAGGTCTCCATCAACAGATGAATGGATTGAAAAATTATGGGAAAAACACACAATGGAATTCTACTCAGCATTAAAGAAGAACAAAATCATGTCATTCACAAGAAGATGCAAAGATCTGGAGAACATCATGTTAAGTGAGATAAGCCAAGCTCAGAAAGAGAAGGGACACATGTTTTCTCTAATATGCCCAAACTAGGGAGTATTAGGGATACCAGAGGGACTCCAGATAATGGAGAGGAAACCTCAACAAAGCTAGAAAGGAAGGGTAGGAGAGGAAAAATACTGAGGTGATTAATTATTTTTTGAAACAGGGTCTCACTGAGTTGCAAAGGGCTTCACTAAGTAGTAGCTGAGGCTGTCCTCGGATCGTGATCCTCCTGTCTCAGCCTCCCAAATGCTGGGGTTACAAGCCTGCGCCACCATGCCCGACTAATAATAATGTTTAAGTTATAATTTTCATGGTGCTTGTAGCCAGGTGACTCAGTGGGAGGTTCAGCTTTGGAGCTTTGGAATTTTGAAACAACTGCAAGGAAACAGCGACACCTAAAGGTAGTTAAAAACACTGCATCTCTCATGGTGGGTACCAGTAAATCTCAAAGGTGGGTTTTTTTTCACGCCACTGCACCTAAAAGGTCAGTAAACTTCCTGGGAGCGATAAAGAATCTATCTAGGATGACCATTGATTGGCACCTAGGGGGCAGTAATAGTCTACAATTGAATCCCTTAGAGAAAGAAATTCCCTTTAAATAGTACAGGGAAGGCAAGAAGGAACTGTGAACCTCCTCCAAGCCTACTAAATGGCTTAGTGGCAGCCAGTCAAGACTTGAGATCTGCATCCTTTGGAGGTAAGATCTTAGCTGCCTATTGACTATGTAAGTGGAGCAGGGACAGTACTTGGTCTTTATTGAGGCTTCAAGGAAATTAATTATTGTCTTGTGAGGGTTCAAATTAGTGCCCATCCATTCTGCCCTATCAAAGATGTTAAGGGCTAGCTGGATGTGATGACACACGCTTGTAATCCCAGCATTTGGGAGGCTGAGACTGGAGGATTGCAGTTCACAGACAGCCTCAACTACTTAGTGAGGTAGGCCTTCTGCAACTTAGTGAGTCCTTGTTTCAAAATAAAACATACAAAATAGGGCTGGGGGTTTGCTTGGAGGTAGAATGCTCCTGGGTTTCATCCCCAGTACTGTAAAAAAAAAAGAAAAAAAAAAAGATGTTGATGGCTGGAGTCAGAAGAAGGAGGCAAAGTTCATTTTGGGGCTCTCCAGCGTGTCTTCCATGCACACTGCTTTTCTGCTCTTCCCTTTCTATTTTCTCCTGACTTTGTAAGAAAGATTTGTTTAAACTGCAACTGAGCTATTAGTTTTTAAAGGCCCCGGACATTGTTTTTAAAAGCCCCAAAACATCAGCAAAATTATCTTCAGCTGGCAGTGCCAGTGGCACGTTTCTCTCCTGATATGGCAATGGGCAGGGCAAGTGGCACAGGTCTATCTGCTCGTGGCCATGCCCTGAAAGCATTGCCAAGGACAACCACAGCAGCAGTCAGCAAGCAGACACAGCCTCATGAGCAGGGTATAAAAGAAGCGGCAGCTTCTGTCCTCTAGCACGGCACCTGTGTTGCACACCCTGCGCCGATGCAGCCTCTGTGCCCCATGCATCCTGCTGGGGTTCGGGAAAAGGGGAGGGGGTAGCTCTGCATGCTCTTTATTTTATTTCTTTATTTTTATTTTTATTGGTGCATCATGTTCATACATCATATTGGTGCGTGTTCTTTTCTTGATGCAAATAGATATGTTGAATTAGGAGAAAAAATAGAGAGCCCAGAAATGGAACTTGCCTCCCCCCTCCGACCTCAGCCCTCATAGTTTTCTTAATGGTATGTTCTTATCAACATTACCAAGACAATGGGTTCATAACTTATTTCTTAGGCAGGTGGTGCTGTTTTGTCTCTGGACAGTTTACTTACTAAGTGTAGGAATTAATAATCTTTCTTTTCTACCTATGTTGTGTTGGGCTCTATTGGTTGCCCATCAATTATAGATGCTTTAAGTAGCACATGGAGTTTACATTTCACATACCAAGGCCAGGTCACAAAGAAGGGGAGGGAAACAGAGGCACTCATTTTAGCAAGTGCAGCTGGTGTAATCTCTAAGAGCGAGGCATGAGGCTCGTGCTACCTTTATGGCTTTAAAATGGGCCAGAAAGGGTCAAGGTGATCTTAGGGCTTTTAATTGCTTCTATATATTTTAGGGCTAAAGGCTTTGATTACCTCTATGTATTTTTAAGGCTAAAGGCTTTAATTGCCCCTACATCCTTACTATGAGTTAACATCAAAGCAAAGGAGCGGAAAGGGAGAGTTCTGCTGTGTAACAGACAAAGCTGCGTTTTTCCGTGCCTGAGTAGCACCAGGCTCTTGACTGCGCCTATTACGTTTTTATTGGAAATCAAAACAGGAGCAATTTTCCAATACCAGCACACCTACACCTGCCTCAAGCCCATGGCTATTCTTATACAGCTTGGGCTGAGACCATCCAACAACCTTCCTGCAATGTGACCGGTGCCACCTAAAAGACTAGAGACCCCGGAGGACAGTCCAATTAGGAAAAATTGATTGCGGGCAAAGTTAAGCTGCTGGACTGTCTCATGCAGGAGAGCAGCAGTGATGGGGAAAGTGAGAAAATTGTTATATCAGGGGAGTAAGGGAGGGAGGAGTGCCTGGTTTCAGGAACAGCTGGATTCAGTTGCTCACAAGTGGTGGGGGCTGGCCTTGGTGTTCAGGGTTGGAATATTCCCCCTTGTGACTGTTTCCTTGTTTATGATAATTGCTCTTTAGACTGAGTCAGATTGCCCTGTGTTATCATGACATGACTGTGCTTGTGAGAGCCATTTAACTGTAGTTGCGAAACCCACCAGCCTCATGTACTCTCTGACATAACACTTCCAATACCTCCCATCTCCACTCTCACACACACTAGAATCTCTACCTCTTCATTCTCCATTTTTGCCATACCATAATTAATGCCACTAAAAAAATCTCTTCCAGCAGTGTGTGTGTGTGTGTGTGTGTGTGTGTGTGTTACTGGAGATTGAACCCAGGGGGGGGTTCTACATCCCCAGCCCTGAGGTATGATACAAGAAATAAAATATTAGGTAGAAAGGAAACAAATTGGGAAGGAAAGGGAAAATATAGTTTTAAAATCTAGAAGCTTCATAATTCAGCCGGGCGTGGTGGCGCACGCTTGTAAATCCCCGCTTGGGAGGCGGGGACAGGAGGATTGTGCAGGTTCGAAGCCAGCCGTGCACGCCAGCTTAGGAGACCCTGTTTCCAAATAAAAATGTAAAAATAGGTCTGGGAGTGTAGCCTGGAGGTAGAAGGGCTTCCAGGAACCCCAGTACCACCAAAAAAAAAAAAAAAAAAAAAAAAAAGAAGAAGAAGAAAAGAAAAGAAAAAGAAACTTCATAATTCTTAGACTCATCTAACAAAGCCTGTTCACACTTAGACAAAAGTCCTTTATGAGCCATACTTTTAATTATAATAGCAGCTGGCGTGGTGGCGCCCACTTGTAATCCCCGCGCTTGGGAGGTTGAGACAGGAGGATTGTGCAGGTTCAAAGCCAGCCTCAGCTACTTAGCGAGGCTCTCAGCAACTTAGTGAGACCCTGTTTCCAACAAAGTATAAAATAGGTCTGGGAGTATAGCCCGGAGGTAGAAAAGCCCCTGGGTTCCACCTCCAGTACCACAAACAAAAGACTACTTAATTATAATAGTAGACCTGGCCTGTTCTTTTCTTAGGCAAAAGTCTTCAATAAGCCTGGCCTATACACTTTTAATAATAATAGCCCCATCTGCCCTGTCCTTTACTTAGGTTCTCAAAAAAGCCTGGCCAGCACTTTTAATCATAATGGCCTATCTTCACACCTGAAATTTTGAAATGATAGATCCCAAAGAGGAAGTTTCACCTTTTGTTGAGCCCCACATGCCATCTTCACGCCTCAACTTCCTGAGAGAAAAAAAAGAAAAAAACAAGAAATTCTTACCTTTTGTCAAAGCCCAGCACCTACCAATGAAATGGCGAGAACCTGAAATTTCAAAAAAAGGAGACCAGCCATCTCATGTTACTCCATTCCCACCCTTGGCCAGACAGGTGTCAGGAAGTTACTAGAAAGAGGGGGAAATGTACCAGTATTAGGAATTAGGAAATGGCCTAAAAAGATTCAAAAAAGAAGTTTTGGTTATATATATATATATATATATAATGGTTTATAGAAAGTGGAGTTCAGGTCTGTTATAAAGAAAAGCAGTTAGGGCCTGGTTACTAGATCCCCTATAAGAAGAATATTGCACAGATTCCAAGGGCCTTTCACACTCTCCAGGTGGCCCATGCTCTCCCTTGACCATGTACCCCCACTTTCCCCTAATAAATCTCTGTGTTTCTGACTGGCATATTCTAAAATTCTTTTTGTCACAGAAGCCAAGGACCCTGAGGGTTCTGAGGTCAGTTTCCCTCACCACACTGGGGAATGTTACGGTTTGGGTGGGAACTGTTCCCGGGGAACCTGTTCATGTAGCCACGGGTCCTTGCCCTGAACTAGGATAAATATGCACTAGTCTGTGATTGAAATAAGATGCAGCGGGTCCCATCGGCGCACAGATACACGCAGGAGTCCGATATAAATGATATACATGCCTTTATTGGTCCCCGCTCCCGCGGGGGAGGGATCCTACGGGAGCTGAGCGCCGGTCTCTGTGTGTGTGTGCCTGTGCCGGGCTTCTGCCTGTGACGTAGCAGCGGCTCCCTTAAATCGAGGCGCGTGGTCTCTTCCATGGGAACCATGGAGCTCTGCCTCCTAGCTTCTGGCCCTGCCCCCTGCGGGACAGCAGCTCAGACCTTTCAGTCTGAACTCTTGTTGAAAACTTAAATGAGTTTATTATTACAAAGATAGAAATACAGGAGACGGTTTACAGCCCTCTACTATCCTGGGATAGGATAGGAAGGTGGCCCGAAACGAAGTCACTGGAGTTCGAAATACAAAACAGCTTTTATAGCTGGGTGTGCTGGCACCACGCTTGGGAGGCTGAGACAGGAGGATCGCATAGATTCGAGGCCAGCCTCAGCTACTTAGTGAGGCTCTCAGCCACTTAGTGAGACCCTGTTTCCAAATAAATATATTTCTTAAAAAAGGTCTGGGAGTATAGCCTGGAGGTAGAAAGCCTCTGGGTTCCACCCCCAGTACCACCAAAAGAAAAAAAAAAAGAGTTACAAAGGGCAGGAGCCATGCCATCCATGAGGACCCATATCCACAAAAACCTTCATATTGCTGAATATGTTTTCATTGTTCCTGCATGTCTGATATTAAACTGGTTATTTTTTGAATTATCAGGGATGTTGAAACAACACATTCCAGGGAATTCTTGACACCCTAGATGATGAAGCAAGAGCAAATAATGAAGTGTTGCTCTCTTCCGGAGTGGCTTGGCGCCGTCCCCCAGGTTCAGTATTGATAGCTGCCAAAGCTAAGGCTGTGTCATCAACTGTCTTAGCGAATAAACAGGAGAGTCGATTAACTCGCATATAGGCACCTGACATTAATTTAGGGATGCCTACTAAAGTGAGCGATAACCCCGCAACGAGGCCTGAAGACCAAAGATGTCAATTATCATTACAATCAGGAGGTATAGAAGAAAGGGAACGAGTGACTCATAAATGGGGGGAGAATGGTGGGGTAGGTAAAATCATCCCAAGTTTGCCGACATAACAGCAGCCTTGAAAGCCTTTAGGCATAAGGGGAGATGTAAGTCCAACGCTGGGACCGGACTGTCTGTAGTAAGATTGCATTCAAGATTCCACGCCACGGGTCCCACACGTAAACAGTCTCCCTGGACAATTATTGAGGTTGGAATGGGGTCTCCCACTGTTTGAACTTTTTTATGAGAATTTTAACCATTAAAACCTAAAAAGGACATTAGATTAAGGTTTGTCTTTTGATACCCTGTTCTGTTAGGCCTAAACCAATTAAATGGGAAGTTAAAACCTGTTTTGCTGACTTAGGCTTAAACATACAAAAGTGAGATATATTTAGTATATTTTGTGCCATGTGAATCCAGAAATTAGTACTTTGGAGACCTGAAATAGGTTTTGGGGTAATTTGAATAAAATTTTTTTTGGTGGTACTGGGGTTCCTGGAAGCCCTTCTACTTCTGGGCTACACTCCCAGACCTATTTTTTATATTTTTTATTTGGAAACAGGGTCTCTTAAGCCAGCGAGGCTGACGTCGAACCAGCGCAATTTTCCTGTCTCCGCCTCCCAAGCGCGGGGATTACAAGCGTGCGCCACCACGCCCGGCCTGAATAAATATTTTAGATGATTTGATTAGTACCAGGTCACCTGGACAAAACAAAGGTTCCACCTTCCCCTCTGGCACTGTTTGCAGTTTACTTAAAACTTGCTGATTGTCAGCAAAGTTTGAATGGAAAGATAGGAGAGGAGGAAGGCCGATCTTGATTAATGAGGATCTACATCTGAACATGTGTAAAATTATGAATATGACATGGTTAACCTGGACAACCATTGGTGGGAGGGGGGAAGGGAAAACGGGGGCAGGGGGGAGAGGGCACCAAATATAGTTTAAATGTATACTATTTATGTTCAATAAAAAATTGTTAAAAGAAAAAAAATAAATAAGTGATGGCCAAAAAAAAAAAAAAAAAAACTTGCTGATTGTTAGGTTTTGCGTGGAGAGGCGGTGTAAAGACACGAGAGGAGACCAGAATGTGTGGTACTGTTGGGGTGAGTCCTCCGCTCAGGAAGTCGGCGTCTGCAGGGTCCTTGGCTAACGTGATGGAAAAGAAATTCAGCACGCGCCAGTTAGAGACATGGACAGAGGTTTATTGGGGGAAAAGGGGAGGAAATACACATTCAAAAGAGAATGCGGGCCCCTCAAGATGAGGTGGGGAGTTCAGGGTTCTCTTCTTATAGGGGACTTTCGTGAGGGGTGGGCTAGAGACGGTATGCAATGATGAGTTTGGTCCAGTAGTCCCAAAGCAGTTTATGGTGGGCAGGTGGTCTGGTCAGCCTTAGGGTGGATGAGCTCAGTCCAGCAGTCCCGAGGCGCTTCCTGATGGTCTGTGGGCTGGTCAGCCTTAGGGTGGATGATCTTGGGTTGATTGGGGTCCTCATTAGCTGATTGATGGATAAGCTGGGATATCCTAAATTATAGGTTTTCTCGGAAATATTAACTCTAGGATCTACAGGTTTCCCAAGAATTTATGGGAGAGTCAGGCCTGGGAAAGAGAACTGGTTTGTGGACTAGAGGCTGAAGCATTTCAGCTCCAGGGTCTTATATTAAAGTTCTATTTTTTTACTTTTCCTTCCTGTCTGTCTCCTTTCTACCTACTTATTTCTTCTATCCTACAGTACCAGCTTTTATGGGAGGGGACGGAACTCTCCTCTCGGGGTTGGAGGGTCCGTCAGCAAAGGGGTCGCTCCCTTTTGACTGGCGGAGCCATCCAAGGCCAGAGTGCAAAAGCTGCTTCTTAAAAGGGGGATGTCTTGGAGGTGGGACTAAGCGTGGGAACGCTGCTTCTCTCAGGATACTGCCTTCAGAACAGACTCTACTCCTCCTCTAGGGTTTCGCCTCCTGCCCCCGCAGAGGTCACATGGGGAAGGGGGGAGGGACCCAACTTGTCACTTATATGCTGCCCCTTGAGTAACATAGTCTGTTAATACTTGAGATTCTGTATCTAGGACTGTCCTGAGTCAGAAAAGATCTCCCATACAACTTTTCAAAGGGAATGAGATTTAATTGACCAGGCGAATTGCAAATTCTTATCAGGGCCATTGAGAGTAATTGCCACCAGGAGGCTTGTACCTCCTGGGTTAATTTGAGATGGTGTCATTTTAAAATTCCATTTCAGCCGGGCATGGTGGCGCATGCTCGTAATCCCCGCACTTGGGAGGTGGAGACAGGAGGATCGCGTAGATTCAAAGCCAGCCTCACTGGCTTAAGAGACCCTGTTTCCAAATAAAAATATAAAATAGGTCTGGGAATGTAGCCCAGAGGTAGAAGGGTTTCCAGGAACCCCAGTACCACCAAAAATAAATAAATAAAATAAATAAAAATAAAATCCCATTTGCCCTTTCTACTTTTTCTGAGGACTGGGGATGCCAGGCACAATGTAAGTTGAAATCCACCCCCGGAGCCTGGGTGACAGCTTGGGTGACTTCTGATCTGAACGCTTATCCATTGTCACTCTGTAAGGAGTGGGGAATAATTTCTTGGAGTAGTACTATTACTGCCTCCTGGGCCTTTTCTGATGTACAAGCAAAAGCTTCTACCCATCCCATAAAGGTATCGAGCAGCACTAACGTTACCCGGCGCCTTTCCCCCCGGCATGTGAGTGAAATCAAGCTGCGCTCTTCACCTGGATATGTGCTTCTAGATTGCTTGCCTGGTGGACTTAACAAGCTATCTTGGGGATTAATCCTGAGGCAAACCTCACATCCCTGTAGGATACAACGCATCGTCTCCTGTGACCGTTCTCCGGTAAACAAGCTTGAAGCCAGTTTTAAAGAATCTCTCCCCAAGTGATGCATCCGATGGAGAGTTTGAAGTGTTTTCCACTGCAGACTTTGGGGTGTCCAGATTTTATTGTCAGAAGTAACCCACCAGCCCCTACTATCCACAGTACACCCCTGCGGCTGAGCTTTAGCACTTTCCTCTTGGGAATATACAAGAGGTAGGCTTACTAGAAACCCACTGTCTTTTAACTAATAAAACCATCTTCATCACATATGCAAACAAACATACCACAAATGCTTTACGACTTGCCTCAACCCTCTGATTTTTATCCTGGTCCTTTCTTTCCCATTTGGGACAATCTTAGGATAAACCTTACTCCATACAAAATGTTTTCTTATTCTTACAAAATTTCCTTTCTTTGTATCTACCAAAAACTTTACACCCGCCCACTTTTTATATCTGTCTCTTGTTCTTACATACAAGTTAAACCAAAAACAATACCATTTCACAATGTCCTTATACCGACAGTTTAAAGACCCATTCAAAAGACAAGTGTTACTTCAAACCTTATGAAGTAAGAGCATTTTAAAGCATTGCATTTTACATTTTCCCAACTTAATAATTGAATTACAGATTACCATGGAAAGTTAAGACATTAGGTAAACATCACTAGTACCTTAAAACATTAATTTTGCAAAAGGAATAAAAATACAGACAATGCATATCATATTTGATTGTATAACTTAATAACTGTATTATATATTACCACAGAAAACCACATCAGATAAGCATCACTAGTGTCTTAAAACATTAATTTTGTCAAAGAAATAAAGAACTTTATTTATTTATTTATTTGGTGGTACTGGGGGTGGAACCCAGAGGCTTTCTACCTCCGGGCTATACTCCCAGACCTTTTTTATATTTTCTTTGGAAACAGGGTCTCACTAAGTTGCTGAGAGCCTCACTAAGTAGCTGAGGCTGGCTTCGAACCTGTGCGATCCTCCTGTCTCAGCCTCCCAAGCACAGAGATTACAAGCGTGCGCCACCATGCCCGGCTCAAAAAGAACTTTAAAAGCAATGCATTTTGTATTTAATCACATCTCACAGAAGTCTAATTTTTTAATACAGTCTGGACAGGTCTTTTTAATAGTTTACATTTTAGTTAAGACTGGTAGAGATAAAAAAAAAAAAAGCTTTGAGCAGTAACTTTAGTGCAGCCAGAAAAAGAGAGAAAAAAATTGGTTTCCTGACATTATATCTCCTTTTTAACAGAGCTGAAATCTCTAATAAAACTAAGAATGGGAGAATTGGAGGTCACCCCAGAATCAGGCTGAATATTGAGTAAAGAAACGCTTTAGGAGCAGCCCGGATATGCCCCTCACCCTAGCTAAATGTTTGGACCTTGGGCAGGAAGAGAAGGGTAATGCCTTAAATCTGGCCTGGGTCTGAGAACTCACTGTGATCGCCTAAAGCTCTTTAGTCTTAACTCAGGTGGTGGGAGCCTGGAGGAATGGCCAAGTTGAGTGCTGAGGAGTCGGATAATTTGATGTCAGGATTCTCCATGGATAACAATTATAGCTCCTGGATGCAGGAAGGGGACAAGAGAGGAAGTGCTCAGGGAGAGAGAGAAAGCAGGTCTTTGAGCCTATGCAGGGAAAATCCTGTAGGGGTTGCTGAAGAAAAATTTTGAGAACTTCCTTGGTAAGTAAGTGTGGCAGCTGCTGCCAGAGCTCAAAGACAGGGCGGCCACCTACAAGAAGTGGAGTCAAGCTGTTTAGACAAATAGGCAACCAGTGCTTGAGTCAGTACCAAAGGTTGGGTGAGCACCACGTGGCTATCCCTTGCATTTCATTGGTATATAGTATAAAGGCCTTTGTGGGATTGGGGAAAGACAGGGAAGGGGATTTTAGAAGGGCCTCCTGGAGAGGCAGGAAGGCTCAGCAGATGGACAAGGGTGAGGAAATGGGGCCAATGGAGGTTTCTTTGGTAGCCTCGTATAGTGGTTTGGCCAGAATATCAAAAGAATCCCACAGAGCCTAAGAAGGATTGGATTTGATGGGCCGAGGTAGGTTGTTGCAAGTCTCACAAAGCCTTCATCTGGTCAACAATTAGGCCCAGGGTGTTTGGAATGAGGTGTAGGCCCAAGTATCTCACCTCTGACACCAACAATTGGGCTTTATCAGGGGCAAACTCTCCAATAAAATGGGTTTCCAGCACTACAGATCCCACATCAGCAGAGGATTCCAGGCCAGTGTAGAGGGTAAACACCTCCTGAAGCTGAATTAGAAAAACAGCTGGGTTTTCATCTAGGCCCTGGCTAATTAAGTTTATCATAGTTAACTGCTTTGTGGGAGCTGGCCTGCATGCCATCAAGGAGGCACAGAATCATAGTCCCTCTTTTTCAGTCTCTCTTTGCTGGTTGGGGGTAGGCTGGTAATTCCAGTGAAAATCTTTGGAGAAGACAGCGATTGCCCCAGTGGGCAATGTAGGGTCAGTTCGATGGGCCTGATCAGCCCATTCTTAGGCAGCCCCTAAGATGCAGTTAATCTCATCAGGGGTTAAGGTAGAGATTAAAATTATATAAAGATCCTTGCCAAGTGAGATCATATACCTTGACAAGATAATGAGACTCCTTTAATAAATGTTGACGGGTTGGAGGAGAATAAACCTATTTTTTTTCAATTTGTGATAGGTCTGGGAAAGGAAAAGGAACATGGATTTGGACTAACTCCTCTGTGCCAGGCACCTCACAGAAGGGGCCAGAAGCAAGGGTGGGTCCCTGGAGTGAGTATGACAGCTTTATGCTGGTGTTGGGAAGTGTCTTTGGTACTAATTTCAAAATGTATTGATTTCAAATGCTTTGACATTAATTTTAAAATATAGAAAGTGGTCAGAGCTTGGGTGCTGTGCAGGCACTCAGGCAGAGGAGGAACCCTACAGAGTTCCTGGAATAGAGGTAGCCCAGGGCTTTTGCATTCTAAAGAAAAGTTTTACATAATGAATAACTTCTAGGACATGCTCAAATTCCCCAAGGATGTGAGAGGATGCCATAAGCCTTCAAGAGATCCCTGACTTCAATAATCAATTAAGCATTTTGGGGCATAACAAAAGGCTTGAGTCTGTACTGGAGACAGGGTGGGCCTATAGGAAGAAATCATCACATCAAAAGACTTGCCTCAGCCAGGCATGGTGGCACATGCTTGTAATCCCAGCGCTTGGGAGGCTGAGAAAGGAGGATGGAACAGATTCAAAGCCAGCCTCTGCTGCTTAGTGAGGTTCTCAGCAACTTAATGAGACCCTGTTTCCAAATAAAGTATAAAATAGGTCTTGGAGGATAGTCTGGAGGTAGAAAAGCCCCTGGGTTCCATCCCAGTACCACAAAAAAAATAAAAAGACTTAGCCCGACAGATCAACATCTATGTCGGGTCAGAAAGATGATTGATGAAGCAAAGATGCAAGATAAAATTCTTTATAAAAACTTCTATATTCAAAAACTTCAGTAACTTACTTTCAAGTCACTTCATTACACCATCTCTTTGGTTATAATGCTTCCTGTCCTATTTTTCTGCCTTTGTAATAGTAAAATTGCTTAAGCATACAACAAAACGTGTTCTGGCTATTATTTTCTAAAATAGCTAAAACAAGAACTCATGGCTACATCTCACACTAGTACAGTTTTGCTGTCCCATTGTAACAGCTCACAGGGAAAGACAGGTGAGGGAAGGCTCTTTAAGGGAGGAAGGAGGAGGAGAGAGAAGCCGATTGGAGTGGGGTAGCAATGGAGGAGTGACAGAGGGTGGAGTGACCTGGGAGTGAGGGGTAGATGGAGGAAACTGGAAGAGCAGGAAAGGGAGAGGAGGGTGGGGAAGAAGATGGGGTGTTGGTCCATGGAAAGGGGAGATTATGTTAAGAATAAGGCAGTGGTCAGGTTGGTAAAGAGAGATCCTGTGGTTCAGAGTGGAATCAGAAGGTGGCGCTGTGACTCAGTGGAGTCAGAAAATGGTGGCCGTGACTCCACAGTGTCAGTAAGTGTTTGGCTGTTGAAGCAGGGGGTTGGGAGAGCAGGCAAAAGTTTCCCAAGACAGCAGGACTTGTGTGGTAGAACAATGAGAACAAAGGGAGGGTCAGGAGTGCAAGGACAAAAAAGCATGGCTATAGGAGATCTCTGACCATTTGCCAGATTGCTTACAAAAATTGCTGAGATCAGTCAGGATGTTAAAATCGAGAGTTCCATTTTATGGCCATTGAGAGCCATTGTCTGATTCCTACTGAGGTTACACCATGTTGCATTAGAAATGGAGGCGCTTAGGGCATAAGTCCTCCAATAGCCCCAAGGTTTGAAGATTAACTAGAAGACAACCCAGAGGGCACTTGAGGTCCACTTTGGAATTTCAGTTACCCACGTCTAATTTGCAGGTGGGGACAAGAGCAGGAGACAGGCATCCCCCCATTATCCTAGTCAACATTGTGTGGGAATAAAGAGCAGGAGACAGGTTCAGCCAGCAGAATGTAAAAAGCAGGCATGTTATTGCACTCCCGGGTGAGGCCTCTTGGTCATCAGAGTTGCGTCCAAGAGAAGAGGTGAGAGCATTTTTATAGCAGGGTCTGGAGGTGGAGGCTAGTGAGGCGGGAGAATGCCGATCCTCTCGCAAAATCTGGAGTCTGCCATGTCTCTACTTCTGTCTTCCCGGGCTCCAGGGTTTCCTGTCCCAGCTGCAGGGGCCCATGAGAGGAGGGGAGGGGACCTAACCTATCAAATATATGCAACACAAACCCAGGTAAAAATTCGTGAGGTCAGGAAAAAAGGCTGAAGTTCTGGTAGTCAAGAGCTATATTTTGTTGTAAATTCATTTTGTCTTTTCCTTTTTGTTGGGGAGGGTGGTAAGAATGTAAAGCCCTAGAATTCTAGAATTGGCTTTTAGAGTGTAAAAGAATAAGTCACATTAGAATTGTTTTATAAGATTTTAAAAGAAACATTCTTAACTTTAAGCATCTATCCAACCAAGGCAGAAGTCTTTTATTCAGCTTGTGAGATGTTATCAGTCACCCCATAGGAGGGGCCAGGGGCAGCATGGGCCCACAAGAGTGGCTTTAAAGCCAACACCTCCCTTCTCATACATATTAAATTTGAAAAGCTTCCCTTTGTTCTCTTTCTGGTTACACCATGAGGGGTGGAGGTTTGACCCATCACCATGGCCAGAAATTAACCAATGGTAGTTCTACTAATTCTTTAAAGAACCAAGCAGCTCAGTTCTGACTATTTCCTCTTAGCAGAGTAACCTGAGCTTGGGAGGCATGCTGCAGCTGTTCATTCTTATGTCAGCTGCATCTGCGTAGCCATGGAGACCAGCAGTAGTGGCAGTGATACAACATGGCTCAGCTCCCCATGACCTTCCTTCTCTTTTCTCTATCAACAGTTAACTGTTTTGGCAGATCAGCTCATCTAGAGCACAAAACAAGACAATTCCACAGAACGAGTTTAGAGTTTATATTCATAACAAAAGTTTAGGGAGAGAGCCAGGCATGGTGGCACAAGCTTGTAATCCTAGCATTTGGGAGGCTGAGACAGGAGGATCATGGTTCGTGGACAACCTCAGCTACTTAGTGAGGTCCTTGGCAACTCAGAGACCCTGTTTCAAGATAAAGAATAAAAATAGGGCTGGAGGTATAGCTTAGAGGTAGAATGCCCCTGGGTTCCATCCCCAGTACAAAATAAAAAAACTTAGGAAGTCAAAAGATTGGCCCAGAAAGTGTATCAGGTCTACCTAAAACACTTGTCTGTGGTTTACATCAGAGCCTGTTCTTTTCAACATGTATCTCAGAAGGACTCCACAGTTCATGAAATGTGGGAGTGCTCAAAACATGGGAGACCAAGTCCTCATGTGCATTTCTCTGGACACGCAAATTAAATTCCCTCTGACCCAGGAATGGGATATATTAACTAAAAGGTGGGCCCTATCTTAGTGCTTTTAAGCACTCATCTTCTAAGAGAGAATGGGCTTTGGCCAGAAAAAGAGATAAAGAGACAGAATGTCCCTGTAAATCTCATAGCTAGCAGTTGGTTTTAAAAGCAACGCTCTTACCCTCAGTATCTTGAAGGGGTCTGGGAGAGGTAAATTACATTCTTAGCATAGTTTACATAATAAATCCATAGGAGATCCTGTCACAGAGAGAGAGGAGAAAGAGAAGGAAAATATAGGGACCATCGAGCTCCAGCTCTGCATTTGAGTTCAAAGGCCCTCACCAGGCCTCTAAGGACAGGATCGGCTGTTACGCCAATGTCGCTTGAATCTGCACGGTTTGGTGCATTTCCCTTGCCATCTACAAATGGGGTAGCCAGGGCAGAGAGGGCACACAAATTCTATACCACTTTGGTCCACGAAATTGAAGGACAGGAATTTTGCACACACATACACAAAAATGCATAAACTCATAAAACATTTAAAACTGGAGAAGACAAGTATGGTGGTGCACACTTGTAATCCCAGTATTTGGGAGGCTGAGACAGGAGTAGTGCAAATCTGTGACCAGCCTCAACTACTTAGTGAGGCCTTCTGCAACTTACTGAGACCCTGTTTCAAATTAAAGAATAGTATTGGGCTGGGGTGTAGTTTAGAGGTAGAATGCCTCTGTGTTCAATTCCCTAGTGCCACAAAGAGGAGAGGAGAGGAGAGGAGGAGAGGAGAGGAGAGAGAGAGAAAGGGAGAGAGAGAGAGAGAGAGAGAGAGAGAGAGAGAGAGAGAGAGAGAGAGAGAGAGAAATCAAGTAGATTTACCAAGGTCAACGTCTTTGAAAGCACCACTTTGGGTGCCAAATATATTACAGTTTTGGTGCCAATGTGGGGGATTCTTTTCCTCAACTGATCTAGAAATAATGAGCTGGGAAATTCAAACTCAGAGTAGAATTGTGTGTGTGTGTGTGTGTGTGTGTGTGTGTGTGTGTGTTATTAGGTATTGAACCCAGGGGCATTCTGTCTCCAAGCTACTCCCCTAGCTCTACTTTTTATTCTTTATTTTGAAACAGGGTCTTACTAAATTGCAGAGGCCCTAAATAGATTAGGATGGCCATGAACATGTGATCCTGTCTCAGCCTCCCAAGTACTGGAATTTCAAGCATGTGCCACCATGCCTGGCTTAAAATAGGACTTATTATAAGCAGAGAGAATGAGGAAGAAAGAAGGAGGAAGTGTCAGAGAAGGGGGCATGGCAGATCACTGCTCTCTCCTGAAATCTTTTATCTTAAAGTGAGTCTTCTGCCGCTTATCTAATCTTTCCCAGGCTTGGATGTACAGACATACAGACCTTATCCCACTTTATCTTTGTTGCCACCCACTGAATACAGGTGTCAGGTGTTTCTTATTGTTATTTTTGTTTTTTTTGTATTTAGGATTGAACCCAGGGGTATTCTACCTCCAAGCTATACCCCCAGCACTATTTTATTCTTATTTTTGCAGTATTGGGGTTGAAACCAGGGGCATCTGCCTCTGAGATACACCCCCAACCTATTTTTTATTTTGAAACAGGTTTTAGCTAAGTTGTGAGGCCTCCAGTAAGTAGTTGAAGCAGCCCATGAGCCTGCCATTCTCCTGTTTCAGCCTCCCAAGTCCTGGGATTACAAGTATGTGCTGCTACACACAGTATATCAGTTTAATTTGAAGTCAGCTTTGTTAACATCTACATGAAAGGACACATGTTTCCTTAGCTCTTTGTTTTAATTCTTTATTAGAACAGCCAAGCCGGGCGTGGTGGCACATGGTTGTAAACGCAGCATTTTGGAGGCTGAGACAGGAGGATTGCGCAGGTTCAAAGCCAGGCTCACTACTTAGGTTCTTTACAACTCAGTGAGACCCTCTTTTAAAATAAAAAAATAAAATAAAAAATAGGGCTGGGGTTGTAGCTCGGAGGTAGAATGCCCCTGGGTTCTATCCCCAGTACCGCAAAAAGAGAGAGAGAGAGAGAGAGAGAGAGAGAGAGAGAGAGAGAGAGAGAGAGAGAAAGGCCAGCCTTGCCTGAAATCGAGCTAAGCTACAAAGTTTGAAATTTTCCCTTAAGACTCAGTGTCTATCAGCAGCCCTGCTTATCTCAGTTGTCATGGTAACTGCCTGCTTTGCCTTCTTCACAGCTGCAGATTTGCTTTTTTTTCCTTTGCCAGTTCCCATATTTGCAGAGAGAGGGGAGGGAAAAGTATACAGCCTCCTAAGTATGGTGTAAGGGGCTTCAGCTCCTTCTCATTTTAATTAGTAATAAATACTGAGACATTCGTGTCTCAGTCTCCCAAGTACTTGGATTAGAAGAGTGCACCACCATGCCAAGCTCCAAGTCTGTTTTTGTGGTACTGGGGACTGAACACAGGAACATTCTCCCTCCAAGCTACACCCCCAGCCTGATTTTTTATTCTTTACTTTTGAAACAGGATCTAAGTTGCAGAGAGCCTAAGTAGCTGAAGCTGGCTTCGAACCTGGATCCTCCTGTCTCAGTCCTCCAAGTACTGGGATTACAAGCGTGCACCACCACACCAAGCTCTATTCTGAAACAAGCAAAATATTTGGCTTGAATGTTCCCAGGTTCACAGGAAATTAGTTATACAGTGATCCCAATTCTTTAAAATAATTTTTATTGATATATTGTAGTCATACATCTTAATGGGATAAAGAAACTTGTGGAGATATACATGCACACATCATCCAATCAGCCCCTACCCAATCCCTAACCCCTTCCCTCCCCCTCCCTCCTACCCATGCTTGGCTTCCTGATTGACTTTGATATGTTTAAGTACATCATGTGCTTTAGCTTCCCTTATCCTCCCTCTTATCCCCTCAGATATGTCACCTTCATTGCTCCTCTATATTGTCCCTTCTTCATCTAGAGTTCCTCCTGTTACCATTTCTCCCTAATATTTTGCACATTAAGAAAAGCATCTGATTTCTTATTTTTGTGGCATTTCACTGTAAATGCCATAATTTTGTTCTCCTTTATGGCTGGGCAAAATTCCACTGTGTACATATCCCATACTTTTGAAATCCACTCATTCGTTGAAGGACATCTTGGCTGGTTCCACATTTTGGCAATGATGAACTGTGCAGCTATGAACATGGTTGCTCATGCATTAGTTTGGTATTGTGGTTTTCATTCTTTTTGGTAGATACCCAGACGTGGTCTTGCTGGATCATATGGGAAGTTCGTTTTCCTCCTTCTGAGGATCTTCAAAGTGGTTGCACCAACTTGCAATCCCAACAATGTATTAGAGCTTCTGTTTCTCCACATCTGATCAATTAGTTTCTTTCTTTCTTGGAAGTCCTTCTTTTAATTTCAACACTTACTGAAATTCTGAAAGCCAGGTGAGTAACTTTGACAAAATGATCCACTCACAACCAATTTTTTTAAATAGAGGTCACTTGGATCTGGGAATCTGCTGAGAGATGAGGTGAGGCAGCAGCAGCTTCTAGTGCTTCCTGGCCGCACAGTTGCAGGGACCTGCTGGCCCTTTGCTGTGGAGGTCTCAGTCCGAGGCCTGCCACGTGACAAGCTCCAGACCTGGCCTCACCCCGCTGGCTCCAGACCCGGCCTTGCCGCACAGCAGGCTCCGGGCCCGGCCTCACTGGCTCCAGACCCGGCTCGCCACACAACAGGTTCTGGTCCCCATCACCGTGGTCAGGAGAATGGGTCCCATTTTTCCTTCCATATTTTAAGTAGGAGAAAACAGCACGGGTCATTTGCAGAAGCTGGGAGCCCGATTCCCTAGCAGCAATGGATTTTATCTCCCCACCAAAAGCAGAGGCCTACAGCCTCATCAGGGAGAGTGGGATCCACTGCTCCAAGCACACCCTGGCCCCCAGCGCAGCACAGAGGAGCAGAGTGACCCAGAGTACTGAGGTCTCCTGGGACACCCGGCGCAGTGAACCTGCCCGGCCATACAGGCAGGGCCCCCTTCAACTCACTGCAACTGCAGCTGCCACCATCTTCCTCCCTCTTCAATATTTTTTAATAAAAGAAAATTCCAATAGCACTAGTTGCAAAACCTCCTTTTCTAGTACTTTCAGAACTACTTTTATTTTTTTTCTCCTCACATACAGAACTTCACACACATTTCTTGCAGGCATAGTCGCTTGGTATTGGCCAGATACTATTTTATCCCTAAAACTTTGTTGGCATCAAAATATGACAGTTAACCAGTGTTAAATTCACAAAATATTTACATAGCACAGCGCCTTAAGCTTTAGACACTTGGCAATTAAATCAGAGAGGACAAGGCTCCCATTCTACACATCAGAGCAGGGGTCTGTAGGCCCTTATCTAGCGACTGTACACTGGCTCCAGGGCAGCAGAGGCAACAGGGAGTTATTTCAGAGGATACTTGACACTATGGTCTGGCAGCTTGTCATGTCACCCCAGTGTCATGTATCATGCCACTGATAAGGTAGAAGAAATAAAATTTTAGGTAGAAAGATGTGTTGTGAAGGGAAAGAAGATAAGGTTTTTAAAATCTGAAATCTTCAGGTAAGAGAGCTTGGTTATTCTTAAGAAGTCAGGCCCACACGTGTGTGTGTGTGTGTGTGTGTGTGTGTGTGTGTGTGTGTGTGTGTGTGTTACTGGGGATGGAACCCAGTAGCATTCTTTTAAAACAGGATGGCTCAGAAAATTCCTGAGGCAATTAAAACCTGAGAACTTCACCTTTTGTCAAAGTTCTCTTCCCCTCCAGGAAGATCCTCAAAGTCATACTTTTTGTTAATGGAGCCCCACACCCCCACAGCCCTATCTCCACTTCAGACTCTTGAGGAGTCCTGGCCCTTTTGTTAACCAGAAAGCTTTAGAGGCCACCATCTGTTCTCCCCTGAACCCCTTAGTCAGCTCCTTTCTAGATACCCTGTAAAAAGGGATTGCAAAAGATCTGGTGCTCTCTTGAGGCGGTCCATCCATGTTTTCCCTGAACATGTATGCTTACTTTGCTTAAATGAAAACCTCTGCCTTTATCTTTGAATGGCACATTTAAATTCTTTTCGCCACCAAAGCCAAGAACCCACAGAAGTTATCATGCTATTAATGACACTTTTCCCGAGAGATAGCCTCACAATTCTAGAATGGCAGGACCAGCTGATACAAACGAGGACAGACAGCACATTTATTCTGTGGAGACTCAAGATGATGCACATGTTGTGATCTTGATCACAATTTGTCCCAAACACTTGTCAAGGTCATCCTGGTCTCTCGGGTTGGGTGAACCGTCAATTTATTTTTTTATATTGGGGATGGAACCCTTCTACCTCCGGGCTACACTCCCAGAACTATTTTTTATTTGGAAACAGGATCTCTTAAGCCAGCGCGGCTGGCTTCGAATCTGCACGATCCTCCTGTCTCCACCTCCCAAACGTGGGGATTACAAGCGTGCGCCACCACACCCGGCTCAATCTTGTATTCTACTGTTACTTCTCTCTTAGTGCTGTTAGATGTGAATAAGACGTGGGTGGCAACCAATGACTGCTGGCACCCCACATGCATTTTTTTCTCATAACACGGAATATTTTAAGTCTATAACTCCATGATTAGGGTAAGTTTCTACATTTGCTGTTTTCTCATCCTTTGAAATACAGTCTATCCTTGGCTCTCCTTCAGGTTTTAATCACAAGTGTGCGCCACCACACCCGGCTCCCAAGTCTCTTTAAGATGAGTAACCAACTCCTTGACTGAAAGCAGGAAGAGCTGAAGTAGAAGGGAACTAGCTGATAATATTCTTAAACAGAAGACAATGGGAGTCGCCCTAACAAAAACTACCCAACATTAGGGTTTTGAGGGCACAATAAAGAGAGACTGAGAAGTAAATCACCTAACATTTTATTGAAAACATTTTCCCTCCCATCGTTCATAAAACTGGCAGGCAGATGGTTCGCTCCGATCCCTAATGCACTGGAATCCTCTCTTGTGGCTGAGCTCAACTACTACATAGTGCAAGAAAGAAAAAATATTTCCGTCTCTAAGAGCCAAGAAAAGAATAGTCCACCCAAAGACTTATAAAAGTGAACAAAAGTCAGAGTGGTTTTAAGACCAATAAAAATAAATGAATTCTTTTGGAGGGATCTCGGGCTTTGTTGTCTTAACAGATCATAAAGCAGTCCCTACCACCCCTCCTCTGTGTCTGGAAAACATAAATTACTGCTACAGTAGGAGGATCCATTCTTTTCATGTTGTTTATAACTGTTTAAATTTAGAGTTTGTCACCGGATGACCCAATTATTCTGCCCAACACTCAATACAACAGGACACAAAGCATACTAGCCATATTTATGGGGAAATCATCCATTTATTGTTTCAAGATCGCAAGACAACATCTGAATTTCTGTAGCACAATTTAAATGTTTTACTTTTTTTGATAAAGCAGAGTATCATAGAAAAAAAACAATTAGTTTCCAGTAATATCTATATCTCTATTCAGAATTAAGTCTTCCACAGACATGTTACCTGGAAATAAAAGCCTGTTACAATAAGCAAAGCTTCAACCCGAGCAGCTACTTTTCGTGCCAGAAAAAAAGTTCATCCCTATAGGAGGAATGATGTGCTATGTTTCTTGGCTGTGCGGTCGCAGCCTTGAGGGCATCGGAAGTGTATTATCCTACTCCACATCCAGCAGTTTGGTGAACTTCACACATCAGTTTATCTGCAACCATGCTGGCAACCTTTAACTGATACTTCAGGTAAAAAATAAATTAAGAAATCCCTTAACTGATGTCTCTTGATTTACATTGCTAAAAGGTACACAAAGTTCATTAGCATGTAATTCTGGTTCAGAATTACACTTGAGACTCCTTGCTCAGATTTTGGTTACCAGTAAGAATCATTCAGAAATTCAAGTTCTTATTATTCAATAATTTGTCAGCTAAGATACATTCAGGCAACAGCTGCAACTACAGAATAGGTGCACTGCCTCAGCGCTTTGGAAAGACATTATAATCTAGAACACTACTAGCAGACAAGAATGATCAGTGACTGGATAGCTTATGTGCACTACAGCAAGACAGAACATATGTTGGCTTGTTTAAGCCAAGTTCCAATCCTTTGTTTAATAATTTTATTCCTATGGTTTTTAATACCGAGAACTCAAGCTCCAAGAGGGCTAAAGTCTAATTTGTACTCGAAACCAAGTAGCAGTGCAGTTGGCTACTACTGAGGCTGAATCTATACGGACTTTAAAACCAGGCCCAGAAGACAGTTCTAATACCCTAATGAAGTCTGAAAAATAATTACTTGTATACATAGATGGTCCTCCAGAGATCTTACCTATAACAAATTTTTGAATGAACATTACTTAATGTATTAGAGATAACTACGACTTACTAATCAAATATTTGAATACTTATACTTACCTGGGATTTCATTTCTGCTGAAAGAGATAGGAAGAACAGGACTCACTTTAAAAAAAAACAAACTTTAGAAAGGAAGGTAAAAAAATCTCATCACACACTGTCACTTTTGGAAGCAGCATAGAAGGGGCAGTCAAGGGTAAAACACTCGGGAAATAGGTCAAAATTAGACAAAAAATCTATTATTATCAATGACAGTACTACAACTGTGCCTTCATCATGATTACTCCTAAGATTTTTCATTTGGCACCAGATGATGTGTTTAAGAGAAACACTCTGGGACATTCTGAATCAGACATGGTTTTGTTAGCTAAGTTACAGGAGAATTTTTAGAAGATTGGGGGAGAAGGTATGGGGACAGGACCAGAAAAGATTTCGAGTCATCATCTAAGCCAACAAAGCACTGATAGCTCCAAGCATCAGGTCAGACACTAAAATGACTGATATAGGCTCAAGTGGTTTATAAAACCTATAAAAAGACTACACCAGCAAAGTCCCCGTTAATCTGTCAAAGTTCAGAAACTAAACCAGGGAGCGACATTTTAGCTTAAAACCTTATCTCAAGAGAATCAAAAGCACTTCACATCAATAAAAATACCTGAAACCAAACATTGTTAAAAGCTCCAATACCAAAATATAAAGAAAAGTAATTCAGAAGACTTGATCAATCCATGGAATCACAAAACGGCTGGACAATCATTTCTCTCCCCTCCACACTAACCATCCCATGGAAGACCAAGGGAGATCAGACCTTCCAGACCTATGTACCACCTGGTTGCTGCAAACTCTACGGAGATTCCTTGTGGAACAGCAGTTTCCCATCTTTGTGTCTCTCCCTATCGTGCAGGAAGCAAGTCTGGCTGTGCTATTCTATTACCATTATTCATCACCCATCTGCAACATGGTACTGTACAGAGAGTAAAAAGTTTATCTAGTTCCTTTTTCCCCAGAAGGTTGAGGCTCAGGTATAGGGGGAATTCTCCTGTGCATAGTCTTTATTTAGGCCGATTCAGTGACTTCAACGGGTTTAATCATGTGGTCAGGTTTGTTGCCAGCTGCATAATGCTCCCACATCTGCAGATAGAGCCGCTCTAGCTCCATTGTGTATTGTTTGGTGTTGAACAGAGGGCTAGATATTCTCTGCTTCCAGACTTTGCCACGAATTTTCTTTAAGCTGGGTAAAAAAAAAAAAGAGAGAGAGAGAAGAGTTTACAAATCAGACCCAGAAACTCAGAACTAGACCATACAAATACCTGTCACCCTTTTGGCAAAATACATGGCCAAAGTTCACATTATTTTCTGATTAAACTTTATTTTATTTTTGTAATACTGGGATTGAGCCCAGGGTCATTCTACCTCTGAGCTATACCCCAGCCCTATTTTTTATTCTTTATTTATGAAAGAGGGCCTAAGTAGCTAAGGCTAGCCTCAAACCTGCGATCATCCTGTCTCAGCCTCCCAAGTACTGGAATTACAAGTGTGCACCACCATGCCTGGCTTAGACTGTTACCTCAATGCTGAAAAAGGGTCAGGCAACAGAATGTTAATAATTACAATGAAGTTTGACCCCACATCCTTTGAGAAAATTTAGTTCCTAAATAATTATATCCAAGCCAGGCGTGGTGGTGCACACTTGTAATCCCAGCATTTGGGAGGCTGAGACCGGAGGGTCACAGTTTACAGCCAGCCTCAGCTACTTATTGAGGCCCTCCGCAACTTAGTAAGACCCTGTTTCAAAATAAAGAATAAAAAATAGGGAAGGGGCATAGCTCGGGAGTCGAATGCCCCTCGGTTCCATCTGTACACTTGTATATATAGATGGTAATTTAAAAAAAACTAAATTTTATCAAAAAGAATAACAATGCTTTCTCCATTTCATCTCTTTTTTTCTTGAAAATCAAGATTAAACCCAGGGGCATTCTACCTCCAAGCTACAGCCCCAACACTATTTTTTATTCTTTTTTTTGGTGGTACTGGGGTTCCTGGAAGCCCTTCTACCTCCGGGCTACACTCCCAGACCTATTTTATACTTTCTTTTATTTGGAAACAGGGTCTCTTAAGCAAGTGCGGCTGGCTCTGAACCTGCGTGATCCTCCTGTTTCCGCCTCCCAAGAGCGGGGATTACAAGTGTGTGCCACCACGCCCAGCTTTTATTCTTTATTTTGAAACAGGGTCTCACTCAGTTGCAGAGGGCCTCACTAAACAGTGGAGGCTGTCCTTGAACTGCGACCCTGTCTCTGCCTCCCAAATGTTGGGATTACAAAAGCCTGTGCCAGCACGCCTGGCTTCATATCTACCTGTAAATGGCAGGTAAATGTTTTACCTTTTGGTAAGCAATTTAGCAATGCATGTATTAACAACTCATAATAATCCTTTGATCTATCAATTATACTTTTCCACCTATTTAAAATAAATAATCCAAGATGTAGCCACACATTACCATTAAAGATATTCATTGAAGCAACATTTTAAAAAGCTCAGGTACGACTTCCGGGAAGATGGCGACCGAGAAAAGCGGGGCTTAAGAGTCCCGCTAACAACCAATCTCCATTACCACAAAAAGAGCGCCTTTCATAGCCAGAAAACACCATCACCAGAAAAACAAAAAAACCCACCAGGCTCCAGAGAGAAAGCGGACTGAGAACAGAGCTCAGGGCCACAGAGGAGACACACGCGCCCGAGGACGCGGCAGCAGCACCATACTGCCGGCGGCAGCGGCGAACTCAACGGACGGCTACAGCAAGCCAGGAGAGCCGCTGCGGAACAGCCAGGCGGGATCTTTCGGCGCAGACAGCATTTAAAGCTCCCAGTGGCTGAGCTCAGCACACGCTGCAGGGATTCAGAGTGGAAATCAAAACCAGAAAAGAAAAAACACGCCAGCCTCATGGCCGAGGGCGTGGCAGAGGCGCCATATTGCCACCGGCGGCGGCAGCAGCAGTGAATTCACCGAGTCCAGTACAGCTACATCTGCGTACTCAAGAACAGTGAGTCAAATTGCGGGCCACAGAGGAGAAATCGCAGTATTGGGCCTCCTGGGACTTGACCCAGTGAGGGAGTGGCGGTGGCAGAGATATCACACCATAGGAGAACGTGCAACCTGGCACCCCCCATAGTTTAAAGCAGCCTCTATCAACTCCCTGGGTCGGAGGCTCTGTGATACAACCCAGTAAAGAAGTAGTGGGGTCTGAGATAATACAGACTCGAGATCCAGAGCACCTTAAGTGAAGCCATAGTGACCCAAGGGAAGAACCCAGAGAAGGCACAAACCTCCGAAATCATGGGAAAGAGGAATAACACTGGAGTAATGAATGTGCACAACCCCACAACATCAGAACCTGATAAAACAGAAAATCAGAGATTTCTAGAAGATCAAATCAGGAAAATAACTGTAGAAATAATAGAGGTGCTTCGAAAAGAACTCAGAGAGAGCCAAAAAGAGATAAAGGATGCAATTAATGAAGTAAAGGCCTCAATTCAAAGCACAAACAACCGATTAGACCACATGGGGAACAGAATCTCGCTCTTAGAAGATGAGCAATCCAAAAATGAATGCATAGTTTCTAATCTAGAAAAAAATATCCAACAGCAGGAATCTGACATTGAAGAAATATGGGCCCATCTTAAGAGAGCTAACCTAAGAATAATTGGAATAGAGGAGGGAAAAGAAAGTGATACCAAAGGGATCAACAATCTCTTCAAGGAAGTAATAGCAGAAAATTTTCCAAATATAGAGCAACAGGTTGATACACAGATCCAGGAAACTTATAGAACTCCCTTTAGACAGGATCGGAGAAGAGGATCCCCACGCCACATAATTGTCAAAATGACCAATGTGGAAGCCAAGCAGAGAATCTTAAAGGCAACAAAAACAAAGGGCCAACTGACATTCAGAGGCAAACCAATTAGAATCACTCCAGACTTCCCAAACCAAGTCATGAGAGCCAGAAGGGCTTGGAGTAACATATTCCAAACTCTGAAAGAAAACAACTTCCAGCCAAAAATTTCCTATCCAGCAAAACTTTCTATCAAATTAGATGGAGAAATAAGAAGCTTCCATGACAAACAGAAACTGAAGGAATTTATGTCTTCAAAACCAGCGCTAGAGAAAATACTCAAAGAGATTAACTACAAAGAAGAAATAGGTAACACTCACCAGAACCAGAGAAAGAAGAGTTTCCATCCAACAGACAACTAAGATTGGTTATCTGTGGAGATTCATTATTTATGTTAGTCTTTTACCTATCTCTAAGTTGTATTGTTTGCCTTTATTGTTGTTAATTTTTAGGATTTCTAGTTGGAATATTAATATACCTTCAGATATAGCATTTGGAAATATTTTATCCAATTCTATTAGTAACTTTTAACTCTGTTTACATTGTCTTTGGATATACAATATTTTCTTTTATTTTTTAGGGAGTTTGTATATTCTTCTGTTGCCTGTGCCATTGAAATCATATCCAAGAAATCACGGCCAATTTCAATGTTGTGAGGTTTTATGACCCAGATTTTCTCCTAAAAGTTTATAGTCTTAAGATTTATATTTAGGTCTTTTATCTATTTTGAGTTAATACTTGTATATGGGATTAGGTAAAGGTCCAATTTTATTCTTTTCCATGTAATTATTATTTTTCAACAATATTTAGTTAAAAGATTATTATTTCCACCACCAAATGTTCGTGGAAACCTTGTCAAAAATAACTTGACAATATAGGGAAGAATTTAGCTCTAGGCTTTTATTTAACTCCAATGGTTTATATATCTGCCTTTAGAACAGTACTACACTGTTTCAATTATTGTAGCTTTATATGGTTTGAAATCAGAAAATATATATCTGCTAGCTTTGTTCTTTTTCAAGATCGTTTTGGGTATCTAGAATTCATATTCCATATTAGGATAGATTTTTTTTCTGAAAAATAAATATATAAATATATGATAGTTTCACCTAAAAAAAACAGAAAAAAATATGCTCTAGTAAGAAAGAAAGCAAAAAGAAATATTGAAATGCTATCTTTAAATCATCAAACGCTTGGTATCAGACAAATGAAACTGTTATGTGAGATTACCATTTTTAATTTTGGATAAATTGCTATAATACTAGATGTCAACCACTAAGCCAAGCATGGGAAGGAGGGATGGGGAGAGAATGGGGTGGGGATCGGGTGGGGGCTGACTGGGCGATGTGTGCATGTATGTCTACAAAAGTTTGTATCCCACTATGATGTATGAATACAGTGCACCAATAAAATAAAATTAAAAAAAAAAAAAAAAAAAAAAAAAAAAAAAAGCTCAGGTACACACTGCAACATGAAATATTCAATTCAAAAAGATTTTTTTGGGTCGGGCATGGTGGTACACGCTTGTAATCGCAGCATTCAGGAGGCTGAGACCGGAGGATTGCAGTTCTTAGTCAACCTCAGCTACTACTTAATGAGGCCCTTTGCAACTCAATGAGACCCTGTTTCAAAATACAGAATAAAAACAGGGCTGGGGTGTAGCTCCAAGGTAGAATGCCCCTGGGTTCCATGCCCATACACATACACACACAAAAAAAAAAAAAAAAAAGGCTGGGAGTGTTGCCCAGAGGTATAAATGCCCCTGGATTCCATCCCCAGTACTGCAAAATTAAATAAATAAATAAGGATGTGTGTGTGTGTGTGTGTGTGTGTGTGTGTGTGTGTGTGTGTGTGTTACTAGGAATTGAATCCAGGGGCATTTTACCTGAGCTTTACCCGCAGCCCCACTTTAATTTTGAAACAGGGTCCCATTAGGTTGCTGAGACTCACTGCTTGCTGAGGCAATCCTCAAACTTGTGATCTTCTGTCTTAGAGTCCCAAGTACTAAGATTACAAGTGTGTGCCACCATGCTGGGGTAACTGATTTCAACAAAACAGAAAAACACTCACTCAAGGGGAAAAGAATTTTCCTTTTGCAGTAATTTTCCCCTTATACCTGAACGGAGTCATTCAGATATACAAGGAAAGTGTTACTAATACCAAGACTATGGTTGTGTTCAGAAATGGGAAGAAAATTCTGGAAAAAGGGAACAAATTCTCTCTTTACTCTCCCTATATTAACTAGAGAATTATTACTTTTTTTTGTGGTACTGGGGTTCCTGGAAGCCCTTCTACCTCCGGGCTACACTCCCAGACCTATTTTTACATTTTTATTTGGAAACAGGGTCTCCTAAGCCAGCGCGCGCGGCTGGCTTCGAACCTGCGCGATCCTCCTGTCTCTGCCTCCCAAGCGCGGGGATTCCAAGCGTGCGCCACCACGCCCGGCTGAAAATTATTACTTTAGAAACGGAAGAACCCTTTGTGTTTTTTGGTGGGGGCTGAGTTTTTGATCCACTTTTATTGGTGCAGTGTAGTTTCATGTCATAATTAAATCGTGTTGACAGTTCCACGCAGGCACACAGCACCTGTTCGCCTCCCCCACCCCACCCTCCCTTCCCCGTACAGGATACTGAGACTGACATTGGGATTTAGCATGTGAACACAAGCCAATGCAGTAATTCCTACATCGATCCGCACTCTTCCGCCTTCCCTTCCCCTGGTCTTCCTGGCTCCACTGAGGTTTCTCCATTGTTTTGAGTCCCTCTCGTAACCCAATTACTTCCTAGTTTGTGCATATTAAACATGTGACCCTTCACTAATCTCATTAGCATGTTATCTAGGTCCTTCCCTTCTTCTGCAAATGCCTCACTGCTAAGTAGAATTCCATTGTGTACATATCAGATAATTTTGTAATCCATTCATCTGTTGATGGAAACCTAGGTTGATTCATAATTTGGCAATTATGACCTGTGCTGCTATAAATATATATAATATATATGCATATATTACTGTAGTTTTCCAATTCCAGTATCTTTGGAAAGATACCCAGGAGTGGATGTTATTTTTCAAAAAGTAATAAGCCAGGAGTGGTGGCACACATTGGTAATTCTAGTACTTGGGAGCCTGAGACAGGAGGATCATAGGTTCACAGCCAGCCTCAGCAACTTAGTGAGGCCCTCCACAACTTAGTGAGACCCTTTTTCAAAATAAAAAATAATTATGATGAGACTATAGTGCACCAATAAAATAAAATTTAAAAAATAAATAAAAGGATAAAATTGGGCTGAAGGTATATCTCAGAGGTAGAATGCCCCTTGGTTCCATCCCCAGTAACACACACACACACACACACACACACACACACACACACACACACACACAGATAAATACTAAACAAGCACAGTGGCGCACGCCTATACTCCCAGTACTTGGGAGGAGTTAGGAGGATCAAAGGTTCAACACCAGCTTTAGCAACCTACCCCATATTTCAAATTAAAAAAATTAAATAGGGCTGGGGATTTAGCTCAGAGGGCCCCTGTGCTTAATCTCCAGTTACACACACACACACACACACACACAGATAAATACTATTTCATTATATGGATAAAGCTTTACTTCATTTACTTAACAATTATTCTTCTAAGTTGTACCAATATTCAGGCAATTACTTTTTTTACATTATACTACAGTGAAGAAGTGGCAGTATTTGGACCAAAGGTCTCACATATTTTAAGGTTTTTAAAATTCTGAGGAAGGTTTATACCAATTTACTCACCAATGTATGAAAGAGCCCGTGTTTCAACGCTCCCTCATCGATATATTAAAAAATATTTTTATTTTATAGACAAATAATGGAAATACCTCAATATTATGTTAACTGGCATTTCTACTAGAGAAGCTGAAACTTTTTCTTGTTAATCATTTGTATTTCCACTTCATTGAGTTGTCTGGTCATTTCCTTGTTTACTTTCCTATGAGGGATTTAAAATTTAAATGTTCTTCAGGCTATTAATACTTTGACATATAAAACAAAGATTCTTTCCCTCATTTGCCTTTTGACTTTCTTAAATTTTATATTCAGTCATCTATTCCTACATAGTAAAACCTAGTGATTACTTCACTTATAAGTTTAATCTTTCTCTCATCTGGAGATCATAGTTAATTCACCTACTTTGTACTACCCAATTTGGTTTCATTTTACGACAGCTAGATTCTCTCTACTTAACATATAACCTGTTCATAAAAAAGTTTACTTACTATTCTAGATCAGTTCCCAGTTTCACAGCTATGTCTTCATATTCTTGTCTGTTTTTAGCAATAAGCTCAAGACAACCTAAGCAAGTAAGCTGGGAAGCTGCAACTCGAGAAGCAAGAGTCTCTCCTGTAATGCAAAAGATAATAATTACAAGCCGGGCGAGGTGGCGCACACTTGTGACCCCAGCATTCGGGAGGCTGAGACCGGAGGATCGCGGTTCGCGGACAGCCTCAGCTACTTAGTGAGGCCCTCTGCAACTCAGTGAGACCCGGTTTCAAAATAAAGAAGAAAAAAAAAGAATAAAATTCTCTAAAACACACAATGTACTTAAACATATCGAAGTCAATCACTAAGCCAAGCAAGGGAGGGAGGGACGGGGAAGGAATGGGGCGGATATTGGGTAGGGGTTAAATCAGTGATGTGTACATGTATGTACACACAAGTTTTTTACCCCAATACGATGTATGAATATAATGCACCAATAAAAATTTTTTTAAAAATAAAATAAAAAATAACTACTTAAAACAAACAAAAAGAATTAAAAAAAAATAGGGCAGTGGGTGTAGCTCGGAGGTCAAATGCCCCTGGGTTCCATCCCCAAAACCCGCAAAAAAACAAAACAAAACAAAAAAACAATTACATAGCTAAGAAGTAAATAGCACAGTTAGCAATGTTGTTTCTGTGAGCATCCACATTGTATAGATGAGGAGAATGGAACCAAGTGCTCAGACTTGAACAAGACTCATTTTCTACCACTGTGCCTTCAACATTACAAATGTACAAATAATTTCACCTTAAAATATCTCCCTCCAACAGTTTTGGAGTTTGTTCTTTCTTTCTTTCTTTCTTTCTTTCTTTCTTTCTTTCTTTCTTTCTTTCTTTTTTTGCTGTACTGGGGATTGAACCCAGGGGCATTCTACCTCCGAGCTACACCCCCAGCCCTATATTTTGTTTTTATTTTGAAATAGGGTCTCACTAAGTTGCAGAGGGCCTCACTAAGCAGCTGAAAGAACCCGGATCCTCTTGTCTTAGCCTCCCAAGCACGGGGATTAAACATGAACCACCAGCCACCACACTAGATTCAACAGGGATTTCTTTTAATGGACAAGAAGAGCCCAATGGTTTATGAGCAACTCACCTGGCATGGTCACCATGGGTGTCCCAGCCCAGAGGACATCCATCCCTGTGGTGTGCCCGTTACAGAGTGGAGTGTCCAGGCAAACATCAGCCAGCTGGCCTCTCCTGACATGCTCCTCTTTAGGAGCAACAGGTGAAAAAATGATACGATTCTGGGGAAGGCCCATGTTTTGTGCATACTGTTGAATATTAGGCTCTCCTACTGCTGGAAAACGCAACAGCCAGAGTACACTGTTTGGAACACGTTTCAGAATCTAAAAAAAAAGGAGAAATAAGAGTAATTATAATTATTTGAGTTTTTTTTTTTTTTATTGGGGTTGGGTGAGTCCTGAGGATCAAGCCCAGGACCTCACACACACTAAGCAAGGGCTCTATGACTGATCTGTACCCTCAGTTTTTTTTATCTTATTTTATACCGAGACACGGTCTTTTCACTGTCTTTGGCTAAACAGCCACAAGTGCTTTAAAAGACCTCCATGGGGCCTGGAAAAGGCCTGATAACCTCGGGGAGAAGGATGTGCGTGTGTTTTTTCCACAGAATGCAGAATCACCCATCTGGATTCCAGACTGGCTCACGAAGCCTTTCCAGATGAGAGCGACAGCGAGAGAAGGAGACAGCAAAGGAGGATGATGCTGACATTCAAAGAGTTCAAACTTTCCCCTACACAGGCAAGAGCTACAAAGGAGGCACATCCCCCCAACCTGGGGTCAACTTCAGACTCTCACTAAGAGAGCAGAAGAAGCCGTAATTTCGGCAGGAAAGGTTGTTACAGTAGAAAATATGTTTTTAGCAATGTTAACAATAATTTATCTGCAGGTACCTAATGTGGAAGGAGTCAGCTACTGGACATATGTACCCGATCCCCCTATCCTACATCCTGTGGGATGGGGAGACAGTGATATTATAAAGGTTACAACTAATAATAGTTATATCTTAAGAGGTGTAGAGGATAATTCTATCCCACTGGTATCAGAAACAATAAATTATGAAGGAATGTCTGATACTACTCCAATTTGTGTCACCATGTCAGGAAGGTCGCCTGCAGGGTGCCTTCCCTTAAATTATAGAACATTTTGACTGATGCTCCTGATTATGCTGATAAGGAGCGGACAAAGCGTCTAATTTGGGAACTGGAAATGATGACGTTAAGATATCATAACAGGAAATTGGAAACAAAACTAGATGCCTTAGAACAAGCGGTTCTCGGGCTGGGACAAGAAATACAGAATATAAAAATCTTATTGTCCACACGCTGCCATGCCAGCTTTAAGTATATTTGTGTTACCCCTATGCCATACAATTCTTCACTTGATTGGAATAATACTATAAATCATCTGTTAGGTATTTGGAAGGATACAGATATTACACATAATTTGCAGCTTTTACGGTCTGAAATCACTACTATGAGCAAAGCACATCTGGATGTGAAAAATATTAAAACTTTGGCTGATTCTTTATTGACAGGTTTAAAAGAACTTAATCCTTTCAATTAGGTTTAAAAGAACTTAATCCTTTCAATTGGACACATAATATAATTGGCTTTGCAGTCATTGGAGCAATTTTATTTTTCATACTTCTCATATTTCCAATTGTCTTTCGCCTAATCTGTCGTTCTATCTCTACCATTCAAAGTGAAACCTATGCCCTTATTCTAAAAATAAAGAAAGGGGAAATGCCAAGACATCCTGCTGCCTCGGCATCTATGTGTTGAAGACCCCACTCCACATAGTAAAAATCGGCAAAAAGCCCCGAGAAAGAGGTATCGTCTCTGGCAAAAAATATCCCCCACTTTAGATATCCTTCATAACTATTATTCTCTTGGTATTCTTTTAACTCTCTACACGAATTGCTCTGATGATGTGAGATCAGAAATTGAGTCCGTGGAAATAAACGTCCTTGGCTTTGCTCAATAGTAAGGAAAAAACTGGCCAGAATTCAGATGCTGTGATAAGCATTCCAGCTGCAGCAATCACAAAGGGTCTCCGGCCCTCACTCCTACCCTGTTTACCCTTGAGACCCTGCCTAGAAACTTTGGGTGTGACTTCAAAGCAATTTGACTGAAGGACAGCTTAATTGCCAAAATACAATAGAGCCAAGGAGAAAGATTGTTGACCTTTACGCCCAGTAGGAGTGTCCCCGAGACAGTGAGAATGCCGCATGGCTAGAAATGAAAGTGACAAAATAAAGGACAGACGTTTTAAATATATATGTATGAAGGAAAGGAAATACCGTAAGAATAAGAAAGCACTTTTTCATGAAGAAGAGCTTATCATAAGAACGTCCCGACTGGGAAAGAAAGGAATTAGAAAGTTAGAAGCAGGTTGCAGAGGGTTTGTGATAGGGGCAGTTAAGGAAATACATCTGACAACTAAATCCAAGAACTTCATGGTGTTGTTTGTGGTGTCTTATTTGCCAAGCTGTGTTGTGAGTTTTTGTAAGCTTTCAGACTTCAGAAGGCAAAGCGGATGAGATCTGAGAGGCTCCCATCGCATCTCCCTGGACCGCCACATCTCCCCATGCTTGTCATATGGATATAGATGGAAACTTCAAAAAAGACAGCAAAAGAAGATTCCATGAGAAGGCGTATTCTCCAAGCCCTGGGCCTTGGGCGTGCCTGTATTGCCTTTGGAATTTGCCCTTGAACCTGCCCCGCTGCAATATCGGAAGAAAGATGCTGCAATATCGGAAGAAAGATCCGGGAGTTAATCTCTTAAATGCTGGACTAATCATTTACTTTGTTTATATGTAATTCACTATTGTTTTGCTGTGATTGCCCCCCTTCCCTTTCTTTTTTCTCCTATTATTAATCTCACTGGTGAAGGGTATAAATTTTTCGGGGTTTTTGTAATAAAGTGTCATTGGCTCAAGAAGCCTTTGTCCACCTCAGATTTCTTTCCCAAGCGTCGTACCCAAAAACTTAGGGAATTCATAGAGGGAAAGGAATCGCTGCAGATAGGTTTCTGCAGAACTCCACCTGCCTTTTGCCCCATCTTTCTGAGGATTTGACCGGGAGCTGACAATAAGGACCCAACTGAGATTAGTCGGCGACATTTTCACATTGCTGAGGCTGGCCTCAAATTTACAATCTTCCTGCCTCAGCCTCCCAAGTAGCTGAGATTAAAGGCGTGGGCCTCCATGCACAGCATAAATAATTAATAGCACATGAGCCCTTCTCAACCAAGGTTCCCATAGGTCTCTAACGATTCTACTGCACTCCTTCCATTCAGAAAGAAGCCTGATGTGAACCTTAAGTTTTCCTTCACATAAATGAGTTTGACAAATTAAATTATTCCTTTTCTGCTTACCCATTCCTAGAGAGAGTTCAAGGAAAGAAGAGAATGGTGTTGGCAGACTCAAAACAAGTTAATAGTTGACACATCTGAGAAAGCTATTTCCTGTGTGAATGGATATAAGCAATGGATTTTGTAGAACAGACAGAAATTTTCCATTTCAAATTTTTTCTTTTTTTTTTAAGAGACAAGGTCAGAGACAGGCATGACAGCACATGCCTATAATTCTAGTACTTGGGAGGCTAAAACAGGATGATCACAAGTTTGTGACCAGCCTTAGTGACTTAAGCCCCCTGCAATTTAGGGAGACCCGTTTTCCAAATAAATAAAATAGGGCTAGAGGTGTAGCTCGAAGGTAGGATGCCTTCAATCCCTAGTATCACACACACAAAGAGACAGGGTCAGGTGGGTGTGGTGGTATATGCCTGTAATCTCAGTATTTGGGAGGCTGTGAAAAGAGGATCACAGGTTTAAGGCCAGCCTCAGCAACCTAGCTTGACTACTTCAACATAAAAAAAAAAGGTTGGAGCTGGGCGTGGTGGTGCACACTTGCAATCCCTGCGCTTGGGAGGCTGAGACAGGAGGATGGCACAGGTTCAAAGCCAGCCTCAGCTACTTAGTGAGGCTCTCAGCAACTTAGTGAGACCCTGTTTCCAAATAAAATATAAAATAGCTCTGGGAGTTTAGCCTGGAGGTAGAAAGCCCCTGGGTTCCATCCCCAGTATCACACACACACACAAAAAAGGATTAAAGGAAAAGGGCTGGTGCAGGCTGGAGGTAGAATGCCTCTGGGTTCAATCTTCAGTGGAAGAGAGGGAAGGAAAAAGGGAGAGAAAAAAGGAAGGAAAGTAAGTAGATAGATAGATGATAGATAGATAGATAGATAATCAGGTCTTACTATGTTTTCCAGACTGACAATTAACTCCTGGGCTTAAAGGATCCTTGTGCCTAAGACTTGGGAGTGGCTGGGAATACAAGCAGGTGTCAATCCAGCCAGCACTTCAAATTTTAAATTGCTCACCATGTCACAAAGAAAGTTAAATCAAATTTATTTGCCTTTATTTACCTAATATAGATCAAATACAGACTCCTGCAATGGGCTATTTAGCAAATATTTTTAGCTTTATGGCCTCATGGACTCTGTCGTAACAGCTCAATTCTTTTGTAGCCTGAGAGCAGCCACACAGGTAGACGTGGTAGCGGACTCTTGTGACTCCAGTACTTGGGAGGCTGAGAGAGGAGTGCAGGTGCAAAGCCAACCTCAGCATCTTAATGAGGTTCTGAACAACTAAGCACGACCCAGTTTCCAAATAAAGATTAATTGGAGCAGGACACAGTGGCACATGCCTGTAATCCTAGTACTGAGAGATTGAGGAAGAAGGATTGCAGGCTTGAGGACAGCCTTAGCAAGGAGTGAGACTCATCAACCAAGTGAGATCGTTTCAAAATAAAAATGAGCCGGGTGTGGTGGCACATGCTTGAAAGCCCAGTACTTGTGAGGCTGAGACGGGAGGATCGCAGCTCCTCGATCAGCCTCAGCTACGTAGTGAGGACCTCTGCAACTTAAGTGAGACCCGGTTTCAAATTTAAAAATTAAGCCAGGCGTGATGGCGCACGCTTGTTATACAAGCATTTTTGAGGCTGAGACAGGAGGATCGCAGTTCGAGGACAGCCTCATCTACTTAGCAAGGCCCTTTGCAACTCAGTGAGACTGTTTCAAAATAAAGGGTAAAAAATAGGGCTGAGGGTGTAGCTCGAAGGTAGAATGCCTCTGGGTTCCATCCCTGGTACCACACACACACACAATTAAAAATTAGTAATAATAGAGCCAGGCATGGTGACCCACATTTGTAATCCCAGCATTTGGGAGGCTGAGACCAGAGGATCGTGGTTCAAGGACAGCCTCAGCTACTTAGGCCCTTTGCAACCTAGTGAGACCTGGTTTCAAAATAAAGAATAAAAAATAAGGCTGGGAGTGTACCTTGATGCCCCTGGGTTCCATACCCAGTACCGCAAAAAAAAAAAAAAAAATTAATAATAATAGGGCTGGGATGTAGATCAGAGGTAAAATGGCCCTGGGTCCAAATTTTTTTTAAAAAGTAATAAAAATAAAATTGGGCTAGGGGGTGTAACTCAGAGGGAGAATACCCCTGGATTTAATTTCCAATACCACAAATAAAGAAACTAATATTTGGTTGTGGGTGTAGCTCGGAGATAGAATGCCCCTGGGTACCAACTACCCCCCAAAAAAACAAAAAAGCAGCCACAGACATGTAAACAAGTAGGTATGATTGTATGTCAATAAAACTTTATAAAAATAATCAATCGACTGTATTTGGTCACAGACTATAGTTAACTCCTCATTTAGATCAGTATCCTTTCCCCTGAAAGCCATGGGAACACATGAACTTTCACATTCAGAGTATTTCTCATTTTAAAAATGTAGTATAAGCCAGTACCCAGAAGGCTAAGACAGGAGGATTGCAGTTTCTAGGTCAGAGCCTCAGGAACTCTGGGAGAGTTCAACAGCTTGGAGGCAGAATGCCTTGGGGTTTAATCCCCTATACTGCAATAAATAAATAAATAAATACATAAATATATAAATAAATAAATATGCAGGGTGTGGTGGTATACACTTGTAATCCTAGTACTTGGAAGATAATTTTGCTTCCAAATAAATTTGCCACAAATTTACAAAATGTTTTGTTTTTTAGATTTTTTTTTAATATTGGGAAGTGGCTGGCCAGCTTCAGGTACTTCCTGAGGCCCTCTGAAACTTAATGAGACTGTTTCAAAATAAGAATAATAGTTCGGAGGTAGAATGCCCCTGGGTTCAATCCTCAGCACCACCAAAAAAAAAAAAAAAAAAAAAAAAAAAAAAAAAAAAAAAACTATTGGGAAGAGAAGATTAAAGGATAGTAGGCCAACTCATCTGCTTTCTCCTCTGTCCTACCCTATCCTTAAATACAAACAAGTAAGTAAATAACCTGGGGGGCATCAATCAAGGAATTAATTATCTAAAAAATACTTAAAGGTAAAATAGGCTATTTTAGTTCTATGGACTAAGAGCCAGTTACAGATGCTCAATATTCCTCCTTATGAGGAACTGACTCCTTGTTTTAACTATGATATCGAAAGAATGTTAAACATGGATGAATGTATACGACAGCTTTTGCTATCAGTTTATTGCTGGGGTTGGCAAACTACAGCCTGTGAGCCAAATCTGAGATGCTGCCAATTTTTGTAAATAAAATTTGTTGGAACACAGCCATATTCATTCATTTACATAACATCTACAGTGTTTTCACACTACAAAAGAGCCGAGTAACAATACGAACAAAGAAACCCCAAATCACTTACTATCTGGTACTTTATGGGGTTGCTGACCTCTAATTTAGACTCTGAATATATAAACTGTAAAAGTTTCATAATGTGAAATTTAGACACCGAGAGGTATGTTGTACAGCTGAGTGGTGGGGGGTATTTGCCCAGCTTGCACAAAACCTCGGCACAGCAAAACAAAATAGATATTGAAAGGAAAACTTTAAAATGACTGAAAAACCTCTTTTGAGGATAAGAAATGAGCGTAATAGCTCCTGACTGGGGAAGACAGGAGGCCAACTTCAGTAAGACAGCCTATGTACAAATCTTTACCAGTCTCTGTACACATTAATGGATCTATGCATACTCACATTTGCCCACATTTGCAAGGTAGAGGGGTCAATTTTATACAACTGATTAAAGTTACAGTACACGATAGCATCTTCTGGTAACCCATACTGAGAACGAGTGGTTACAATAATAGTACGGGGAACCTCCTCTCCAGTTGCAGCCTTATTGTTGATCTAAAACAAGGAAAAGAATACGATGATTATATTGAAAGTTAAGATGCTCCAAACTTTTTTTCTTCTTTTTTGTTTTGCATTGTGGGTGATCAAACCCAGGGCCTCAAATATACCAAGGAAACATTCTACTACTGAGCTACATCCACAGACAGTCCAATAGCTTTCAATAAATAAAGAATCCTAGCCGGGCGTGGTGGCGCATGCTTGTAATCCCAGCGCTTGGGAGGCTGAGACAGGAGGATCGCGCAGGTTCGAAGCCAGCCTCAGCTACTTAGTGAGGCTCTCAGCAACTTAGTGAGACCCTGTTTCCAAATAAAGTATAAAATAGGTCTGGGAGGATAGGCAAAGGCAGAAAAGCCCCTGGGTTCCACCTCCAGCACAGGAAGGAAGGAAGGAAGGAAGGAAGGAAGGAAGGAAGGAAGGAAACATAGCTGATGCTAGTGACGCATGCCTATAGAACCCAATACTTGGGAAGTCTGAGACAGGAGGACTGCAGGTTTGAAGAGAGGCTTTAGCAACTTAGTAAGATCCTCAGCGACATAGCAAAATCCATTCCAAAATAAAAATAAAAAGTGGAGGTGATGTGGCTCAGAGGTAGAATGCTCCTGGGCTCAACTCCTAGTACCAAAAATCAAAAAAGAATCTATAACATGCAAAATGGTATAACCATTACACTAAAATCTATGTCCCTGCAGTATAATGAGAAAATCTTCTTGATAAAGTTAAAAAAGTACATTATTTCAATACAGGGGGTGTGTACTATGAACTTTTTTTCTGTAGTCAAAAAACTCTCAAAACCCTAACAGCAAGGTTTTGCTCATTCATCTCTTCATAGATAAAATACCCTTTTCGAAATCGCATCCACACTAAGTTCCAAGACTCTCCTCACATTGATCATTACCACTTCGGAGTTTCTACATATACAATTAGTCCCTCACATTGATCATTACCACTTCGGAGTTTCTACATATACAATTAGTCTCATCTTGCATATCCCACACATTTGAATATTGTCTTCCACTATTAGGGAAGTCGAATGTGGACATTTCAATAGAACTAACTCCTAGATATCTGGAGGATGCTTGTTTTACTTTCTCTTGAATAAGCTATTCATTAATTCATTCATTTAACTTACAAACTACATTACTGTGGTTAAGAAATGGGCCCTTAAGTAATTCCATTCAATGGAAGATACAAACACAGGGAATTTTGTGTTGTGTTGAGTGTAATGGTATATCCCAGATATTACAGAAGCGTAGAGGATGATGGGAAAAGCTAAAAATTAGTAAAGGAAGAGATATAGCCAGGGAAAAGGTGAACTTACAGAAACAAAAAAACTATACAGTTTCTACAGATAGCACACTGTATGAAAAGAGAATAAAGCCACAGGCAGGAAAAAAGATATAAAGAGTAGACACTAAGTAACCTGTCAGCCCAACCCAGGGGACGTTTAAAATCAGATGAGATGCCAGTTTCCACTGAACTCATTTATCTAAAGAACAGGCGCCTACCTCCTAGAGTTATTATTAAGTTTAAGGGAAATACATGCATGCTTAGTGACATATTATAGTCTATTCTCTCTTTTCACCTGTGTAGTTGCCAGTCCATTGCTAATACTAAATCCATTAATTGTTATCTGAATCTGCCCTCTATTAATCATTTCAATAACTGCTTCTGCGATAGTATTCATGGGAATGACAGGCATATTAAGAGCTGTGTTAGTGCTATCTGCGTTGTCTCCTCCATCAGGACATTTCATCTAAAAAAAAAAAAAAGACACAAAATGCATTAGGGAAAACTTCCCAAATGCAGTTAACTTTACTTCAATGACAAATATTGACTAGGTTCTGACCTTAACAATTTTCACATCTGGTAGGCTATCAAGGAATGCTTTGAGATCGATGCCATTCAGAACTATCCGATTGTCGTAAATGTGCCCGTTGGACTTAAAATCGATGACTGCTTTTTTCTAATGGAAGTAAAGGTTTCAGACAAATCTTTTAGAATGTGTATGGATAATAAGAAGGAATAAATGACTACAGTTCTTTGCAGTTCCCCCAGCGCACTGTTTTCTACCTACCTTCAGGTGAGGAAACATATTAGCATGATCACCAATAAAGAATGTATGGGGCATATAAGCCAGCTTCTCAGAATACTGCTCGGCAACTTCAGCTGGTGAAGTTTCCTGATCAGTGATGATATAATCCATAAAAAGCGCACCACTAGTCCCTGGGTATCCCAGCCACATGGCCTAAAAAAAAAAAAGACCAAACACCAATTAACAACTTTCATCAGTATACTTATCTATAGATCCATCAAGTTGTGTACATTAAATATGTATAGCCAGCCGGGCGTGGTGGCGCACGCTTGTAATCCCAGCATTTGAGAGGCTGAGACTGGAGGATCATGGTTCTCGGTCAGCCTCAGCAACTTAGTGAGATCCTGTTTTAAAGTAACAAAATAGGGCTGGGGGTGCAGTTCAAAGGTGGGATACCTCGGGGTTCAACCTTTAGTACCAAACATACAAACAAGCACCCTCCAAAAAACCCAAGCCTTAATAAGAACAATATGGGGCATAGAAAATTTCATCCTATCTTTGTGTAAAACCATCTGAACAAGAGCTGGGTGGGCGTGGTGGCGCACACTTGGATTCCCAGGACTTGGGAGGCTGAAACAGGAGGATCATGGTTCTCGGACAGCCTCAGCTACTTAGTGAGACCCTGTTTCAAAATAAAGAATGAAAAATAGGGCAGGGAGTGTAGCTTGCAGGTAGAATGCCCCTGGATTCCATCCCCAGACAGACCCGCAAAAAAAAAAAAAAAAAAAAAAGTATAGCTATTTGGGTCAATCATACCTCAATCAAGTGTTGTTTTTTTTTTTTTTCACTGAAAAAGGAACATCAAAATATTGTCAGGCGTGGTGGCACATGCTTTTAATCCCCACACCTGGGAGGCTGAGACAGGAGGATCACAGAGGTTCGAAGCCAGCCTCAGCTACTTAGTGAGGCTTTCAGCAACTTAGTGAGACCCTGTTTCCAAATAAAGTATAAAATAGGTCTGGGAGTATAGCCTGGAGGTAGAAAGCCCCTGGGTCCCACCCCCAGTACCACAAAATCAATCAATCAATCAATCAATAAGAACATCAAAATAAACAAGACTGATTTGTTTTTAAGTGGTACTGGGGCTGGAACCCAGGGGCATTCTACCTCTAAGCTGCACACTCAGCCTGATTAATATATTGTATTTGGAAACAGAGCCTCAGTTGCTGATGTGGGCTGAGAAACTGCGATCCTCCTGAGTACTGGGATTACAACCATGTCCCCCGTGCCCCATCGATTTAGTAGTATTTTAGAATAAACTTTGAGCTGAGCATGGTGGCACATGCTTGTAATCTCAGCATTCGGGAGGCTGAGACAGGAGGATCGCGGTTCATGGGCAGCCTCAGCTACTTAGTGAGGCCCTTTTGCAACTCAGTGAGTCACTGAAAATAAAGAATAAAAAAATCGGGCTAGGAATATAGCTCAGAGGTAGAATGTACTGGGTTGCATCCCCAGTGCTGCAAAAAAAAAAAAAAAAAAAAAGATAAACCTTGAAGTACTAAAATGTCTTTCAAAGCTGGGTGTGGTAGTACACTCGTGTAATCCAAGGACAAAGGACACTGAGATAGGAGTTTTGCAAGGACAGCCTCAGCAAATAGTGAGACTCTTCTTAACCTAACAATATAGTAATTCCAAACAAAAAGAAAATGTCTTTTCAAGTTTGCAAGACAGAACTGTTTATACTCAGCCATAAATTGCATGTCACCATTTATGTGCACCAGTAGGCATTACATTTTCTACTCTAAATTGTCTCTGTGCATTTTTAAAAAACCAAGCATGTCTGCCTGGTTTCAAATGTCAATCAAAAGGGGGAAAATGATATCAGTGTCTTTTTTAGTCCAATACACATTTTGAGTAATCAGTATTCTTTTACCTGAATAGGAGCTGGCCTGAGAGCAAAGAGCTCATTTCGAGCGCCCTTGGTATAGCCATTCATATTTACAAGGATATGAATTCCATCCTGATGGATGCGATCCGCTGCTTTTCCATTGCATGGAATCTATAGAATAAAATATAAGAATCACTATGTAGAATCTCGGATTAGTTTCAATGCCAAACAGAATTCAGATTCAATATACAAAAGTGACAAGAAGACAAATTAACATTAATGCAAGAAAAAATATGGTCATGCTCCATTCAAATGAGCTAAATGAATTACAGAAACAGAACACAAGAGGACTTCATTTCTTTCTGGATTAATGTATTAGCGACAGACTTTCATTAACTGAGCTGGTATTTGAATGGGCCTTCAAAAATAAATAGGAAGCCAGACGTGGTGGCGCACGCTTGTAATCCCAGCATTCAGGAGGCTGAGACCTGAGGATGGTGGTCCGTGGACAGCCTCAGCTACTTAGGAGGGCCTCTGCAACTCAATGAGACCTGGTTTCAAAATAAAGAATTCAAAACTATAGGGCAAGGGGTGTATAGCTCGGAGGTCGAATGCCCCTGGGTTCTATCCCCAGACCCGCAAAAATAAATAAATAAATAAATAAATAAATAGGAATCTGACAGAACATTCTCTTCGTTAAAAACAGGATAAATAAGTGCAAGTAAAGTGCAAGACAGGCTTAACAAATAGTGTGTAGTGAATAGTTCACTTTTTGTTTCTGTGGTGGTACTGGGGTTCCTGGAAGCCCTTCTACCTCCGGGCTACACTCCCAGACCTATTTTATATTTTTGAAACAGGGTCTCTTAAGCCAGCCCAGCTGGCTTAGACCCTGTGTGATCCTCCTGTCTCCACCTCCCAAGCGCGGGGATTACAAGCACCACCATGCCTGGCAATAGTTCACATTTATGGGGCAGGTTCATTTTTGGGTTTTCTACAAGCTACACCCCCAGCCCTATTTTATTTTTTATTTTGAATCAGGATCTCACTAAGTTGCTAAGGTTGGCCTAGATCTTGTAAGCCTCCTATCTCTAACCCCCCAAGTACTGGGATTATAGGAGTGTGTCATCACACTTGGGTCGTGTGTGTGTGTGTGTGTGTGTGTGTGTGTGTGTGTGTGTATGTGAGAGAGAGAGAGAGAGAGAGAGGATACACTAAGCTTTCTATACACCTACCCCTATTTTTTAATTGAGAGACAGACAGACAGACATACCCCACACACACACAGCTTCCTACATCCCTAGCCATATATATATATATATATATATATTTTTTTTTTTTTTTAAATTGTACTGGGGATGGAAACCAGGGGCCTTCTACCTCGGGCTACACTCCCAGACCTATTTTATATTTTATTTGGAAACAGGGTCTCTTATGTCAGTTGCGGCTGGCTTCGAACCTGCACGATCCTCCTGTCTCAGCCTCCCAAGTGCGGGGATTACAAGCATGTGCCACCACACCTGGCTCCTAGCCCTATTTTTTTATTTTATTATTATTATTTTTTTGGTGGTACTGGGGTTCCTGGAAGCCCTTCTACCTCCGGGCTACACTCCCAGACCCTATTTTATACTTTTTTATTTTTGGAAACAGGGTCTCCTAAACCAGCGCGTGCGGCTGGCTTCGAACCTGCGCGATCCTCCTGTGTCTGCCTCCCAAGCGCGGGGATTACAAGCGTGCGCCACCATGCCCGGCTTCCTATTTTTTAATTTTGAAAAAGGGTATCACTATGTTGCAGAGAGTTTCACTAAATTGCTGCCCTTGAACCTGTGATCCTCCTGTCTCAGCCTCCCTAGTACTAGGATTACAAGCTGCACCACCATCCTCAGCTGAGTGAAAGGAGTTGTAGCAAACTGAGAAAGGTTGTGAAGACTCTGCTGAAGAATTTACACTTTAGTCAATAACTAGCGAGTCCCCGAAGGTCTCAGAGGCAGGTAGATAGGATTCTTGGTCACAAAGAATCCAATCAAAAATGGCCAAGCCTACTTCTGTGTATGTGTTACTCAAGATTGAACCCAGACACATTCTACCCCCAAGCTATACTCCCAGTCCTGTTTTATATTTTGTTTTGAAATAGGGTCTTCAAGCCAGGCATGATGGTGCACCCTTGTAATCCCAGCATTTGGGAGGCTGAGACAGGAGGATCGTGGTTCGAGGACAGCCTCAGCTACTTAGTGAGGCCCCCTGCAACTTAATGAGACCCTATTTCAAAATAAAGATTAAAAAATAGGGTGGGAGTGTAGCTCAGAGGTAGAATGACTCTGGGTTCCATCCTTAGTACAAAAGGAAGGAAGGAAGGAAGGAAGGAAGGAAGGAAGGAAGGAAGGGAGGAATGAAGGAAGGAAGGAAGGAAGGAAGGAAGGAAGGGAGGAAGGGAGGAGGGTGGGTGGGTCTCATTATGTTGCTGATGGTCTCACTAAGCTGCTGAGCTGTCCTAAAACCTGTGATCTTCCTTGTCTTAGCCGCTCAAATACTGGAATTACAGGCCTGCACCACCATGCCTGGCTCAAGCACACTTATAAAGCAATAGTTATACTTCAAGTGATGCTGGCACGTACAATTTGTTTATTGGTTAAAGCTGGGCGTGGCAACACATTTGTAATCCCAGTACTTGGGAGGCTGAGGCAGGAGGATCACAGGTTCAAGCCAACCTCAGCAACTTAGGCCATTTCAAAATAAAAGACTAAAATATGGCTAGTGGTATAGCTCAGTGGTAGAATCCCCCTAGGTTCCACCCCCAGTACCAAAAAAATAAAAATTAAAAAAACAATAAAATAAATGATTAAAGTCTAGCTGGAGTCAGGTGTGGGGAGACTCGAAAGTTCGGGGACAGCCTAGAGAAGTAGAAAGACTCTCATCAACCTAGCAAGACCCTGTTTCAAAATAAAAATTAAAGAGCTGGGCATAGTGGCACATGCTTATAATCCCAGTTCTTGGGAGGCTGAGACAGGAGGATCAACAGATTCGAGGCCAGCCTCCAGAAGCTTAGTGAGGCTCAGAGCAACTTATTGAGACCCTGTTTCCAAATACAATATAAAAAAGGTCAGGAGGTGTAGCTCAGAGGTAGAAGACCAGTGAGTTCCATTTCCAGTGCCACAAAAAAAAATAAATGAATAAATATGTTTTAAAAAATAGGGCTGGGGGTATAGCTTGAAGGTAGAATGCCTTAGGGTGCAATCCCCAGTACAATAATTAATAATTAAAGGAACTCAATCAGTGTGTCTGTCTATCTAGCTGGGCATAATGGCACATGCCTGTAATCCAGTTCTTGAGGCTGAGACAAGAGGATCTCAAGCCAGGCGTGGTGGCGCATGCTTGTAATCCCAGCATTTGGGAGGCTGAGACAGGAGGATCGAGGTTCCCGGACAGCCTCAGCTACTTAGTGAGGCCCTCCGCAACTTAGCGAGACCCTGTTTCAAAATAAAAAATAAAAAAACAGGGCAGGGGGTGTAGCTCAGAGGTCAAATGCCCCTGGGTTCCATCCCCAGACCCACAAAACAAGAGGATCTCAGGTTCAAGGACAGCCTCCAAAACTTAGTGAGGACATCCGCAAATTAGCAAGACTATTTCAAAATAAAAAATAAAATAGGACTGGAGGTGAAGCTCAGAGGTAGAATGTTCCTGGGTTCAATTCCCAGTACCACATACACACAAAAAAAGTGGTTAGACTTAACCTTTTTATGAGGACATCATATGTATTCATAAACATAAATATGTCTATTTATATACATGCTTGTATACAAATGTATACATATTACATACATATCTGCCCACACATGTTGGTATATATCTACATGATTTAGTCACCAAAGTGGCCAATAGTCTACAAAGAAAAAACTAGTCTCCATACTCGGCAAATTAACTCTTCTACAGTTCCCAATCTTACCATAAAATTTATGTTTGTAGAGGAAAAAACAATACAGCAAATATAGAAATAAAACCAAAAGCAAAGGCCCACAGAAAGAGATAAACATCACTCTCTCTTTGGTCAAATATATGTTTATTCTTCTTCACTGTGTTCAATTCATTTAATTAGTCTTTATTATGTACCAAGTGTAACAAGTGAGCCAGGTACAGTGCCAAGTCTATAATTCCAGTATTTGGGAAGCTAAGAGAAGAGGATACCAGGTTCGTGGCCAGCCTTAGCACTCAGGCCCTCCACAACCTAGTGCGAGCCTGTTTCAAAATAAACAATGATATGGGGTTGGAGATATAGTTCAGCGAAAGAATGCCATGGGGTTCAATCCCCATCACCACACAGACACACACAATAACACAAAACGAGTCCAGGCTCAATCTCCAGAAAAGGTATACATCCAAGCACAAATACCACATTTATTTGTAATTTCAGCAAAAGATATGCCAATTATAAATGCAAATGACTAAGGAAATGAGATCAGAGCCGCTGGCCACATATAGCAGTACATGTTTAGTACCTATCATGAGCCAGGTAAGGTGGTGCAGGCCTATAATCTCAGTATTTGGGAGGATAAGAGAAGATCGCAAACTCAAGGCCAGCCTCAGCAACTTAATGAGACCCTATTTCAAAGTAAAAAAAAAAAAATGTAAAAAAAAAAAAAGGGCAGTAGCTTAGTGGTACAACAATCCTGGGTCCAATATCCAACACCACAAAAAAATTTCCTATCATCAAATCTGTATTAGCATGCATGAGCCCTGGGTTTCACTCTTTAGCACCAAGAGAACTATAACTGTACTTAAGTTTTACTCAAATTTGCTCAAAATATAAAGTTGAAATTAACAAAGTTTTACCTACCTGAGAAAGATCAATAAAATGATTGGCTTCTGCCATGACCTTGACTCGAAAGTTCGTGCCATCATCTGGACTCAGGGCATAACAGAATACCTGAAAGGCAGCACAGCCTGTATTTAATAACCTCGGTTCAAATCTTTCCAAAGGCATTGAGTTTAACTCTAAAGTGAAATAAGCCACCAAAGTGGGTTTAAAAAAAAGTGATTGTAGATAAATACTTATCTTACCTCAAATTTATCAGGATTATGCATGCCTGGGATAGACTGCATGAGGTGAGAAGTAGGGTGATTCCCAAAATCAGAACTCACATATCCTACACGTAGCCGACCATCACTGAGCTTCAAGTCTTTAGGATGTTCATAGGGTGGCTTATGAAGGACATTAATCTAAAGACAGAATCAGTGCTCCTTAGTAGAAGCTACAGTTAAGTTTTCATCTAAAAGAACTAAAAATAAGCTGAGTGTGGTGGTGCACACTCCCAGTACGTGGGCGGCTGAGACAGGAGGATTGAAGGTGCGCGGCCAGCCTCAGCAACTTGTGAGACCCGATTTCAAAAGAAAAGAATAAAATCAGGCTGGGAGTGTAGCTCAGAGGTAGAATGCCCCTGGGTTCAATCCTCAACACACACACACACACAACCCCCCAGGCGGGCGTGGTGGCGCACACTTGTAATCCCCACGCTTGGCAGGCTGAGACAGGAGGATCACATGGGTTCGAAGCCAGCCTCAGCTACTTAGTGAGGCTCTCAGCAACTTAGTGAGACCCTGTTTACAAATAAAGTAGAAAATAGGTCTGGGAGTATAGCCTGGAGGTACAAAGCCTCTGGGTTCCACCCCAGTACCACCAAAAAAAACAAAAGCAAAAACTAACAAACAAAAAAAACCCTAAAACCAAAGTCAGAGTACTTGGGAGGCTAAAACAGGAAGATAACAGATTCGCAGCCAGCCTCCACAAGTAGTAGTAAGTCTCTTGGCAATGTAGCAACACCATTTCAAAACAAAAAATAAGGACTGGGAGTGTAGTTCAGAGGTAGAATGTCCCTGGGTTCAATCTCTGGTACCACACACACACACACACACACACACAAAAACCCCCTACACTTCTTACCTATTGAGAGGCTTGCCCTGAACACTTAATTTAAAAGTCATTTCATACAGCCAGTATGATGCAACCTTAGTGGTTTATGGAATATGCTTCATACCTGACCTGTTCCTGAGACCTATGATATAGCCTGGCCTGAGCAAATCTAAAACTTATAGGAATAAAGTGATGTGGACAGAATATCTACAGTGTTTTAGAAAATTCCTCACAGAACCAGTATTGTACGGGGATTGCAGTCGGGGCATTCTACCTCTGAGCTACAACCCCAGCTCCTTTTATTGGAAGGGTGAGACAGGAAGATCACAGGTTCAAAGCCAGCCTTGGCCACCTAGCAAGGTTCTTAGCATCCTAGCAAGACCTTGTTTCCAAATAAGAAATAAAACCGGTCTAGGGGTATAGCTTGGAAGTAGAATGCCTCTGGGTTCAATCTCCAGTACCAAAAACTAAAAAAAGATATAGTAGGGCCGGGGCCTAGTAGCTAGGAGTCACAAAGCCCCTGGGTTCAATTAACAGCACACACACAAAAAATGAAATTATACCTAGCATTTCTAGTCTCTATGACCCATAGAAATGTTCAACCTTTGGACAAACAGTGCTCTAAATTCACAAAGGTGAGTATGAATTCCACACACTTTATAAATATTTATGTTGTTTGACTTAATGGAAAACATCACCATCCCTTTGTTAGTGCCTAAGAATTCTACTCTATGGAACTGAGCGAGTTATGCTCAAAACAGTACAAAATGAAAAGGGCCTCTAAGGCAAATGACAAAGATTTCTCAATTCGTATGGTGTTCCCCTTAGAATTCATGAAGCCATATATCGGGTTTGCGTAAGTTTCGGTATCTACATGTTAGTTTACAACAAAAAGATTAAACTAAATAAAAACGCATACCTTATCCAAGCAGAGGTTCCCATGCCTCTCAGCAATAGCCTTCCTGAAGCCATGGGAAAGAGGATACAACATACTATGATGAGGATGCACAGAAGGCAACCTATTCTTTTCTAACTGGTCAGCTACAATACTGACCAACTTCTTCATTCGCTCATCATAGTCTGTCCAATCACAGACGATCTAGAGGAAGAAAAACAAGTTACTATCTAGGAAACTGTACCCCAAGATTTAATATTCTAGTGTTTTGTGTCTAAATGTCAGATACGCTATTAAAAAACACTTTCTAGTCAGGCTTGATTCTAGGACGTGAAAGTTAAAGAGTGTTTACAACACTGAAAGCCAATTATTTGACCCGCTATTCTTTACCTGTAGGCAGTGAGCCAAGTTACAATAGGCATCGGGAAAATCAGGCTTCAGTTTCAGAGCCGTGCGGTAAGAAGCTATTGCTTCTGGAATATTCCCTGAATCCTGGGAAGAAATAAAGTAGGATGATAAGCAGTTTACTCAAATAAACATCTGTGCTAAGATGCACATATCATATTAAACAGCAATACCTTATGAATGGAAGCTAGATTGCTGTGGGCGTCTGCAAATGCAGGGTTAATCTGGATGGCACGAGTGTAACACTGCAAGGCTCCCTGAACATCCTGCATCTCCTTTAGCGTGTTTCCCATATTAGAGTAGGCATCAGCAAAGGTAGGACTGATTCTGAAGAAGACAAAAGCTTTGTTTATATAGTACAAAACCTTTAGCTAGGCATGTTGGTGCACACCTATAATCCCAGTACTTGGGAGGCTAAGATAGGAGGATTGCTGGTTTGAGACCAGCCTTAGCGATTTAGCAAGACTCTCCGCAATTTAGCGAGATCATATTTCAAAAACAAAAAAAAGCCGCGTATGGAGGCATGCATTTGTACACCTTGTAATCGGGAGGCTCAAACAGGTGGCTCGCAGGTACATGGTCTGCCTCAAAAACCTAATGAGGAACTCTGCAACTTAGTGAGACCCTATTTCCAAATAAAACATAAAACAGAGCCAGGGATGGAGCTCAGAGGTAGAATGTCCCTGGGTTTAATCTCCAGTACCACACACAAATAATTAAAATTTAAAAATAAAACAGGGCTGGGGTTGTAGCTCAGAGGCAGCATACCCTTGGAGCTGAGCTTGCTGCACGTGCCTGTCATCTCAGTACTTGGGAGTCTCAGCAAGTAGTAAGACTCTCTCATCAACCTCGCGAGACCCTGTTTCAAAATAAAAAGCCAGGTATGGTGGCACACTCCCATAATCCTAGTACTTGGGAGGCTGAGACAGGAGGAGCACAGGTTCAAGGACAGTTTTAGAAAGCAGTGAGACTTTCATCAGCCTAGCAAGACCCTGTTTCAAAAATAAAATTAAGCCGGGCGTGGTGGCGCACGCTTGTAATCCCCACGCTTGGGAGGTGGAGACAGGAGGATCGCGCTGGCTTAAGAGACAATGTTTCCAAAATAAAAAGTATAAAAAATAGGTCTGGGAGTATAGCCCGGAGGTAGAAGCGCTTCGAGGAACCCCAGTACCACAAAAAATTAAAAAAATAAAAAAATTGCCGGGCGTGGTGGAGCACGCTTGTAACCCCCGCGCTTGGGAGGCTGAGACAGGAGGATCGCACAGGTTCTAAGCAAGCCTCAGCTACTTAGTGAGGCTCTCAGCAACTTAGTGAGACTCTGTTTCCAAATAAGGTATAAAAAAAGGTCTGGGAGTATAGCCCGGAGGTAGAAAGCCTCTGGGTTCCACCCCCAATACCACCAAAAAATAAAAAATAAAAAATAAAAATAAATTAAAATAAAAAATTAAATTAAAATAGGGCTAGGGAAGCCGGGCACAGTGGCGCATGCTTGTAATCCCAGTCTTCAGGAGGCTGAAAACCTGAGGACCGCAGTTCACAGACAGCCTCAGCTACTTAGTGAGGTCCTTGGCAACTTAGTGAGACCCTGTTTCAAAATAAAGAATAAAAATAGGGCAGGGGGTGTGGCTCAGAGGTCAAGTGCCCCTGGGTTCCATCCCCAGACCTGCAAAAAATAAAAAAATAAATAAATAAAAAATAATAATAAGGCTAGGGGGTATAGCTGACAAGTATGTCTCCAAGTCCAGTACAAAAGAAACCCTGGGTTCAATCCCGTACCGCCTTTCAAATAAGTAACTCTGGACATGACAGCGCACATCTGTAATTTCAGTAATTGAGAGGCTAAAATCTGGCCGGGCGTGGTGGCACATGCTTGCAATCCCAGCATTCGGGAGGTGGAGGCGGAGACCGGAGGACCACGGTTTGGACTAAAAAATAGGACTGGGGGTGTAGTTCAAAGGTAGAATGCCCCTGGGTCCCATACCCAGTACTGGAAAAAAAATAAAACCAAGCCGGGTATGGTGGCATACGCTTATAAACTCAGCATTTGAGAGACTGAGTCAGGAGAATCATGGTTCACAGGCAGCCTCAGCTACTTAGTGAGGCACTTTGCAATTCAGTGAGACCCTGTTTCAAAATAAAGAATAAAAAATAGGGCTGGGGGTATAACTCCTAGAATACCCTGGGTTCAATCCCCAGTACTGTAAATAAATAAATTAATTAATTAATTAAAATGGGAAAGTTTCAGACTAGCCTTAACCACTTAGCAAGACTACCAGCAACTTAGTGAGATCCTGTTTCAACACAAAATAATTAAAAGGGGTGAGGGTGTAGCTTGGAGGTAAAATAACCCTGGGTTCAATCCCCCATACCACAAATAATAATAATAATAATAATAATAATAATAATAACAACAACAACAACAATAATAAATAGGGCTAATGGTGGAGCTTGATAGTACTAACCAAAACAAAAACTTTCACCCCCAATAATGTTATTTTTTCCTGTTGTTATTAAAAGCCATTTTAAAATCTCAGGTGAGGTGGTGCATGCCTGTAATCCCAGCTACTCCAGAGACCAAGACAGGAGCATCAAGTTTGAAGCCAGCTTCAGCAACTTTGTGAGGCTTTGTCTCGAAATAAAAACAAAAGACGCATGTAGTGGTGCACACCTGTAATCCCAGTACTTGGAAGGCTGAGACAGGAAGACTGTAGGTTTGAGATGGGACTCAGCAACTTTCCCAAGGCCCTCAGCAATTTAGTGAGACTCTGTTCCAAACTGAAAAATAGGGCTAGGAATATAGCTCAAAGACAGAATTTCCCTGGATTTGATCCCCAGTACCACAGAAAGAAAAGAAAAGAAAAGAAAAGAAAAGAAAAGAAAAGAAAAGAAAAGAAAAGAAAAGGAAGGAAGGAGCGAGCCTAGTGTGGTAGCACACGCCTGTAATTCTAGTACTTGGCTCAGACATAAGGATTGCGGTTCGCAGACAACTTCAGCTACTTAGGCCCTTTGCAATTCAAGTGAGACCCTGTTTCAAAAATAAGGAATAAGCCGGGCATGGTGGTGCATGCTTGAAATCCAAGCATTCGGGAGGCTGAGACCGGAGGATCACTGTTCTCGGACAGCCTCAGCTACTTAATTAGGCCCTCCGTAACTTAGTGAGACTCTGTACCCTGTTTCAAAATAAAGAATAAAAAATAGGGTAGGGGGTGTAGCTCGGAGGTCAAATGACCCCTGAGTTCCATCCCCACACCCGGAAAAAGAAAGAAAGAAAGAAAGAAAGAAAGAAAGAAAGAAAGAAAGAAAGAAAGAAAGAAAAGAAAAGAAAAGAAAAGAAAAGAAAAGAAAAGAAAAGAAGAAAGAAAGAAAGAAAATATAGGGCTGGGGGTATAGCTCAGAGGTAGAATGCCCCTCGTGAGAGACAGAGAGACAGAGACAGAGACAGACAGAGAAGAGTGTGAGAGCGCTAGCTGTAGATATACTTCACAGCTAGAGGGCAATCAATTCCCAATACTACAAAAATTTTTAAAGTTGATATTTAAAAAAGCCATCTTAGCATCTGCCAAATGCCACACACTTAAAATTTAAAAGATAATGAAAACCAAAATAAGGATGTTTCTTACCGAATAGCTTCCTTATAATGCATCAGCGCTTCCTGCAGTTTGCCCTGCTGTTGTAGTACACTTGCTAAATTTGAATGGGCAGCAGCAAACTCTGGGAAGACCTATGAGTCAATATCAAAACAAGTAAAATTAAAAAGAAACTCTGCTGAAACAAACTTAACTTCCCACAACACTAAGAACGTTGCTCTAGCACCTTTATACCAATAACCTTCCCACCATCATTTTCAAGACTATTTACTGTTCAAGGCCTACTATCTCAAATTCTACCACACCCTCCCCTAGCTTCAAACATGGAGCGGACCACTCCTTAGGCTGTGCTGAACACAACAATCTCTTCTGAACAATTAACCACACCCAATAACCACCACAGAGCCATTAGATACCAAAGGTATCTACTAGTGCTACTTTCGCTTTAACTGTAGCTTACTCGTTAACATATGCTCAACTATTGGTTTGAACAATTCTCTTGTAAGAGGTAGATGGTATGGTACATTTAACCCTCTCCCTGTAGTTAACGCCTAAATACCCAGATGCCCCACCCTCAACATACTTCTAATGCTTTCCGATACAAGCGAACTGCCTCTTCAATATTTCCCTGCTCTCGTTTGATATTGGCTAGGTTATTCAGAGAGTCTGCATGGGTGGGACATAGACGTAGGGCTGTATTATAACAATCTTCAGCTTCAGCAACCTAGAAAACAAAACAAACTATTAAAAAACTACACAGAAGAATCATCAGGCCCCCACTGGTAATGTTCTAACAACTTTAACAATTGCTTAGTTAAGTCTAATCGCTAGTAACTCAAGAAAATGGCTATTTTTTGGTATTCTTCCCATCAACCAAAACTCCCAAGTAAACCAATTAAGCCATCTCAATACTCAATAACAACAATATGTACAAAAATGACTTTCTTATTTGTACCAGGTAACAACAAAGAAATAAGACTGAGTAAAATCCTTACACTGCCCTTCTCTTTGAGAGCATTGGCTAGGTTGCAATAAGCATCTGGGAAATGTGGTTGCAGTTCAATAGCTCGCCTGTAGGTATCTATTGCCAGATCTATCAGGCCTTGTTCATAGTATACACAAGCCAGGTTGCCATGCACCACTGCATGATTTGGACTCAAGCTTAGGGCACGAAGGTAAGCTGCCACAGCTCTGTAAATAAATAAAACACACACACACAAAATGCAACTTATTTTTATTAGATGCTTTGTTAAAATTAATTCATACTATAGTATTCCAAAATGTATCAGTTAAACTCTAACAAAATGCACCGTATCTTATTCACATACATAAAATGGGCTTTTCTTTGACAACAAAAAAGTTAAAAGTCCAGATTTACTTAGCTTTCTGAGTCGGATCAAGGGAATAATTTAATCTAAGAGTTAATAATCTCAACGGTTTTACAATAAAGAAATTTCAACTGAACGTCCAGTGAGAGGGATAAACACTTTCAAGGAAAGCCAATAAGGAAATTTCAAGCAATAAAATCTGTAAGTAAAATGTAATACACAAGCCGGACGTGGTGGCGCACGCTTGTAATCCCAGCATTTGGGAGGCTGAGACAGGAGGATTGTGGTTGGCAGACAGCCTCAGCTACTTAGTGAGACCCTGTTCCAAAATAAAGAATAAAAAGTAGGGCAGGGGGTGTAGATTGGAGGTTGAATCCTCCTGGGTTCCAGCTCGACCCACAAAAGTAAATAAATAAATAAATAAAGTAACACACTAGGGGGAAAAACATACTAGAAAAGGAAAATGTGTTTCAATAGGCCACTTAAAACATCAGTCCAAATTCTCAAAATATCAAATGAACATTCACTCACCTGTCAAAAATACGTGCCTCTTTCAAGACATTTCCTAAATTGATATAAGCATCCAGAAAATTTGGGTCAAGGGTAACAGCCTAAAAATTACAACACAGTTACTCAGAACAAGTTAGGATTTTACCAGAGTAATTTTCATTTACAGTTCTGAGGTCATTTTAGACCTCCAATTCCATTTCCTAGAATAATTAAAATCTCACTTTTAAAGCTGATTATTTACTTAGTTCCCTCTCACTCTTTACAAAACTCAAAGTTATCAAAATAACTTCTTGGACTGGGGTTATAGCTCAGTGGGAGAGTGCTTACCTAGCATGTGAGGCAGCCTGGATTCTGTCCAGGGCATTGCAAAAACAAACAAGCTTCTCATGAGCCAGGCACAACGGCACACACCTGTAATCCCTGTGAGTCAGGAAACTTAGGAGAAAATCCCTATTCCAGGCCAGCCTCAGCCAACCAACAAGACCCTATTTCCAAATTTTAAAAGTAGCCAGGCACAGTGGCACACGTCTCTAATCCCAGTATTTGGGGGGTTGAGATGACGATCTCAGGTTTGAAGTTAGCATGTAGTCATTTAACAAGTTTCAAAACAAAAGCAAAAAGCTGGGCGTGATGGCACACGCCTGTAATCCCAATACCTGGGAAGCTGAGACAAGAGGATCACAGGTTCCAGGACAGCCTCTACAACTTAGCGAGACTCTCATCAACCTGTTGATGAGTGAGGCCCTGCTTCAAATTTTAAAATATAAAATAAAATAGGGCTGGGTGTGTAGCTCAGAGGTACAATGCCTCTGGGTTCAATCCCCAGTACTAGAAAAAAATAATAAATGCTAAAATAGGGTTGGAGGTGTACCGCAGAGGTAGAATGCCCCTGCTTTCCATCCCTCGTGACACACACACACAACAAAAAAAGAGCTCAGGACGTAGCTCAGTGGTAGAGCACTTGTTTACCATGTGTAAGGCCCTAGGTTTAATGCCCAGTACCACAAAACAACGAAAATTTCATGACTCATATTTTAATAAGAAAAATGGGCCCATTAAGGGGAAAAAATTTAAATCAGGTCAGCTTCACTTTTAATGAGCTGAGTATGTCTAATGATTTGGCCCTATTTTATGTAGAGCCAGCCAGTCCATTACTTCTAAAAAATACCGGCAAAACAGCCAGGCGTGGTGGCGTATGCTTGTAATACCAGCGCTCTGGAGGCTGAGACAGGAGGATCGCGCAGGTTCGAAGCTAGCCTCGGCTACTGAGTGAGGCTCTCAGCAACTTAGTGAGACCCTGTTTCCAAATAAAGTCTAATACGTCTGGAAGTATAGCCCGGAAGCAGAAAGCCCCTGGGTTCCACCCCCAGTACCACAAAAAAAATACATAAAAAATAACGGCAAAACAGGCATTGTGGCACACGCCCATAATCCCAGTACTTGGGAAGCTGAGACAGGAGAACCGCAGGTTCGAGGACAGCCTCAGCAAATAGCAAGGCTCCTGTCAACCTAGTGAGACCTAATTTCAAAATAAAATAAAAATAGATCTGGGGGGTGTAGCTCAGAAGTAGAATGCCCCCGAGTTCAATCCCAAGTAATACAAAAATAATAATAAAAAGTAATGGCAGAAAACAAGCTGCACGCTCTTAGTAAAATGGAAATGTATACTTCAGCTGCATAAATACAACTATAAAACTGTAAGACTTTAGCAAAATATGTACTTAAGAGATATATACTCAGATATGTTACCTCAAATCGATACTAACCATTAAATGGTGTCTCCAAATAGTTCTGAAACTGTCCTAAAATATGGCTGGTATATCTGGAACAGTGAGTGATTCTCAACCTGGCAATATATTGAGAGTTCACTTCCCGCAGGGAGTGGTGGCGCCCGCTTGTAATCCCCACTCTTGGGAGGCTGCGAGATGAGGATCGCGGTTCGCAGCCAGCCTCAGCTACTCAGTGAGGCCCTCTGCAACTTAGTGAGACCCTGTTTCAAAATAAAGAAGAAAAAATAGGGCTGGGGGTGTCGCTCAGAGGCAGAATGCCCCTAGGTTCCATCCCCAGCACCTCAAAAAAAAAAAAAAAAAAAAAAAAAAGAGTTCACTTCTAGCCAGGCGTGGTGGCGCATGCTTGTAATCCCAATACTTGGGAGGCTGAGACAGAAGGATCGCAGGTTTAAGGACAGCCTCAGTTAAGATATTCATCAATCTAGCCTACCCTGTTTCAAAAATAAAAATAAAGCTGGGCATGGTGGTGCATGCTTGTAATTCCAGTACTTGGGAGAATGAGACGGGAGGATCGCAGGTTCACAGCCACCCTTAACTACTTGGTGAATCCTTCTGAAACTTAGGAAGACCCTGTTTAAAAAAGAAAAAATGAAAAACAGGGCTGGGGGTGTAGCTTAGCGGTAGAATGCACCTGGGTTCAACCACCAGCACCCCAAAAATAAATAAATAAAAATTAAAAAATAAAATAAAAATGAAATAGGACTGGGAGGGTAGCTTGGGGGTAGAATGCCCCTAGATTCCATCTCTAGTGCCACATACACACGCAAAAAAGAGTTCACTTCCTTAAATGTTCTCAGGGGGGACTACACAGACTCATTAAATCCAACCCTCTGAAAACGGGGCCAGGACATCCTGATCTATTACAAACTTGTTATATGCAACCAATATAGAGAATCATCAATAAAGAAAGGTATGTTGAGCTGGGTGTGGTGGTGCTCACCCAGAATCCCAGCTCTGAGGCAGAAGGATCTTGAGTTCAAAGCCAAGTTGGGCAACATAGTGAGACATCTCAAAAAAGGAAAGAAAAAGAAAAAGAAAAAATAGAATTACTTAGCTTATTAACAATAAATTTCTTTTAAAAGTGGAGAGGGAGCTGGGCGTAGTGGCGCACGCTTGTAATCCCAGCGCTTGGTAGGCTGAGACAGGAGGATTGTGCGGGTTCGAAGCCAGCCTCAGCTACTTAGTGAGGCTCTCGGCAACTTACTGAGACCCTGTTTCCAAGTAAAATATAAAATGGGTCTGGGAGTATAGCCCGGAGGTAGAAAGCCCCTGGGTTCTACCCGCAGTACCACACACAAAAAACGTGGAGAGGGCTGGGGATGCAGGTCAGTGGTAGAGCATTTGCCTAGCACGTGCTACTAATAAGCTCTGGGGTTCAATCCTAAGTACCACAAAAACAAATAAAAAAATAAAAATAAAGGATATCTAAGGTCTGGGAATGTAGTTCGGTGGCGCAGCCCTTGGCCTATCACATATGAGGCTGTGGGTTCCATCCACAGCACAATGAGAAAAAGTATTCTTATAGTGTAATAAATGTAAACATTAGCCAAAACACTTAAAATATAAAGATAATGGCTAACTGCAAAGACAGCATGATGCACTCATTAACCTAGATTGTCTACAGTAATAGATGTCCATCCTCAAAACATTTTAACTTTTTTTGGAGGGGGAGCACTGGGGTTTGAGGGCAATTCTACCTCTGAGCTACAGCTCCAGCCTTTTTTTTTTTTTTTTTTTTTGAAACAAGGGCTCGCTATGTTGGTGAGGCTGGCCTCAAACCTGTGATCCTCCTGTTTCAACCTCCCATGTACTGGAATTATAGGTGTGTGCCAAAACTCCCAGCTCCATTCTAACTCTTCCTTATGAAAATTTTCGAATGTCCGCCAAAGCAGCCTATAACAAACCCGTAGGTCTCTGCTGTACATCTACAACATTTAATAAATCATGTCAAAGACTAAATATATTCCAACCTATTCCTCCATCCTCCAGATCATTTTAAGGCAAATCCCAGCTCTCCTGGTCAATATGAAAATATTTCAATATGTATCTCAGGTAGAATGCTTTTTCTTCCAAACATAACCACAATACCATTAACATACCTTTAAACAAATCCTTAACATCAAATATCCATTCGGTGGCCCGATTTCTGATTATTTTACAATTTGTCAATATGCCTGAGTTTCATTTAATCCTTAAAATTAAAATATTTAAGCTGGGTGTGGTGTCACACACCTGTAATCCCAGTACTTGAGAGGTGGATCTCAGGTTCAAAGCCAGCCTCAGCAACTTAGTAAGACCCTGTTTCCAAATTAAAATAGGACTGGAGGTATACTCAAGAGTACAATTCCTAGACACACAAAAAAGTTTAATTTAAATCTCCATTTTTCAGCCAGGCATGGTGGTGCACGCTTATAATCCCAGCATCAGGGGAGTCTGAGACAGGAGGATCATAGTTCTCGGACAGCCTCAGGTACTACTTGGTGAGGCCCTCGGCAACTCAGTGAGACCCCGTTTCAAAATAAAGAATAAAAAGTAGGGCTGGAGGTGTAGCTCAGAGGTAGAATGCCCCTGGGTTCAATCCCCACTACCACAAAAATAAATAAATCTCCATTTTCATTCCTACAACTTTTTTTTCTGAACCCAGGATTAAACCCAGGAGTATTCTATCTTTGAGCTACGCCCCAGCCTTATTATATTTTGAAACAGGGTCTCACTAGGTTGCAGAGGGCCCCATGAGGTTGCCGAGACTGGCCTTGAACCTGCGATCTGATCCCAGGCACTGGGATTACAGGTGTGTGGCACTGTGCTCAACTTTGTGATGTCTTTTAACATGTTTTCCTGCCCCATGTATTTCCTATAAATTAGTATTTGAAATTAGAAGCTTAAACCAGATTTTGGGTGTTCCTTTTTTTATTTTCACTACTAGAGATTAAAGGTGTTCCTTTTTAAATTTTCACTACTAGAGCTTAAACCCAGGGGTGCTCTACCACTGAACTGCACTCTCAGCCCTTTATTTTTTGAAACATCAAGCTCAGGGAGGTGGGACACACTTATAATCCTATTACTTGGGAGGATCACAGGTTTGCAGCCCAGTCAGCAACTTGGTGAGGGCCTCAGCAACTTAGTGAGTCCCAGTTTCAAACTAAATTAAAAAATAGCGCTGAGGGTGTAGCTTGGAGGTATTTGTCCCCGAGTTCAATCCCCAGTACCACACACAAAATAGACTTAAAAAATAAAACAAGTTTGGGTTTTTTTGTTTTTGGGGGTTTTTTTGTGGGTCTGGGGTTGGAAACCAGGGGCATTCGACCTCCAAGTTACACCCCCTTCCCTATTTTTTTATTCTTTATTTTGAAACAGGGTCTAAGTTGCGGAGGGCCTCACTAAGTAGCTGAGGCTGCCCTCGAACTGAACTGCTATCCTCCGGTCTCAGCCTCCCAAATGCTGGGATTACAAGTGTGTGCCACCACGCCCAGCTCAAAACAAGAGTCTTAATAAATTACCACATACTAGCCTTGAACCTTTGATCAACCTCCCAAGTACTGGAATTACAGGCCTGCACCACCACGCCCAGGATTGGGCCCAAGGACTTGACTTGCTAGGCAAGCACTCTACCACTGAGCCACATCCCAGCCCTTTTGTTTCTTTGTAAGACTACTTCACTGGTTAATTACATAATTTTATCACAAGGTACCTAATGTCTAACTATCTCTTTTTTCTCATTGATAAAATGTCTAATGTGATAAGAAAAACATTTTTTAATGGTCCTGGCAATTGAACCCAAGGGCACTCTAAGACAAGCTACAACCCCAGCCCTATTTCTTTGTTTGTTGTGGTACTAGGGATTGAACCCCAGAGGCATTCTACCTCTGAGCTACACACCCAGCCCTATTTCAGTTTTTACTTTGAAACAGGGTCTAATTAAGTTGTGGAAGGCCTAAATTGCAGAAGCTATCTCAGATTCTCAGTACTAGGATTACAGGCATGTGTCATTAAGCCTGGCTATTTTATTTTATTGTGGTACTGGGGGTGGAAAACAGAGGCTCTCTACCTCTGGGCTATACTCTCAGACCCATTTTATATTTTATTTGGAAACAGGGTCTCACTGAGTTGCTGAGAGCCTCACTAAGTAGCTGAGGCTGGCTTCAAATCTGCGCAATCCTCCTGTCTCAGCCTCCCAAGCGCAGGGATTACAGCGTGCACCACCACGCCCGGCTTTTTGTTAATTTTTGAAACAGACTCACTAGGTTGCCAAGAGTTTTTGCTAAATTGATGAGACTGGTACTGAACCAGTAATTCTGCTGTTTCAGCCTCCCAAGTACTGGGAAGAATACCTTTTTTTTTTTTTTTTTTTGGTGGTACTAGGGATGGAACCCAGAGGCCTTCTACTTCTGGGCTATACTCCCAGACCTATTTTCTCATTTATTTGGAAACAGGGTCTCACTAAGCTGCTGAGAGCCTCACTAAGTAGCTGAGGCTGGCTTTGAACCTGTGCGATCCTCCTGTCTCAGCCTCCCAAGCGCGGGGATTACTAGTGTGAGTCACCACGCCTGGCCACTTTTTTGAAGAGCAAATTCTCCCATCAATTACTGAGTTATCCTGAGGTACTGAGTTATTCTGAGGTTTTGTCCGTTGAGGGGAGGACAAATATTTATTCTCTTTAAGCTTTTTTAAAATTTACTTTATTTTTTGCAGTACTGGTGATGGAACCCAGGGGTATTCTACCTCCAAACTACAACCCCAGCCCTATTTTTTATTCTTTATTTTGAAACAGGGTCTCACTGAATTGGCAAAGGGCCTCACTACATAGCTGAGGCTGTCCTCAAACCCCATCCTCCTGTGTAAGCCTCCCAAGTACTGGGATTACAAGTATGCGCTACCACACCCGGCTTAAAATTTACTTTTAATTGACAAGTAATAACTGCATATTTACAGGATACAATATGGTTTCTTTGACCTATGTACACATTGTAGAGTAAAACTAACACACCATCTCCTTACCAACTCATTTTTTATGGTGAACCTGGGAATGTTCTATCTCTGAGCTATACTCCAAGCACTAGTGGGAGAGGGGGGGGAGTGTGTGTGTGTGTGTGTTTACTAAGGTTTGGACCCAGAGGCATTCTACCTCTGAATTACACTCCCAGCCCTTTATTTAAAAAAAAAGTTTTGTTTGGTACTGGGACTTGAACCCAGAAGCACAATCTCCAAGTTACACCTCCAGCCCAATTTTCTCTTATTTGGAAACAGGGTCTAAGTTGTGGAGGGCCTCAGTAAATTGCCAAGGCTGGCTTCAAACGTGTGATCCTCCAGTCTCAGCTTCCCAAGTGCTGGGGTTATTTGTTTTTGTTTTTTGTGGTACTGCAGATTGAACCCAGGGGCAATCTACCTCTAAGCTATACTGGTCTCACTAAATTTTCGAGGGCCTAAGTGAGGATGGCTGTGAAGCTGCAACCCTCCTGTCTCAGTCTTAAAAACACTGGGATTACAAGTGTGCGCCACCACACATGGCCTACATATTTTTACTTTATTTTATTGTGGTACTGGGGATTGAACTGAGGTGCATTCAACCTTCAAGCTATACCCTCAGCCCTATTTTAGTTTTATTTTTAAATGGTCTCTCTAGATTGCTGAGAGTCTTACTACTTGCTAAGACTGTCCTCAAAACTGCAATTCTCCTGTCTCAGCCTCCAAAGTACTAGGATTACAAGTGTGCAATACCATGCCCAGTTTCAGCTTTTTTTAATTTTCTTTTTGAAAGAGCCTAAGTTGCAGAATGCCTCGCTAAATTGCTGAGGCTGAAGGCAAACGTGCAATCTTCCTGCCTCATTCTCCCAAGTACTGGGATTATAATCACGTGCCACCACACCCAGCTTGATTTTCAAAAGATACATGAAGCCAGGCATGGTGACACATACTTGTAATCTCAGTCTGTGGGAGGCAGACGGGAAGATCGCAGGTTCAAAGCCGGCCCTGGCATCTTAGCAAGGCTCTCAGTAACCTAATGAGACCCTGTTTCCAAATTTAAAAAAATTGGCCTGCAGTACAGCTTGGAGGTAGAACGCCTCTGAGTTCCATCCCAGTACCACAAAAAAAAAAAAAAAAAGAAATATATAACACCAATCAACTCAAGAGGCAAGAAAGCAAATAATCCAATTTTAAAAAAGAAAGCAGATTTTTTAAGACATTTCTTAAAAGAAGAAAAACAGCCAAGAGAGCGAGACATGGTGGCACAGGCCCATGATCCCAGTACATGAGAGGCAGAGACAAGAGGGCTGCAGGTTCGAGGCCAGGCTCAGCAATTTAGTGACGTGACACCATTTCAAAATTAAAAAAAAAGTCTGGGATGTAGGTAAGGAAGTTCAAAACGCCAATACAAATAAATAACCGAGAGATGCATGAAAAAATGCCTATCTTCAATCATTAAGGAACTGCAAATTAAAACCACAATGACAGTCGGGCGTGGTGGCACACACTTGTAATCTCAGTGCCTGGGAGGCTGAGACAGGAGGATCACACAGGTTCAAAGCCAGCCTCAGCTACTTAGTGAGGCTCTCAGCAACTTAGTGAGACCCTGTTTCCGAATAAAGTATAAAATAAGTCTGGGAGTGTAGCCCGGAGGTAGAAAGCCTCTGGGTTCTACCCTCAGTACCACAAAAAACACATACATACATACATACATAATATATACATAAAAACTCACACTGACGCCACTTTGTATCTGTTAGACTGGCTACTATCAAAATGAGATGAATAGCCGGGCGTGGTGGCGCATGCTTGTAATCCCTGCTTGTAATCCCTGCGCTTGGGAGGCAGAGACAGGAGGATCGCACAGGTTCGAAGCCAGCCGTGCGCGCTGGTCTAGGAGACCCTGTTTCTAAATAAAAAATGTAAAAATAGGTCTGGGAGTGTAGCCCGGAGGTAGAAGGGCTTCCAGGAACCCCAGTACCACCAAAAAAAAAATGAGATGAATAATATTTGCTTATAAAATGTGGAACAAAGGGAATCTTCACATTCTGCTGAAGTGGAAGTATAGCCATTTTGGAAAATAATATGGAGGTTCCTCGAAAAATGTATTCTCCAAGCTTGTAATCCCAGTAGTTGGGAAGCTGAGACAGGAGGATTGCAGGTTCATAGCCAACTTCAGCTACTTAGCGAGGCCCTCCACAACTTAGACCGTTTCAAAATAAGAATAAAGCCGGGTGTGGTAGCGCACACTTGTAATCCCAGTACTTAGGAGGTTAAAGCAGGAGGATTGCATGTCTGTAGCCAACCTCAGCTACTTAGTGAGACCCTGTTTCAAAATAAAGAATAAAAAATAGGAAGCCGGGCATGGTGGCACACGCTTGTAATCCCCACGCTTGGGAGGTTGAGACAGGAGGATCATACAGGTTCGAAGCCAGCCTCGGCTACTTAGTGAGGCTCTCAAGCAACTTAGTGAGACCCTGTTTCCAAATAAAGTATAAAAAATAGGTCTGGGAGTATAGCCCAGAGGTAGAAAAGCCCCTGGGTTCCACCCCCAGTACCACCAAAAAAAAAAAAAAATAGGGCTGGGGATGTAGCTCAGAGGTAGAATGTTCCTAGGTTTAGTCCCCAGTACTGGAAAGGAAGGAAGAAAGGAAGAAAGGGAGATAAAAATAGGGCTGGGGGTATAGCTTGGAGGTAGAATGCCCCTGGGTTTAATCCCCAGTACCACACACACACACACACACAAATGTATTATCTTTTAAACCAGTTTTCAAATAAGTTTCTCCTGGGCTATGAATAAAGTTCAGTGGTAGACAGAGCACTTGCCTAGCAGGGGCAAGACCCTGGTTTCTATTTCCAGCACCATCAAAAATAAAATGTCTCATCTTCCAAATGTGACCAATAAACAGGGCATGGTGGCACATGCTTGTAATCCTAGTACTTCGGAGGCGAAAACAGGAGGATTGCAGGTTCAGGGCTAACATCTGCAATTTAGTGAGACCCTATTTCAAACTAAAACTACAAAATAGGGCCAGGAATATAGCTCGGAGCCCCTAAGTTCCATCCCTAGTGTCCCTAGGTTCCATCCCCAGTACCACAAAAAAAAGGTGACCAATAAATCTTTTTCAGTATAATCATAAACTAACGGGTTTAAGCATATTTAACAAGTTTTAGTTTATTTCAGTTTTTTTTCCTACTGATGTTCAAGTCCTATCTTTAGCCAGTAAAAGCTTCTTGAAATTGTCTGAGTCATTCTGACACAATTAGAGTAAAATGTCAAAGCTTCCTTGCTTTCTGGTATGAGTAGACATTCCAGACAAATTTCCTGCCACCGACTTTCTTTTCCTTGCAATACTGGGGATGGAATCCAGGGGCATTCTACCTCTGAGTGACACCCCCAGCCCTATTTTTTATTCTTTATTTTGAAACAGGGTCTCACTGAATTGCAAAGGGCCTCACTAAGTAGTAGCTGAGGCTGACTGCGAACTGCGATCCTCCTGTCTCAGCCTCCCAAATGCTGGGATTACAAGTGTTTACCACCACGCCCGGCTAATGTTCTCCTTTTTTAAAGTAGAGCAGCCCATGTCAAGAAGCACTTTTAATTGCTACATTCTTTATTTTCTTTTTGGTGGTACTGGAAATTGAATTCAACCTCCCAGCTACCTCCGAGCTACACCCCCAGCCTTATTTTATTTATTATATTTAGACAGGATCTCACTAAGTTGCTGAGGGTCTGTTTCACTAAGTTGTTGAGGCTAGCCTGGAACTTGTGATCCTCCTGCCACAGACTCTGGGATTACAGGCAAGTACCACCCCCATACCCAGCCTAAACTACATTCTTAATGCAAAATGGGAGCTGTCATATGCTATACAACCCAGTAAATACTGCAGTACTGTCAGAGAAAGATATTACGTGGATGGTTACATAAAGGCCTATTATTTTGTTCTTATAAGAACATTCTGCACACATAAGCACTTCATAAATACCAATTATTAATTTAATGACTAACCTTTTCAAAATGATGAATTGCAAGCCAAATCTCCCCTTGTGCATTGAAAACACAGCCAAGATTACTCCAAGCTACTGCAAAGTTCGGTTGCGTCTCAATTGCTTTCAAATAACATGCCTTAGGAGGGGTTAATGAAAGAAGATGGGTGGGGAAGGAGGTAAAGGGAAAAGGGAAAATTTGTAAAGGGGGAAAAAAAAAAGATTGGGGGGGGAAGAAGGTGATATCATTATTCCTTCTCTGACCAGCCAAAAGTGACCCTGCAGCATAGGCTCGCTTGCGCCAAAACTAATGCGCTGCCACAGCTGGCTGCTCCTGCGCCTGCGCCACCGGAACCCAAGTGCAAACCACCATGTTCAGTTCTGTCATCCAATGACCAACCCTTTTACTGGGACTTATCTGGGAGGTCAGTTGCCACGGACTCTAATGCCCTCTTACCCGAACACCTAAGGGCCCTGCTTATGTTTTCAAGTGATACCTACAGGGTACCACTAAAGACTCTACTCTTTCTCAAAGTGTGTTCTACAAAGCATTAAGAGGTACCACTGGAAGAAAAAAAAGACAAAAAAAGACCTCATGATCAAGTAAATTAAGGAAAGAGAAAAATTATTTTACTATAGGACCTCCCTAAGCCTTTAATATTAGTTGGCCATGGAACTCTTATTATATTGCAGTACTAATAAACACATTTTGGGAAATGCTGCTCTAGACAATGTTTCTCACCAACATCAAAACTATGCTACCAAGTCAGAGAAAAATGTTTTTGTGCCAGGTCAAACATAGACCAGCCTTTCAGTTTCCACACTCATGATGCCCCTATGTTCCCAGGAGGCCCAAAGCTGAAACCTCACATGGCAGGATTGCACCTAGGTTGAGGTCCCTGTAATGCGAGCGCAAACATCGCTTGCGCCACCTAACAGCATCGCACTGCGCCATCGCTGCGAACTGCTGCGCTACATAGAACACCCCTAGACGCAGCAAACGGCCAACCAGATCCATTAATCTACTAGACAGGCCCATAGAGAATATTTGTTTAATGAGATTAGTTGGACTCAAGGTATGTTAAAACCCAATTTTATCCAAAAAGGCTACAGAATAGGACTGAGGGAGCCAGTCAATCAGATTACTCATCTAGTCAACCGTTCACAGGGGCTCATTCGCACGCAATGCGCGTTAACGCTGCGCAGCCTTTGCGCTACTGCAGGGTCACAGCGCATCATCAGAAGAGCAGAACGCTGCAATCCAAACAAAGAAGAAAAAAGGAAAAAAAAATGAACAACAAGAAGAGTTAGAAGCTTTTACTAGTAAATTATCTCTAATAATTTTAATATCTTAATTAACTTTTACTTATCTTTGACAGAATTGTGGCTATAGTATAAAACATTCTCTTACATAACTTGCTTGTAAATAAAATTATTTTAAGCTGTTTCTGAAGCCACAAGACAGAAGATTCAGGCATGGAGGCAAATTGTTTTGCTGTGGCAGTTACAAACCCGTTACCATATTTCTCATCATGTGACTTTTCGGTGCGTTCCTTGCTGGAAGAGGAGGAGGAGGTTGTGTGTCTGCCCTAGATCCAGGCCTCGAGCTCCCTTCAGCGAGGCACCTTACGCATGGAATAGGAGGTTTCACCCACCTGAAACCTTCTAAATACAATATCAATGGTGAAAAACCAAAAACAAGAGAGAAAATAAAAACAAGATCATTAGTAAAAGTTCAACAAAGCAATTGAAATTCTTTGGATGTCTATTACATATGGGAATGAGGACAGTCTCAAGTCTGTAACATGGGAGACATGCAGAAGGGAGAGGGTTAATCAGGGCTATTGCATACAGCAGGGATTTTTGCTGGAAGAAAGGCTCTTCATTTTTTACAAAGAAAAATTTACTTCCATCTACTAGGAATATGCTGGCTTGAATTTTCGAATGCACTGATTACAAAAGAAATACATTGCATTTCACTCAAGAATATTTTCTTGTTTACTAAGTTCTCACAAAAAACAGAATAACATTTTTCAAACTAGGTGTCTCCAGAGCTCTGAAATAAAGAAGTCAGCAACCTAAGGCAGGCGCAATGTCTCAGCCTAAACCGATCTCTAAAGCTGCAGTGAAGTGCAATTCATGTTAGCTGTCCGCTTGGTGGGGTGACAATTAAGAGGAGCTTATCAAATATTTGTTCTATAAATTACCAATTAGATTTATCAGCTAAGATTGAAATCAATTACGACTCATTAGCTGGAAACCTACATAAGGTTAATCCAAAATGTCAGCAGAATTTATGAGCTATGCACGTCAACTAGTGCCTTTTAGCATGAGATGGTGCTGAAACGCCTTCTCCCTCCCTGGATGAAGCAGTCAAACAGACAGCTACGCTGCGCATACACTCCACGCATGAGCATGCGCGTGGGGCTCAGAGCGACAGGTGGGAGTTTCAGAAGCATTCTGGTTTCTCCCGACTCCTCACCCCTGCAGCGCGGTTGCGTAAGGTGGCTTGTAACAAGACAATCGCATTTATAATTTAGTTGTAAGTTATACCAAAAAGCTTTTCAGTAACCCAACCTGGTGTTCAAATTCGTTATTTGGAAATAGAATGCTAAAAGCCACCTTTCCACTTTGGCAAGTTTTCTTTCGATCAGTCCATTTCCCAAACAAACCAGCTTTATCCTTCTGACTTTTTTTAAGGAGGTGGGGTGGGGAGGAATAAAAGAAGGAAGTGAGGAGGGAAAGAAAGTAGACGACTAGGACCGGAAAAGAGGAGAAAGAACTTGGGGAAGGAGTAGGGACAAGAAGGGAAAGGATATTCCAATTATTAATTTGCAATCATTTTAACAGCCTTTCTTCCACTGTAAAAAGGGTGAGGAAGATGAAGGGAGGAAGGTTAAATAAGAATCTTAAATGCCAGTTACAGGGTAACATTTGGATGAGATTCTTCTCCACTTACAAGCCACAAAGGACTTAGAAGAACAGCATTTTCAATGGCACCTGCATCATATGGGAGTCTTGAGCCAAATCACAGGTGCTCTGCTTATCACCAGCAGGCGAGCCTCAGATTTGAAGGAATGTTATTTATTCCCACATAAGATCAGGACAGAGCCCATTGTTATAAAGATGATCTAGCTCAGCAGAGAGGCTCCGCAATGTTCAGGTTCTTGCTTTACCCCAGGATTTAGAACAGAAATGCCAAAGCCTGGCCCTGCTCTAGTCTGAGGCGAGTCATGCCGACAGCTTTTCTCAGTTTCATAGGGCTGTTTTGTGAAGATAGCTCAATGAGGAGTTGAAGACTTGGCAAAAAGTACAAGTTCTCATAACACTAATGTTTCAATGTATTCTATCAAACACCTACCTTGGCTTCTTCCAAGCGACCCAGGGCTTTGAGCAGGTTCCCCAGGTCACTGCGAACACAGTACAAATCCTAAAAATCAGAGATACTGTCAGTAATTATATTCTGCTTTGCTCATCAAAAAGATCTTGAAATCACTTCTATGCATCTAAGTCCGTGCCATTTTATCGTCAACAGAAGATACTGCTTAACAAACTCAAGTTCAAGACCATAATTCCACAACCCCAAATCCCAAAACCCCCCTCGATGGTTTAATCTGACCCAAACTGACATGATACGATAGAATTTATTCCTCACTTAGTAGAAATGCTCATATCTTTTGCTGTAGCAATATGAATATGTATAAAAGTGTTTTGCTATAAGGTACTCCTCTATATCCAGCTGAGAGTTTTACATGTGGTATATTTTCTAAAATCCTAAAAACTCTGAATTTTGTGTGTGTGGTACGAGGGATTGAATCCTGGGGTGTTATACCTCAGAACTACAGCCCCAACCCTTTCATTTTGAATCAGGGTCTCAGTAGGTTGCTGAGTCTTGCAAAGTTGCAGAAGCTGGTTTTCGTGTGTGTGTGTGTAGCACACATTACACATTACTGGGGATTGAACCCAGGGGCATTCTACCTCTGAGCTGCACACCCAGCCCTATTTTATTTTTTATTTGGAAACAACAAGGGTCTCAGTAAGTTGCGGAAGGCCTCACTAAGTAGCTGAGGCTGGCTGTGAACCTGTGATCCTCCTGTCTCAGCCTCTCGGGTACTGGAATTATAGGCGTGCGACACCGTGCCTGGCTAAAACTCTCAATTTCGAAATGCGCCTAGCCTCACCAGTTGCAGATAAAAGACTAAGGGATGTTACAAGAGCCTCTCCTCTATACAAATGTCAGCTGTTAAAAAAATGATTGAATATTTATTCAGCTATTTTATTCAGGGTTATGATGAATCACTCCTGCATCAAGGACCAAAAATTTTCCATAGCGGAAAAACAGTGCTGCACTTAGCAAGTGATTACCTATCAACAAACCTACCCTTTGGCTCTCAGGCATATTTAGAAACCTTGACTTCATTTCGCTCTTCGGCAAAAGGATTACCATCCAACCACAGCCTCCATCCTGACACCTGCCACCAGCTTACTCATTACTATTAAGTACCATCAGAGCTGAGTGGGTGAATAATGAAAAGCAGTTGACTCTGCTTTTTATTAGCAGCTCAATTGTGTTGCTAGTCATCTGACTCACCAGGCCATTCCTCAGTATGAGACATTCATGAGGACAGTGAGCTTACATTTTTATCTGTCCTTGTTTGCCTTTGTCAGTTGAATCTATCAGTCAACAAGCAGTGATAATGGCAATTCAGAGCGCGCTTATTCCCAGCGGTTCCATAGGTGAAGGAGCATTAAATTAATTCCTACAAAGTGAAACTTGCCAACTGTGTTGAAAAATTATCATATGTATTATTCCCTCTGTAACTGCATTATGGTTTCCAGAATCCGTTTATTTTTATTGATAAAAGGCTTTTATGAATCCGTTTATTTTATTGATAAAAGGCTTTTGTGGTATATACTATCATTCACGGGGTGAACCAAAAAGTCTGCCAGAGAAGTACTGGCTGCCATAGAAAACTCTTATACAGTTGGCCATACTGAGTCAGCTCCACGATTTACCTAAATACTGTCCCTCAAGCAATGACATGTCTTGGGAGAGTTCCATAAGCACAGACTGACACTAATTCCCAAAACATCACAGACAGCCAGGCGTGCTGACATACACCTGTAATTTCAGTATTTGGGAGGCTGAGACAGGAGGATCACAGGTTTGAGAGTAGCCTCAGCAAGTCGTAAGACTCTCATCAACCTAGGGGAGACTCTGTTTAAAAAATTAAAAAATAGAATAGGGCTGGGGTTTAGCTTTGAGTTTGAATACCCCTGGGTTCAATTCCCAGTACTACCAAAAAAAAATTGATATCTACTAGTCACCTTATTACAGACTTAACATCTTTAATTAATCTGAGTACTTTTGAGCCATATTTGTTCTCTCCAAAGCAATGAATCCTATAACCTTACTTTGTATAGTTTCCCTCTTAACTTTAATGATGTCACTCCACTACTTTGGCAGATATAACTGAATAATCTAGTATGTTTGCATGAGCTCCTTCTACTACTTGTTAATTGTGGTTATACATCTTTGGACTTTAACTCTTACGTGTTTTCTGAACCATAAGGAGCAGAAGTCTTAGAATAATTCTCCAACAATCACTGTAATGGCTACAAATTTTAGCGACCTGTTACCCAACTATTACCTTCTAACTTCGATATAAACTCTTGGATGAACTCATCCAAGTCTGACAGTACAACATCATCTAGATGCATGGCAGCTTACTAAGTCAGGTTAGTACAACACCCATAGTCAACATTGATTCTACTTAGGATTGCTATCAGAGAATCAGCAAGGCAGTTTGAGAAAAGGCTGAAACATAGCCTATTAAAATAGTGAAATCCAATTCTTTCACTTGGGGATTCAAACACGTATGTGTTAGGGTTATGAATACCTATTGTCTACAAAATGCAAGGCCACTACCCTTCTCCCTGAAAATTCAAGACCTAAAAGATCGACTTCTGCTTCATCTTAAGCATGTGCGAGGCAAGGGCCTGAGTTTGATTCCCAGCACTGCAAAAAAAACATGAACAAAATTTTACTTCAGCTGTCATATCAAAACAACACCTGCTAAGAAAACTGCATTTACCTGGAAGCCTTCATTCAATTTAATAATATGCCTGAAACTGCAGGGAAAAGAACTTAATTGAATCCTTATCACCAAGGGATCTGTAATCTATCTAGAAAGACAAGCCGCACACATACTGAATGCCCACGCAGTAGTAAAGGATTTTAGAAAAGTAGATGAGCTCAAAGAAGTTTCAGCTGGGTCTTGAAGAATGAGTAGAGGTTAACGAAGGAGAACATTGTAAACAAGGGCAAATCGTCTGAGTTAGCTGGCATGGTGGTACAAGCCTTCAATCCCAGTTCTTCAGAGAATAATGCAGAGAGACTGCATTCCAAGCCAGCCTTGGAAACCGAGTGAGGCCCTGTCTCAAAATTAAAAATAAAAAGAGCTGGGGGTGTAGCTCTGTGGTAGAGCACCCCTGGGCTCAATCCTTAGCGTCACAAAAAAATAAAAGGTAAGAAATTAGAAGTCAGCGTTTCCTGTATAACTACCTCTCCTAAGATAGCAACTTTCCTAACTCCTCTTAGAGCCCCCAGCCCTGCTCCCATTCCATCTCTCTCTATACATACCCATGAAGTAAAACCAGGTTGATAAAAAGCTACAGTAGTTCTCAATTGGCTCTCAAATTAAATTCCAACTCCTCAGCCACTCTATTCTTTTGAAATCTTCCAATTGACTCTGCTCTACTACACTCACTTCTTGTTACTACTTGACTCAGCACTTCAGCCAAGGAAGTCTACGTGCTATTTACCTTCCTACAGAATGCTTAGGTTAGAAGCACCCACTCGAGGAAATCTTCTGATTAATACTCTCCAACAATAATCATCCGAGGAGCTTACATCTTTTTTCCTTTGTGGGTCAGATCTGTCTCATATGGTAACTCACAACTTTCTGTCCACCACAACACATCTCCAAGTCCTCCAGCACTGTATACACAATAAGCACTCGAATATTTAAATGCGATGTTTGCAAGGCAACCTTAACCAAAAGCAGAATAGTGAAGAATAGAAACGTGGCTCACCGAAGCTCCAACTACATAAGTGACTCTCACAACAATAACGTGACAGTAACACTTGATGGTCAGGATGCCAGCAGCTGCGTGGTGCAGCCACCATCAAAGCAAAAGCAAAGCTTCAACAGCCTATAGACTCAAACAACTGCTGAGGGCACCTCAGGGTTACAGCCATTACACAAAGAACCACCTTATACGTAATTCAGAAATGGAACTGCCAGGTTTGGGCAACTCTAGTGAGCTATCATGCAAAGAACACCAAATGTACCTTTACATATGATGGGCTATAATATTAACAAAATTATTAAACCACCCCAAATAACACAAGACAATTCAGAATATAAAAACATGAAACAGTGCTATGTCTTAATTACATCGTGGAGAATAACTTTTAAGGTGACCTATCTACTGGTTATTTTTTGTTTTGGCACTGGGGATTAAACGCAGGGGCATTATACCTCCAAACTCCATTCCTAACCCTATTTTATTCTTTTTTTTTGGAACAGCATCTGGCCAAGTTGTTGAGGCTGTCCTCAAACTTTTGATCCCCCTTTCTCAGCCTCCCAAGCACTGGAATGACAGGCTGTCCTATCACAATCCCCCGTATCGACTCATTTAAAAAGATAAATGAAGCCCAGTATGATCATGCACACTTGTAATCCCAGTACTTGGGAGGCCAAGACAGGAGAACCACAAGTTCCTGGACAGCCTCAGCTACTTAGGCCCTTTGCAACTTAGTAAAACTCTGTTTCAAAATAAAGAATAAAAAAAAATAGGGGTAGAGATGTAGCTTGTAGGTAGAATGTCCCTCAGTTCCATTCCTGGTACCACAAAAAATAAAAATAAAAAGATAAATGAGCGCCGGGCGTGGTGGCGCACGCTTGTAATCCCAGCATTTGGGAGGCTGAGACCAGAGGATCGCAGTTCAAGGACAGCCTCAACTACTTAGTGAGGCGCTTTGCAACTCAATGAGACTTGGTTTCAAAATAAAGAATAAAAAATAGGGCAAGCCAGGCATGGTAGCGCACACTTGTAATCCCCGCGCTTGGGAGGCAGAGACAGGAGAATCTCGCAGGTTTGAAGCCAGCCATGCGCTGGCTTAGGAGACCCTGTTTCCAAATAAAAAAATGTAAAAAGAGGTCTGGGAGTGTAGCCCGGAGGTAGAAGGGCTTCCAGGAACCCCAATACCACCACAAAAAAAAAAAAAAAAAATAGGGTAGGGGGTGTAGCTCGGAGGTCGAATGCCCCTGGGTTCCATCCCCAGAGCCGCAAAATTAAAAAAAAAAAAAATTACAGCCAAAAAACTCAAATAACCTAAATTTCTTTTAACTTTAACTATTTTTCACAGAATGCTGACTGTATCGATGATTCATGTCCAATGTATTAATGATACATGATGCACTAAGCATAAAAAACTCATGCTGGGCATGGCAGTGCACACCTGTAATTGCAATACTCGGGAGGCTAAATAGGAGGATCACAGATTTGAGGCCAGCTTCAGCAATTTAATGAAGCCCTCAGAAACTTATACCCTATTTCAAAATAAAAAAATAAAATGGAGATGGGCGTGGTGGTGCACACTTGTGATCCCAGGATTTGAGAGGCTGACACAGGAGGCTCACGGTTCATGGACAGCCTCAGCTACTTAGGCCTTCTGCAACTTAGTGAGGCCCTGTTTCAAAATAAAGACTAAAAAATAGGACTAGGGTGCAACTTGAAGGTAGAATGCCCCTGAGTTCGATCCACAGTACCGCAAAAAATTAAATAAATAAATAAAACGGTGCTGGGAGTGTAGCTCAGAGGTAGAACACCCCTGGGTTCAATCCCCAGTAGCCTCCTCCTGCACCTACACACACACACAAAAAAAAATCAAGCACTAAATTATCAACAGGCATTTGACAGTAAGCTTACTGATAAATCCCAATACTTGGGAGACAGAGATAGGGGGATAGCAGGTTCAAAGCCAGCCTCAAAAGTTTTGTGAGATCCTGTTTCAAAATTTAAATTGAAACATGATCACCATGGTACATTTTGGTGAAATCAAAGGAGTTTGCACAATCCTATTCTCATCTTGCCGGTAAATACAGAGAAATAAAGTAGCACCATCCACTAGCAGAAACACAGATTCAGATAAGGACTCATGGCTGTTCAACACCATCAAGAGGTGATCTTATGATTTATTTTAGGACTACCTCCGGCCTGTGGTGGGGCATGATGTAAGCGTCCTGAACATTACGTATTAAACAGCATGATTCCAGCTCCCACTTTAGTTTTCCCTTCTCAATAGACTCTTATGGTTTACTCATTATAGTCTTTTTTTATATGTGTGTGGGGGACTGGGATTGAACCCAGGAGCAAGCTACCTCTGAGCCCAGCACTATTTTATTTTTATTTATTTTTGGTGGTACTGGGGTTCCTGGAAACCCTTCTACCTTGGGACTACACTCCCAGACCTATTTTATACTTTTTTATTTGGAAACAGGGTCTCTTAAGCCCTGGCGGCTGGCTTCAAACCTGAGTGATCATCCTGTCTCGTCTCCCAAGCGCGGGGATTACAAGCGTGTGCCATTTTTTATTTTGATACAGGGTCTAAGTTCTTGAGGCTGGCTGCAAACCCGTGATCCTCCTGTCTCAGCCTCCCAAGTACTGAGATAAAACCTACGGGCATTCTACCACCAAGCTACACCCCCAGCCCTTTTTATTGTTTTGACCCATGGTCTCACTAGGTTTCTGAGGCTGTCCTGGAACCTGCAATCCTCCTGTGTCAGCCTCCCAAGTACTGGGATTACAGGTGTGAGTCACCACACCCTGCAACTCAACAAAGTCTTACAATATACTCTTTGGTATACTATCAGCAGCAATGACTGCTCTACTGTACACATAAACTAAACACCTGATCCAAGAATATAAGTGTTACGTGGAACCAACCCTGGTTAATAATAAAGGGAAAGAACTTACTGTACCCTTACAGCTAGGTATACAAGATGAGCCCTAAAGCCTCAGGAAGAATGGGGTCCAGGCCCCAGTGGCAGCACCTTTAGAGTTGCCTAAATTTTTTATTAATAACTCATCAAATAGTACAATAAAAATTACAGTCACACAGGGTGTGATGGCGCACACCTGTAATCCCAATATTTGGGAGGCTGAGACAAGAAAATCACAGGTGAGACGTTCATCACCTTATCAAGACTGTTTCCCAATAAAATATAGAACAGAGCTAAGGGTACAGCTCAGAGGTAGAATGACTCTAGGTTCCATCCCCAGTACCAACAATAATAACTAATAATAACAGTTAATATATTTTATGACAAAAAGATCTCAGATCTAACTGCGTCAGATGACCGATGTGTTTTAGTTTTTACAACGATCCTCCAAAGTAGAAGGTATCATTTCCACTTATACCAATTTTAAAAAAAATGCTGCTAGGGGTGGTGACACATGCCTGTAATCCCAGTAGTTGAGAGGGTGAAACAGAAGGATCACAGCTCCAGCAAATGAGCAAGGTCTTTGGGAACTTGAGACCCTGTTCCCAGATAAAAAATTAAAAGTGCTGGGGATATAAACTTGGAGGTAGAATGTCTCTGGGTTCAATCCTCAGCACCACACACACACACACACACACACACACACACAAAATTAATTGCTAAATCATTTATCAGAACATATCCAAAGTTAATCAAAACAGCCTAAAGAAACAATGTCATGTCTTGTGTTTTTATGGGTATTATTTTAAAAAATTGACATAGTTTCTTGTAAGGATAATTTTTATCCTTTTTAACATAACTTGCTAGATATGATTTTTTTTGGGGGGGTGGCGCTGGGGATTGAATTCAGGGCATTCTATCTCAGAAATACATCCGAACCCATTTTATTTTCTACTTGAAGACGGTCTCACCAAGTTGAGAGCCTCACAAAGTTGCCGAGGCTGGCTTCGAACCTGTGATTCTTCTGTCTCAGCCTTCCAAGTACTAGTTTTACAGATGTGTGCCACCACACTCAGCAACATGCATTTAAATACAACACAGACCAGGTCTCAGCCACTTCACCAGGTAAGTACATACACTTTCCACATTTGACTTTATCCCATGCTAAACACCATTTCATTGTCTGAAGTATCAAACTGTTTTTTTCTTTTGGGAAAATAACCATTCCATTTTTACTTACAGGATTGTACTGAAGAGCAGAGACATAAGCTTGTACTGCTCCTTCCATGTCTCCTGCTGCTACCAATGCAGCTGCCAGGTTGATATAACCATCGATGAAATCAGGTTTGAGACGCAATGCATGTCGGTAATGTTCAATTGCTTCCTGTAACTGCCCTCTTTCCTTGTACACGTTCCCCAAATTTGAATAGGCTTCTGCCAGAAGGGGATTCTGTTTAATTGCCAGGGTGCTAAAGTGAGCAGATCTGGAAAAGGCAAAAGCATTAATACATGGAAATGCATATTACAGAAAAGAAATGGATGACCCATATGCAACTGTAACAGTTTCTGAATAGCCTGTGCCTATGCTATTGGTAATAAACATTACCTTTTAACTGTCTTATAGCAAGAAAAATGCTGGAAATCTGTTTAGCAAAAGTGAAAGTCTTCCAGAGTTCAAATTACAAAGCTGAGCCAGGTGTGGTGGTGCACACTCATAATCCCAGCATGCTTGGGAGGCTGAGACCGGAGGATCCCAGGTTCAAAGCCAACCTCAGCCACCTAGCAAGGCCCTCCTCAACTGAGACCCTGTTTCCAAATAAGAAATAAAATCGGGCTGGGGATATAACTTGAAGGGAGAATACCTCTGGGTTCAACCCCTAGTATCAAATTAATAAAAAAAATAGAAAGCTTTTGTTATGAGATAAAATTCTTACCAGAGTCCTATTACCAAACCGACACATTATAAATCATGGTCATCAGCTGGGCGTGGTGGGGCACTTGTAATCTCTGCGCGCTTGGGAGGCTGAGACAGGAGGATCGCATAGGTTTGAAGCCAGCCTCAGCTACTTAGTGAGGCTCTTGGCAACTCAGTGAGACCCTGTTTCCAAATAAAATATAAAATAGGTCTGGGAGTATAGCCCGGAGGTAGAAAGCCTCTGGGTTCCACCTCCAGGATCACACACACACACAAAAATCAATCAATTAATTAATTAAATATGGTCATGAATAAGGATTAAGAATGAAGCTGGGCATGGTGGCACACACCTGTAATCCTAGTACTTGGGAGGCTCAGCAACTTAGTGAGACCCCTCAATGACCCTGTTTCAAAACAAAAATAAAAATAAAAAATAAAAAGGGCTAGGGTATAGCTCAGAGGCAGAATGCCCCTGGGTTCAATCCCAGGTACAAAAAGGGGGGGGGGTCAAAAATGAAAATGCTACATGTTTGAGTCTCAGCTGACAACACCAGAATGACTATTTTTAAAAAAGAAGCACAAATTACAAATTCTTCCCTTTTGATTAATCCAACTGAGTAACTAAAAGAAACACTTGGTAACAACTTAATGCCAGTTCTCAACGTGAACTACATATGCACTATGTATGTTCCTACCACAGTATACATATCATCATTTCTGAACATTTCAGTCCCTCACACTAAAACATCCTATAAAGGTTACACTGGATGCTCAGATGTAATAAGTTATTACCTCAAGAGTTAATAAAGCAGCAGACACAGGTAGAAAAATCTAGGAAAAGTCCCCAGTCATACAGATAGTATCACCACCACACAAAAAGAGGGAGAAAAAACAGGCGGCTGGGCATATCAGAAGTAGGCAAAAGAGCAGACGTGCGTTGGTAGCTCAGCTGAAACCCAGTACCGGAAAATGTTCAAGTTCGAATAATTATCACTTTTAAGCTCTGCACCCAGAAACAGGTCCCCCCACATCTCCTACCTGTCCAGCCTTCGACACTGGAAGTGTATAGATGAAAGTAATAAAAGCACACCAGTATTGTCTGGCTCTTGTCTCCAGAGCTGCATGCAGTGTCTCTCAGCTGCCTCAAAATCTCCTGCCTGATACTCTCGATGTGCCAACTCAGCTAACCCTTGGAAGGAAAGCATACGTTTCGTTGGTTCTGGAGAATCATCAAAACATTTGAGGGAAGGAGGGGGGAAAACAAAAAGTTAGAAATGCAAACCAAAAAAAATGTAAAAATATGGTATATTAAACTTAAAGATGAAAATGCTTGAAACTATGTAAAGCACTAGAGTGTTCTGCCTGTTATTTATAGCTCCAAGTTAACAAATACTGAATAGGCATCTTTAGAATTCACCCATTTATACTTTCTTTGCCAAAACACATAGTAATATTTACTTCCATGTGAAATTACATCTTAAATATTTTGTACTTTTAAATTATAAATCAAAAATAGCATCTAAAGATTCACTGAACATTGTTCCTTACACATTAGTTAACAAGAGTAAAACAAAATATTAAAATGTGCAATCTGCAAAGGTCACAAAGATTTGATGTTAGAATAACATACTGTGAAACTTAAAACTCTGCCCTATGTTTCAGGTTGCATTGCTAAGGGGTGGAGTAATGGTAACCATCTATCTCAATGTGGGTGGGGACACCGGATGTGTTTTTAATTCTTTATATTGAGGGGTTTATATATTTCACAACTTAATTTCTTTTAAAAAGAGGGACACCGGAGCCTGACATTGTCAAAGCAGCTAATGAACAATCATTCATTTGTCAAGAACCAAAATACATAATGGGGCCACCAAACCTTTTAAATAAAGACCCAAGAATATACTGCTCACCTACCATCCCAAACCCGGAGCTAAATTAACTAAATTCCACGCAAGCGGGTTTAACGCTAACATTTTCCAAAGGGCTCTGGCACTGACTAAAGGATTAAGACATTGCAAACAAACCTATGTATTAACCAAGCAGTAAACCCGCAAGGGTTAAAAAAAAAAAAAAAGCCTCGGAACTTCGCAGGGCTTCCAGCAACTTTGTGAGACCCCCGTTTCCAAATAAAAAATAAAACCGGGCTGAGAGCGTTGTTGGAAGGTAGAATGCCTTGGGATTCTATCCTCGACACAGTGGGGGGGGGGGAAGAAAAAGATTCCAGTATAAAACACTAGATAGGAAAAAAGCAAAATTAAAAATACATAAAAACACGTGGTTTTGTGTTTCTTAACACAGATACCTAATGATTAAGGGCACCGCTAAATCCCAAAAGGGGTGGGGGGGAGCAACCTGCCTTAGTGTAAAATTGTAAATAGTTATCTAAACAGTGATACATTATTGGGAATTCAACCACAGCGCTTTCACTGTATGGCTAGAACGGGAAACCACGGACATATTACTTAATTTTACCAAGGTCACCGTGACAAGCTCAAATTTGAGCCTCGCTCCCCACCACTAGACCTGAAGAGTATTTTTGATACTCCGGAAAGCAAAGTAAAATTTCCCGACAGAATGCACAGCTGACCAGGAAAACAAAGAACAGAAAGACTCGCGTCGGAATCCGTGGGAGGTTAGATCGCTACCAGAAACTAGACAATTACATTTTTGACAAGTCTCTGGGACTTCCTCGCTCCTTAATTGAACACCTGACTTTGACGCTTTTCCAAGCCTCTTATCTGCTATTTGAACACTTGGAACGACCACTTCCTCAAATAAAATAACGCAGAACAGGACGCGGCAGCACAGAACCTAGTACAGAATTTTAAATCTCTGCAAATCACGGTGGGAGGTGGGAAGGGGCGAACCGACTAATTATGAGTCCCACTCCCTACAATCACGGACAAGGTGCTGCTGAAGACTTATTGCACAATGCCCAAAACCGGTGACCAAAACCCTGGACACATCTCAACTGCGGAACTACCAAAAAATAACCTCGTGGGAAACCTTAGAACCGCAGCCCAATTCCCCACCCCCTTCCGCCCCAAACAGCCTCAATTCGGAAAGTCGGTCGAAGGACATTCCTATAATTTGGTTGTTTTCTTATATTTAGTGCCAAGTGACCGCGACTGAATTCTCTACAAGGGCAGCCGCCTTGCGCTTGTGCAGCTCACTCCAGTTGCTTTACAAACTCTTCAAGCAAGGATGGAAACTTAAAAAAATATATATATATATGTACACTCTATGAATAAAGAGATACTGAGCTCAAGAATGGGGATGGAAGACCCAGAGGCGGCGGCGGAGGAATACATCGAGAAAGTAACACAAAGCAAGAATTGGGCGGGCAGGGGTGGTCAATGCCAAAGCTGCAGCACCCGGGGTGTTTCTCCCCCAGATAGGAAGCGGACTGGAGGGTTGGCAACCTCGAGAAGGGAAGGGTGTGGTTCCCCGCGGGCGGGGAAGGGCGGCGGGGTGGGAGACGCAGGCAGGGGGCAGCGGGTGGAATTGGGCAAAGAAAACCCCTGGAAATTTCCAATCTCCACTGGGACCGCTCAACCGCAAAAGCCCCAGAAAGCCGCTGCCCAGCGAGGCGCCGCTCAACGTCCTCTCTTCTGGAGGTTCCTTGGAGCCCATCGACGAGCCTCTGCTAGTCTGGGCGCGATGCAAAGTGAGGATGCGATTACATGGACACGGTATCCCCGCCCTAGGCTGGCAGCGAGGGACCCGACGTGGCCGGGGGCCGGGGGCTCGAGGGGAAGGCGGGAGGGAGCGCACAGGGCAACCGGCTGAACTGCGGAGCCAGCGGTTGCGAAGGAGATGGAAAGGGCAGGGATTCCAACGCAGTCCATTCCAAGACATTCTAAGCGCGCACGTGTGGCAGGGGCGTCCCGAGAGAGTGGGGTAGCCAGGACGTTTCTGGGGCGAAAGAGCAGGGAAGGAAGCAAAATGCACAGGAGCGAGAAAAAGGCGAGCTGCGGAAAACAGACGACAGCGGGACGCCCGACCAGATGCCAGTGGACCACCATGGAATGGGGATGGTTAGAGGGGAGGGAGGGAGGGAGCGATGAGCGGTCCAGGACGGCGCCAGACCCCAACGGGGCGTCTGCCAAGGTAGAATCGGACACTGGTACCTGTGCTGTCGGCCACGTTGCCCACGGAAGACGCCATCTGGAGCTTCTTGGGGGAGAGCAAGAAAGGGGTAATGGACTCCAACTGCCGCCACTACTGGCAAGAATGTTTCTGGAGGTAGTAAGAAGAAGGCAGCAGCTGTAGCAGGGGTTTGGAAGCCTTGCGCGGCGGCAGCAGTTACAGGCTTCGAACCTTAGGAACTCTAGTTGGCCATCTACCTCTCACGGTCTTGAAATGGCGGCGAAGGCTCCTCGGCCGAAACAACACGGGCCGGAACTACTTTCTGTTACAATCAAGTACCCTCGCGGAAGTAGCGCGGTAACCATCCTACCAACAAAATGACTATACTCAAAGTCACCGGCTCTTGCGTAACCTTCCGCGCTGGGACCATTGCGACAAACAGGATTGTGTCCAGAGCGCATGCGACAACCCTGTCAACCCTCCCAATTAGGGCGCTGTGTGGGGCAGTAGGGTCCCAAGTTTTTTTCTTTTTCTTTTGAGTAAAGGCGGAAGAGCAAGAAAGAGCCGCACGCACGTCGGGGACATTTGGGCCAAAGTGCGGTAAAATATTAAGTGGGCTACCTACTCAATAATGTCAATATTTATAGGAATGCCAAAGGCGTTCGAAAAAGTTGAATCAACTTTTTGGGTGCAAAATTGGGTAGTTACAGAGCCGACGGGTGGGTTCCGAACAAGTCCTTTCAAGCGATTGTATTTCAAAGACGGAACCGTGCGAAATGATGGGGGAGAAGGTTTCGATTTGGACACTTCTTAATTCTGACTCCTCCCATTGATTTAAGCACTTCGGTGAAAAAGACTGATACTTTCTCGGGGCCGGATGAGCCCAAACATCTCCGATTTGGGTCGTATATCCCGAAATCTCAAAATCGTTTGCATGTTCAGGAGAGCTCTACTCAAGAGTACCAGGGAAGATGCTTAACAATTCAGGGGCGTGCAGAGAGTTCGCACAGCCGAGAGCAAGCATAAAAATGTTAAACATGATTCATTTCCATCAATTCCGTGACTCTTCTCTGAGCTGTGACTTCATCACCAAACAGCTCGCAAAATCGTCAGAATCCAAGATTCCTTTGAGCTCAAAGCAATTAGGCAGTGCTAAATGACTTCACTTGCCATCTGTCTAAAGCTCACATCTAGAGAGACTTAGGAATTGCCTTCCTTTAACAAATCGACTCTTAGGATGCTCCTGCAGTTTCAAGTCAGTGTTCAGACATTTTGTCACACTGTTAGGAATTTATACCTCATCTTTTGTTCCGAAAAGGATCTAAGGTAGCTTGTCAGACGGCCAAGAATTATTAGAAAGCACTGGGGGCTACAGATTGGTCCGCTCAAAGCCTTTTTATTTCAAAAAGTTCTTTTATCTAAGAAAGCAAGTCAATGGATGTCTTCAGAAAGCTTCCTTTAGCCCTTTGGCTACATCAATAACCTAAGTCTTCACTTTTATAGGCACAGTTGACATACTGTTCAGTATCAGTGGAAAAAATAACTATTCCTAATTTCCTCCATCCCATAATTAAGAGCCGCATCATGCAGCAGAAGACAAAATTCACTGCACAGAATCACCTGGTCATTGGGCAACAACCTCTTCCTAAAGTTTGGTTTAACTAGGAATGACCGCCCACAAGTGCCTAAAGAACCCCAGCTTTTCAACTTTTAGAACAGACTTCTCAGATTCCACTGGCAGATGCTTAGGCCTTAGTGATGAGCAGGTGCTAGTTAATTAGGCAAAACTTTTCTTGTTAAATGTCAGGTCAGGCGCCCAGCCGGGTAGGCTATTTGGCTCACAGATAACTTGTGCTCTGAAGTTTCTTATCCCAGAAGAGTTAAGAGATACTTTGATACATTTTGCTACTACAGAAAGCTGGATGCTGGGGCTCTTAGTAGTTCTATGAGAAGAAGGAGGAGGAGGGGGGAGGGGGAGGAGGAGGGAGAGGAGGAGGAGGAGGGAGGGGGAGGAGGAGGGGGAGGAGGAGGAGGAGGGAGGGGGAGGAGGAGGGGGAGGAGGAGGAGGAGGGAGGGGGAGGAGGAGGGGGAGGAGGAGGAGGAGGGAGGGGGAGGAGGAGGGGGAGGAGGAGGAGGAGGGAGGGGGAGGAGGAGGGGGAGGAGGAGGAGGAGGGAGGGGGAGGGGGAGGGGGAGGGAGGGGGAGGAGGAGGGGGAGGAGGAGGAGGAGGAAGAAGAAGAAGAAGAAGAAGAAGAAGAAGAAGAAGAAGAAGAAGAAGAAGAAGAAAACGAACTTCAAGAACTCCTTCAGGTACCTTCCAGGAATAGCATCTGGATGGCTGACTTTGAAGGACTTATTCAGCCGACGAGCATCCCTTCTTCAGCCACTCTAGCATTTACTAGGATCTCTATGCGCAAGGCACTATGGGGACATAAAATGAACAAGACAGGATCCTTGCCTTCAAGGAACCCGAAGCCTAGTTTGGTAGACACAAAAAGCCACTGGTGAACAATACAGAAGAGTATTATTTAGGCAATAAAATACATTCGCCTCTAAATATCTGGGGAGGAAAACAGTCACTTCAGGCTGGAGGGGTTAAGAAGGCTTGACCTAGGCACTGAAGGAGGTGTTGTGTGTGTTTGCTCTCTTTCGCACTGATTTCTGGTTATCTATTCTTTTCTCCCTTTTAAGTACAGCAACTGAAGGGGGGCATGGTGGCGCACGCCTGCCTATAATCCCAGTACTTAAGAGGCTGAGACAGAAGGATTGCAGGTTCGTTTAAGGACAGCCTCAGCGATGCAGCAAGACTGTCAGCAGCCTAGCGAGACTAGTTTCAGGAAAAATAAAACTAAAAAGTGCTGTACCTCAGAGAAAGAATGCCCCAGGGTTCAATCCCTTCTACCAAAACGCAACAACAGCATAAAAAAGCAGCAATTGTAAATAGAGAATGACCTGTAAATAAATCAGCTCCCTCTTCATCTCCAATCCCAAATTTTGCCACTCCAATAACACCACTAATAGTCGGGCATGGTGGTGCACACCTGTAATCCCAGTACTTGGGAGGCTAAGACAGGTGGATCACAGGTTCGAGAATAGCCTCAGTTAGTAGTGAGACTCTCATCAACCTAGTGAGACCATGTTTCCAAGAAAAAAATAAAAACTAGGACTGAGGGTGTAGCTCAGAGGTAGAATCCCCTGGGTTCAACCCCCAATAACCCCCAAGAAATAAATAACACTACTAATGGCATATTCCATTTCTGTGTAATAAATCGCCAGGAACTTATTGGCTTAAAATGCACAAGTAGCGCCAGCACTGCTGGAGTGGGCAGGGAGATGCACTGCCCCGCCACAGCAGCTGAAAACTGGCTCTGAAGGCTACGTGAAGCTGCAAGCCACATAAACGTAGCCTCTCGGGCTTCCCGTGCGCTTGGGAAGAATATTCCAGAGAGAATCTGGGCTTAATTAGGTAACCAGTCACAACGAAGGAAACTAGTCTCAAACTTTCCAGGGGGAAAAAAGCCTTTCGGAAGCCGGGTGTGGTGCCGCACGCTTGTAATGCCAGCATTCTGGAGGCTGAGACCAGAGGATTGCAGTTCGCCACCAGCTTCGGCTACTTAGTGAGGCCCTTTGCAATTCAGTAAGACCCGGTTTCAAATTAAAGAATAAAAACTTGGGCTGCGGGTGCAGCTCGGAGGTAGAATGCCCCTGGGTTCCATCCCCAGTACTGCAAAAAAAAAAAAAAAAAAAAAAGCCTTCTGGAAATCTTTTAACCTAAATAAAGAAAAACCTGATGTGGGAGTAAGTCATCACTAGCCAGTGAATTTGGAAAATGATTACTTATTTGATAGCTGCAATAATAAAAATAGGGCCAGCTGTCATATCCACAGTAAAGATGGAAAAAATACCCAAGTCAAACTGTGAAGCCCTAATGGACATATTCAAAGGGAGCTTTCTAGCCAGTGGCGGTGGTGGTTATGCACCCCGGTAATCCCTCACACACACAGAGGCGCTTTCTGCAAAACAAAAGCAGAAAGCAATAGGGAGTGCACCCTCCTGAGCTCTGCTTATATAGGGCACCTTTTCCATCCTTAAAGATGTGATGAAAAATAAGGAGCTCAAAGCCAGTAAGGTCCGCTTCCCGCTACCCAGGTGACTTCTTCCCTACAAACTCTGATAAAATGCCTATGGAATGGAGATGAGAGGCAAAGCCTTGGTTCATTCTTCCAGTCCTAGTCCATCATAGGATTCAGAAAGATTTTCCAATTTTCATTCCAAAACTGTGAAAACATCAACATAAACCAGACGAGGTGGCACATATCTATAAGCCTGGTACTTGGGAGGTGGAGACAGAAGGATCTTAGGTTTGAGACCAGCCTCAGAAACTCAGTGATAAAAAAAAGGTCTGGGAATATAGCCCAGAGGTAGAAAGCCCCTGGGTTCCCCCCCTAGTACCAAAAAAAAAAAAAAGAATAAAATAAGAGTTCAGAGTTTCAGAATGGAGACTCGCAGCCAAACGTGGTGGCACACGCTTGTAATTGTAGTGCTCGGGAGGCTGAGACAAGAGGATCGCAAGTTTGAGGACAGCCTCAGCAAAGCTCTCAGCAACCTGGTAAAACTCTGTTTCCAAATAAGAAATGAAATCACTCTGGGGGATAGCCCAGATGTAGAATGTCTCTGATTTCAATTCCCAGTATCACACACACACACACAAAAAGAATGGAGACTTGTTTTATCTTGGTAAATATGCTCCTATAATTATTGGACTTGGGCCTCAGGACTTTGTTCTATTTTCTGGGCCTTCAGATAAGAAGCTGTATCCCTTGCAAGGATACAATTGTATCCCTTGCAAGGCAATTGTATGGAAGTTTCTGTAGTTTCTGTAGTTTCTTATTAAGTAGGAGGAAATTCTTCCCCTAATGATGAGAATCACGTAAACCAGGACCTGCTTGTGGCCCAGGGTACTTTGTGGGTCTGTCAGTGGATGGCTCTCCATTGGTCTCACAGGAATTGCACGGCGGAGCCCAAGAGTGAGTCAGGATGACTTCTTTTTTTTGCGGGTCTGGGGATGGAACCCAGGGACATTTGACCTCTGAGCTATACCTCCTGCCCTATTTTTTATTCTTTATTTTGAATCCGGTCTCACTGAGTTGCAGAGGGCCTCACTAAGTAGCTGAGGTTGCCCGCGAACCGCGATCCTCCAGGTCTCAGCCTCCCGAATGCTGACATTACAAGCGAGCACCACCACGCCCGGCCTAGGATGACCTCTGTTCTCACTGTTTCTAGCTGCAATGCAGAAGGAACAAAGACAAGATTTCAGTGGACTCACCTGCAAAGATGTCTGTGTGTCTGAAAGTCCTCTCGTGTGAATTTTGATCCTGTCCCTGTTCCTAGGATTGCAAGAATTTATAACACCATGCAAAGTAGTGGTAATATGGTTTTGACAAGACTTACAGAGAAATTTAAAAACCTGCAAAACAAGGATAGCAGTAGGGACCAATCACATGCTGGATTGCAGAAGAGAAGCTAACAAATATACTAGATAGCTTTTTGTTTTGTACAGGATAGTCCTGATGACTATTATCTTTGTGCGTGTGTGTGTGTGTGTGTGTGTGTGTGTGTGTGTGTGAGAGAGAGAGACAGACAGACAGACAGACAGAGGACTAAACACAAAGGTAATCTACCCTTGAACTATACCCCCAGCTGATGTGCGTGTGTGTGTATGTGTGTGCATGTGCATGTGCGTGTGTGTATGTGTGAAACTGAGGATTGAACCCAGGGGCATTTTATGTCCAAGCTACACCCCTAGCTTATTTATTTATTTATTTATTTATTCATTCGTTCATTCATTTTTGTGGTATTAGGGGTTGAACCCAGGGGCCTTCTACCTCTGGGCTATACCCCTAGCCCTATTTTATTGTTTTATTTGGAAACAAGGTCTCCCTAAGTTGCTGACAGTGTTATTAAGTTGCTGAGGCTGACTTTGAACCTGAGATCCTCCTGTCTCAGCCTCCCAAGAACTGGGATTGCAGGTGTGTGCCGCCATGCTTCTGGCTCCCGTGTCCTTTTTCTGTGTTTTTTTTTTTTTTTCATTTATTTTGAAATAGGGTCTCACGAAGTTGCTGAGGGTCTTGGTAAGTTGCTGAGGCTAGTCTCAAACCTGTGATCCTCCTGTCTGAGCCTCTGAAAGACTAGAATTAGAGGCCCCATAACAATTACTTTTCGTTTCTTTGTTTTTTTTGGTACTGGGGAATTAAGCCTAAGGGTGTTCTAGTCTGAGCTACACCCTCAGTGCTTTTTTATTTATTTATTTACTTACTTATTGTGATGGTGAGGAAAGAACCCAGAGGCTTTCTACCTCCGGGCTATACTCCCAGACCTATTTTCTATTTTATTTGGAAACAGGGTCTCACTAAGTTGCCGAGAGCCTCACTAAGTAGCTGAGGCTGGCTTCGAACCTGTGCGATCCTCCTGTCTCAGCCTGCCAAGTGCTGGGCTTACAAGCGTGCGCCACCACGCCTGGGTCCTTTTTATTTTTATTTTTTTTTTGAAACAGGGTCCACTAGGTTACTGAGCGTCTTGCTAAGTTGCTGAGGCTGTCCCCAAACCTATGATCCTCCTGTCTCAGCTTCCCAAGTACATGGATTATAAGCATGCACCACCACACCCGGCTTTATTTTTTATTTTGAGACAGGATCTCACTAAGTTGCTGAGGGGCTCGCTAAGTTGCTGAGGCTGGCTCTGAACCTGCGATCCTCCTGTCTCAGCCTCCTAAGTACTGAGATGACAAGCGTGAGCCAGCACGCCCAGCCCCATAGACATTAAGCTTGAGATTTCACTCCCACTCCACACTAGAATTAACCACTCAAATGGTAGGTTTTGTTTTTATGAACAACCAGATGTGGAAGGACAATTAGTAGATCAATGGAACATTCAACCAGGGACTCTGCCAATGGCACTTTTTGTTATTCAGCATCTCAAGTGCCGGGATCTGCAATTTACTCATCAGACTGACCCGTCCAGTATCACAATTCACGTAGCATTGTTCTTTGCAGTACCCGTGTCATTTGGTTATGTCAGCATACCAGAACAGACTTATTTCAAAAACTGCTTGTACCATGCAAAACAAAGGATAATTTATAGGAGCGGCGTTGCTGAGAGATGACGAGAACCCTGCACCTTGCACTTTGGTATAAAAAAAAAGGGAGACTGAAATACAGTGGATAAGCTTTCATTGCTATGGAAACATTTTTGTGTGCGTGCTGTTTTATTGTGGCACCTTCTAGGTGATCAGCTGCATCGAGATGAAGAGCTGAATATTTTCTTCCCAGCCACTGGCTGCCAGAAACTCATTAAGTAGTTGAAGGACACAAACTTCATACCTTGTGTGTGTGTGTGTGTGTGGTACTGGGGTGGAACCCAGGGGCTTTTCTACCTCCGGGCTACACTCCCAGACCTATTTTATACTTTATTTGGAAACGGGATCTAACTAAGTAGCCGAGGCTGCTTCGAACCTGCGCGATCCTCCTGTCTCAGACTCCCAAGCGCGGGGATGACAAGCGTGCGCCACCACGACCCGCCTAACTTCATACCTTTCACAGGAAACCTATGGCCACAGAGGTTGCCATGGATCTGTGGATGAAGAACAGAAGGGTTCTGTGGTCTGAATCAGTGGTGGGAATGACAAAGATTTCCCATGAACCAGATTATCTTGACCCACAGCCATGTTTGCCTACTACTGGGGATGGAACCCAGGGACATTCAACCTCCGAGCTACACCCCCTGCCCTATTTTTTATTCTTTATTTTGAAACCGGGTCTCACTGAGTTGCAGAGGGCCTCACTACGTAGCTGAGGCTGTCCGCGAACCGCGATCCTCCAGTCCCAGCCTCCCGAGTGCTGGGATTACAAGCGCGCGCCACCACGCCCCGCTAAGAGGCATTCCTTTTATAGAAAAAGGAAAACTGGGGAGAGAAAGCACACATTTGTTCAGGGTTGCATTGGGCTGCCAATCTGAGTGTTCCTAACTTTTTTAGTTATTATTAAAGCAGAGGACGATATTTCTGAGTTGAAGATGTCCACCAATATACTATCAGAAAGCCCTTTTAAAAAAAGGAAGATAAGGAGCCGGGCGTGGTGGCCCCAGCTTGGGAGGCTGAGACAGGAGGAGCTCGCAGGTTCGAAGCCAGCCTCCGCTGCTTAGTGAGGCTCTCAGCAACTTAGTGAGACCCTGTTTCCAAATAAAATATAAAATGGGTCTGGGAGTATAATCTGGAGGTAGAAAGCCTCTGGGTTCCACCCCCATTACCACCAAAAAAATTAATAAATAGATAAATGAAGGAAGATAAGCCGAGTGTGGTGGCGCACGCTTTTAATCCCCAACTGGCTTGGGAGGCAGAGACAGGAGGATTGCGCTGGTTGTTGTTGTTGTTGTTGTTGTTGTTGTTGTTATTATTATTATTATTATTATTATTATTATTATTATTACTGATGCTGTTCTTGAGCCTGTCCTTCTCCTGTCTCAGCCTCCCAAGTACTGGGATTACAGGAGAATGACAGGTTCAAGAACAGCATCCGCAATTTAGCAAGACTCTTGCAAATTAGTGGCACCCTGTTTCAAAATAAAATAATAACAAATAACTAAAAAATTGTAAATCTGAGGGTGTATCTTGAATGCAGAATGCCCCTAGGGTCAATCTCCAATTAAAAAGGAAGCCAAGCCGGGTGTGGTATCACAGGCTTGTAATCCCAGTACTTGGGAGGCTGAGACAGGAGGATCACAGGTTCACAGCTAGCCTCAGCTACTTGGCAAGGCCCTCTGCACCCATAGTGAGGCCCTGTTTCAAAATAAAGAATAAAATAGGACTGGGGGTATAGCTCGGAGGTAGAATGCCCCTGGGTTCCATCCTCAGTACCGCTAAAAAAAAAAAAAAGCTAGGTGTGGTGATACACACCTGTAAGTCCAGTTCTTGGGAGACTGAGACAGGAGGATCGCGGTTTACCAACAGAGAGCCTCAACTACTTAGTGAGAGGCCCTCCGCACTTGGGAGGCAGAGACAGGAGAATCACACAGGTTTGAAGCCGGCCTCGTTGGCTTAAGAGACCTTGTTTCCAAATAAAAACATAAAAAATAGGTGTCTGGGAGTGTAGCCCAGAGGTAGAAGGGTTTCCAGAAACCCCAGTACCACCAAAAAAAATTTTTAAAGAATAAAAAATAGGGCAGGGGGTGTAGCTCAGAGGTCGAATGCCCCTGGGTTCCAACCCCAGACCCGCAAAAAAAAAAAAAGGCTAGGGGGTGTAGCTAGAAGGTAGAATAACACCTAGGTTCAATCCCCAATATCTCAAAAAGGGGAGTCTTTCAAATATATATGGAGATAGATATTTCTGGAGACTAAACCCAGGGGCATTCTACCGTGAGCTACACCACCAGTCCTAATTTATTTATTTATTTTTGTGGTACCAGAGATTGAAATCCAGAGCACTCTACCTCTGAGCTATACCCCCGGCCCTATTTTTAAATTTTTATTTTGAACCAGGACCTCACTAGGTTGATAAGAGTTCTCACTACATGCTGAGGCTGTCCTTAAACATGAGATCCTCCTGTCTCAGCCTCCCAAGTACTGGGATTACAAGCATGTGTCACCATACCTAGTTTATTTATTTATTTATTTATTTATTTATTTATTTACTTACTTACTTACTTACTTACTTACTTATTGTGGTACTGGGGATGGAACCCAGGGGCATTCGACCTCTGAGCGACATCCCCAGCCCCATTTTTATTCTTTATTTTGAAACAGGGTCTTATAAGTTGCAAAGGACTTCACTAAGTACTTGAGCCCAGCGATCCTCCTGTCTCAGCTTCCCAAATGCTGGGATTAAAAGCCTGAGCCACCACGCCTGGCTAATTTTTATTTTTAAACAAGGTCTTGCTAAATTGCAGAGGGCGTCACTAAATTGCTGAGACTAGCCACAAACTTGCTATTTTCCCTTCTCAGGGTCCCTAGGGCTGGGATTACAAGAGTGCACCACCACACCCACCTAAGATTCTTAGCTTCCCAAGTACTGGGATTACAGGTGTGAGCCACCAGGCCGGGCTAAAATGCCCTTATATTTCAAAATCTTAGCCAGTTGGGGTGGTACAAGTTTATAATCCGAGTACTAGGGGAGACTGAGATAGAAAGATCACGTTTGTGGCCAGCCTCAGCAATTTAGTGAGATCCTCTGTAGTAAGACCCTGTTGCAAAATAAAAATAAATAAATAAATAAATAAATAAATAAATAAAAGCCCAGGCGTGGTGGCGCACGCTTGTAATCCCCGCGCTTGGGAGGCTGAGACAGGAGGATCACACAGTTTCGAAGCCAGCCTCGGCTACTGAGTGAGGCTCTCAGCAACTTAGTGAGACCCTGTTTCCAAATAAAATAGAAAATAGGTCTGGGAGTATAGCCCAGAGGTAGAAAACCCCTGGGTTCCACCCCCAGTACCACCAAAAAATAAAATAAAATAAATAAAATAAAAATAAATAAATAAATAAATAAATAAATAAATAGGCGGGAAATGTAGCTCAGAGGTAGAGCGCCCCTGGGTTCAATCCCTAGTACCACAAAAACAAATAAAAATCTTAAAGTTCAATATGTTCCACTTATAAATAAAAGTAGAAGAAAAATCTTAAAGAAATGTATAAGATGGGCATGGTGGCTCATGCTGTAATCCCAGCATTTGGGAGGCTGAGACAGGAGGACCGCTGGTCTGAGGTCAGCCTCGGCAATTTAGCAAGACTTGCACAACTTACTGAGGCCCTGCTTCAAAATACAAAATAAAACCCGGCTGAGGGTAGAATTTGGATGTAGAATGCCTCTGGGTTCAGTCCCCAGGACCCAAAACAATAAATCATAAAAATAAAATAAATGTATGACATCAATTTACAAACTATTGTCTTTTCTGTTATTAAACTCTGATACAAATTGGCATCCATATATAAGTAAATATATATACATATATACATATATATATATATACATATATACACATATATACACATATATATACATATATATACATATATACATATATATACATATATATACATATATATACATATATATATATATATATATATATATATATATATATATATATATAACTAGAACTTTTTTTTTTTTGCGGTACTGGGAATGGAGCTCAGGGGCATTTTAACTCCAAGCTACACACCCGCCCCTTTTTTCTTTCTTTATTTTGATACAGGGTCTTACTGAGTTGCAGACGGCCTCGCTAAGCAGTAGCTGAGGCTGTCCTCAACCACGATCCTCCTGCCTCAGCCTCCCAAATGATGAGATTACGAGTATGCGCCACCACGCCCGGCTCTGTTGTTTATTTTTTATTTTGACACAGGGTCTCACTAAGTTGTGGAGGGCCTCAGCAAGCTGCCGAGGGTGGTGGTGAACCAGTGTCCTCCTCTCGGCCTCCCAGGTACAGGATGACAAACGCGCGGCACCGCGCCCTGCCGCACCTCTAGTTCAGTCAGTTTGGGTAAGCTTGCGTGGCCAACTAGATTTCATTTCATTTATTTATTTATTTTTATTTTTGCAGTCCTGGGGATGGACCCCAGTGGCATTCGACCTCCAAACTACACCCCCTGCCCTATTTTTTATTCTTTATTTTGAAACTGGGTCTCACTGAGTTGCAGAGGGCCTCAGTAAGTAGCTGAGGCTGTCCGCGAACCGCGATCCTCCCGTCTCTGCCTTCCGAATGCTGGGATTACAAGCGTGCGCCACCACGCCCGGCTTAAATTAATTAATTTTTAAAAATAAAACGTAGGGGTGGGGGCATAGCTCAGAAATAGAATGCCTCTGGGTTCAATTCCCAGCACCAAAATTAATTAAATAAATAAATAAATGGGAAAGTTTTATTTTTTCTTTGTGTGTGTGGTACTGGGGCTTGAATCCAGGGGCATTCTACACTAAGCTACCCTCCCATCCCTTTCTATATTTTATTTTATTTTATTTTATTTTATTTTATTTTATTTTATTCGGTGGGTCTGGGGATGGAACCCAGAGGCATTTGACCTCCGAGCTACACCCCCTGCCCTATTTTTTATTCTTATTTTGAAACAGTGTCTCACTAAATTGCAGAGGGCCTCACTAAGTAGCTAAGGCTGTCTGCAAACCACGATCCTCCAGTCTCAGTCTCCTAAATGCTGGGATTACAAGCATGCACCACACCCGGCTTATATTTTATTTTGAAACAGAGTTTCAACAGAGCATGGTGGTATACACCTGTAATTTCTCTTGTTGGGAGGCTGAGACAGGAGGATTGAAAATCAAGGCCAGCCTCAACAATTTAGGGACACTCTAAGAAACCTAGTGAGATCCTGTTTTTTTTTTGTTTTTGTTTTTGTTTTTGTTTTTGTTTAGTGATACTGGGGATTGAACCCAGGGGGGCATTCTACCTCTGAGCTACACCCCAGCCTGCCTGCCTATATCTATCTATCATCTACTTTCATATATATATATATATATATATATATATATAGAGAGAGAGAGAGAGAGAGAGAGAGAGAGAGAGAGAGAGATGGTTTTTTTTTTCTTTAGTATTGAAGACTGAACCTTGAAGAATTCTACCTTTGAGCTACACTGTGGCCCTATTTTATTCTTTTCTTTTCTTTTCTTTTCTTTCTTTTTTTTTTTTTTTTTGCAGGTCTGGGGATGGAACCTAGGGGCATTTGACCTCTGAGCTACACCTCCTTCCCTATTTATTTATTTATTTATTTATTTATTTATTTATTTTTGGTGGTACTGGGGGTGAAACCCAGAGGCTTTCTACCTCCGGGCTATACTCCCAGACCTTTTTATATTTTTATTTGGAAACAGGGTGTCACTAAGTTCCTGAGAGCCTCACTAAGTAGCTGAGGCTGGCTTCGAACCTGTGCGATCCTCCTGTCTCAGCCTCCCAAGCGCAGGGATTACAAGCGTCCGCCACCACGCCCGGCATTTATTATTTATTTTGAAACAAGTTCTCACTAAGTTCTGCAGGGCCTCACTAAGTACCTGAGGCTGGCCACAAACCTACTATCCTCCTGTCTCAGCCTTCCAAGTACTGGGATTACAAGCATGCACCACCACACCTGGCTACTTTTTTCATTTGGAACAAGGTCTCACTAAGTTTTGGAGGGCCTCACTAAATTGCTGAGGCAGGCCCTGAATCTGAGATCCTCCGTTTTCAGCTACCTCGCCCGACTTGAGCGATCCTGTTTCGAAAACAAAAAATAGAACTGGGCATGGTATCACACTCCTGTAATTCCAGTACTTGGGAAGCTAAGACTGGAAGATCACAGGTTCGTGGCCAGCCTCAAGAACCTCATGAGGTTCTCAGTAACTTAGTGAGACCCTATTTCTTTTTTTTTATTGGGTGGTACTGGAGGTGGAACCCATAGGCTTTCTACCTCTGGACTATACTCCCAGACCTATTTTCTATTTTATTTGGAAACAGGGTCTCACTAAGTTGCTAAGAGCTTCACTAAGTAGCTGAGGCTGGCTTCGAACCTGTGCGATCCTCCTGTCTCAGCCTCTCAAGTACCAGGATTGCAGGCATGCCCCACCACTGCCCGACTGAGACCCTATTTCAAGATACAGAATAAAACTTTGGGTTGGGAAGCTGGTTGTGGTGGTACACACTTGTAATCCCAGTACTTGGGAGGCTGAGACAGAAGGATCTCAGGCTCACAGCAAGCCTCAGCTACTTAGTGAGGTCTCCTGCAGCTTAGTGAGACCCTATTTCAAAATAAGAATAAAATATAGGGCTGAGGGTATAACTTGGAGGTAGAATGCCCCTGGGTTCAATCTCCAGTACCACAAAAATAAATAAATAAATAAATAAATAAATAAATAAATAGCCGGGCGTGGTAGCGCACACTTGTAATCCCTGCACTTGGGAGGCAGAGACAGAAGGATCACACAGGTTCAAAGCCAGCCTCAGCTACTTAAGCTCTCAAGCAACTTAGTGAGACCCTGTTTCCAAATAAAATAGAAAGTAGGGCTGGGAGTATAGCCCGGAGGTAGAAAAGCCCCTGGGTTCCACCCCTAAAACCCACAAAATAAATAAATAAATAAATAAATAAATAAATAATAAAAATATAAAAATGAAATAGTGTTGGAGTGTAGCTTGGAGGTGGAATGCCCCAGGTTCAACCCCCCAGGTACTCCCCCTGACACACACGAATGGAAAGGTAAAAAGAAATAAAACGTCATCTTGTAGTCTGTTCTAAATACATTTTGATTCTATTTGGGATTCTATTGGATGGTGATTTAGATGATATGTGGTCACAACTTGTACCTGGTTTGTAAATAAGTGCTTCAAAAAATTCTAAGCCCAAAGCAATCAAAGTAAAGCAAAACAAAGCAAGAGTGCTGTATCCATTTGCCATAGTGAGCAGATCAGGGCTGTTCTGTATCAAATGTTTCAGGATAGAGCTATTGTGAGGCTTGCTAGAACGCTATTGTGCATTTTTACAAATAACAAAGCAATTGAAAGTACTTTAAATGCTCTCAGGAAAACGGTTTTCTCTCTAACTGTATTATAATGTGAAATTTTAGGTCAAAATATTTATCCTAAAGCCAGGCACAGTGGCACACACCTGCAACCCAGTACATGGGAGGCTGAGACAAGAGGATCACAGGTTCATGGCCAGCCTCGGCAATTATAAAGGCTCTCCACAACTTAGTGAGATAAAATAAAATAATAGGGCCAGGGTGGTGGTGCATGCTTGTCATCCAAGTACTTGAGAGACTCTGACGGGAGAATCGCAAATTCGAGGACAGCCTCAGCAAGCCTAGTGAGCCGAGCGTGGTGGTGCGTGCTCGTTAGCGCAGTATTTGGGAGGCTGAGACAGAAGGATCACGGTTCGTGGACGACAGCCTCAGCTACTTAATGAGGCCCTTTGCAACTCAGCCACCACGCCCAGCTACCCAAGTTAGTTATTATTATTATTATTATTATTATTATTATTATTTTGGTGATACTGGGGGTGGAACCCAGAGGCTTTCTACCTCCAGGCTATACTCCCAGACCTATTTTATACTTATTTGGAAACAGGGTCTCACTAAGTTTCTGAGAGCCTCACTAAGTAGCTGAGGCTGGCTTCGAACCTGTGCGATCCTCCTGTCTCAGCCTCCCAAGCGCGGGGGATTACAAGCATGCGCCACCACACCTGGCTTCAAGTTAGTTATTTTATGCAGTAGTTTTCCCCCCTCAACAGACTTGTGGCAATTATATCTGTGAATCTGTAAATGATGTTATCAAAATAATCTTAATCAGCCAAGCGTGGTTGTGCACGCCTATAATCCAAGCATTTGGGAGGCTGAGACAGAAGGATCTGGGTTTGCGGCCAGCCTCAGCTTCTTTAGTGAGGCCCACTGGAACTTACTGAGACCCTGTTTCAAAATAAAGAATAAAAAATAGGGCTGGGCTGATAGAGCTCAAAGGTAGAATGGCTCTGAATTCCATCCCCAGAAAAACACACACACACACACACACGCACACACACACACACACACACACGCATCCACACACACACGCAAAATCTTTCCCACCACATGCATTTCTGTTAAGCTAAACAAGCCAGTTCCTCTCTTGTTGGGATATGCTTATTTCCCTTTTGCAGGAAGTATTCCATAACATAAGGCAAGGAAAAGGAAAAGAATGATTCCTTTTGTATATTCCCAAAATACACAAGGGAGTTTGCTGGGTCAGAGTGCGAGCGTCTGCGCACCTACTTCCAGGCACTGTCGTCCGATGTTTTGCTGCTCTTTTTCTGCATCTGAGTCCTCAAACTCTGCTTTACTAGTGCTTCTCCATGCAGAGAACAGGCTGGATCTGCAGCTCTGCAAGAAGCCATTCCTGATTACTATTATGTGTGTGGGGGTACCAGGAGTTGAAGCAGAGGTATTTTATGCTTTTTTTTTATTTAATTTTTTTTTTTTTTGCGAGCCTGAGGATGGAACCCAGAGGCATTTGACCTCCGAGTTACACCCCCTGCCCAATTTTTTATTCTTTATTTTGAAACAGGGTCTCACTGAGTTGCGAAGGGTCTCACTAAGTAGCTGAGGCTGTCCACGAACCGTGATCCTCCGGTCTCAGCCTCCCGAATGCTGGGATTACAAGCGTGCGCCACCATGCTCTATTTATTTATTTATTTATTTATTTATTTATTTATTTATTTATTTATTTATTTTGCAGGTCTGGGGATGAAACCCAGAGGCATTTGATCTCCAAACTACACCCCCTGCCCAATTTTTTATTCTTTTTCTTTATTTTGAAACAGGAATGCACTGAGTTGCAGAGGGCCTTGCTAAGTAGCTGAGGCTGTCCGAGAACTGCAATCCTCCTGTCTTAGCCTCCGAATGTTGGGATTACAAGTGTGTACCACCACGCCCAGCCCATTCTTTCTTTCTCTTTTTTTTTTGTGTGTGTGGATATGGAGATTGAACCCAGAGGTATTTGATGTCCGAGCGATATCCCCTGCCTTATTTTTTATTCTTTATTTTGAAACAGGGCCTCACTAAGTAACTGAGGCTGTGGGCGAACCGTGATCCTTGGGTCTCAGCCTCCCAAATGCTGGGATTACAAGTGTGCACCACCACGCCCGGCTCCCATTCTTTATTTTGAAACAAAAAGGGTGTCACTAAGTTTTGGAGGCCTCACTAAGTAACGGAGGCTGGCCGCAAACCTGGGATCCTCCTGCCTCAGTCTCCCAAGTACTGGGATTACAAGCGTGTGCCACCACACACGGCACAGAAACCATTCTTTCAAAAGCCATTTCTCTCAGCTGCTCTGTCTTCATGTGGAACTCGTTTGAGCTCCCCCTCTGTGAAAGGAAAGCAGTTCTCATCATTTTCTGGATGTTCCTGCCATCCCGCTGCTTTCAATAACCTGTGCCCTGCATCCAAAGAGTGTGAGAGGATTCTCCCTGCCTCCAAGAGAAAAACAGAAGGGCCGTCCTGGAGACAGCCTTCCTCCCCATTTTCCTTTGGCTCGGGTATGCTGTTGCCCTCCAGATCCTCCAGCTTGTCCCAGTCTATGTCCTCGGCGAAGTCTCCATTCTGGTTATCCTTCAACATCTTTAGGAACCCACTCTTCCTGTCGGTGGTTCAGCCCATCAACTTGGTGCGATGAGACAAGAGGAGGTGTGCTGGCTGGAGGGATTCCCTTTGGGAGAACTCAGAACTGCGCCACCAGTCAGTACCACTGGTTTGCTAACAGAGACTGGATTGGTAAATGCAGACTTCCGGCTAGAAGAAAGGGTCCCTGACTTGCGTTTCATTCTGTTAGCGTCCTTGCGCTGGGCTTGGAAGGATGTGGTGCAGACTGAGGAACCAGGTTCTTGTAGACACTTGGAACCATGGTTTGACATTTGTTCCCATTTGCATGGTGAGACCCTGGCGAGGTAGATGCAGCAGAGAAGGCGGCAGTAGGGCCCTCTTTGGAGACTTCATTGATAACTAGCGTCTTGGAGGGTTTCTGGGCACTAACTGGGTCTTCCCACACTCCAGGAGAGGTCCCAATAGGTCTGCCTGGCTGATTCTGTTGGCCAGCTTCTCGATTCAAAGAAGGTAAGTCTTCCTCTTCAGACTACAACGTTTCTACCTTTTCTCCTTTCTTTTCTTTCCTAGTCTCTGTAGGTGACTTTTCCTGAAAGGCACAACCTTTCCAGGAGTGGAAGCTGCCATTCCACGGTCGATGGTTCCCTGTGCCACCTCCACTATGCTGGCTCATGCCATCATGCCCTCTGGAAGAGCTGTGCCAGCCACACACGTTCTCTGTGATTCCATGCAGTCCCTTAGAGACACCAGAGTCCACAGACTCATGAAGGAACAAGGAGGGCTGGTGCCAGGAATCTCCTGTACTTCCTAAGGGCTCATTGTTTAAAAAGAAGCCATCAAAGGAATTGTGTTGACAAGGGCTTACTCCTTGGGGTAGATGCTCTTAGTCTTTTTCTTCTCTTCTCTTCTCTCTCTCTCTGTCTCTCTCTGTGTCTCTGTCTCTCTCTCTTTTGGTGCTACTGGGAATGGAACCCAGGGGATCCTACCTCTGAGCTACCCCTAAGCCCTGTTTTTTTTTTTTCCTGGTGGACTGGGGGTGGAACCCAGAGGCTTTCTACCTCCGGGCTACACTCCCAGACCTATTTTATATTTTATTTGGAAACAGGGTCTCACTAAGTTGCTGAGAGCTTCACTAAGTAGCTGAGGCTGGCTTCGAACCCGTGCGATCCTCCTGTCTCAGCCTCCCAAGCGCGGGGATTACTAGAGTGCACCACCACGCCTGGCTCCTCCCTAAGCCCTGTTTTTTCTTCTTTATTTTGAGTTGCAGAGGGCCTAAGTAGACTTGGTCGGGATAAGAACACTCAGCATGCAGAGTCTTTGGGTGTGTTCACTCAAATCACCCCCCATGCCATTTCTGAAGGGCATGGGGCTTTAACTGTCTTCTGTATTTCTATCTCTTTAATAAACGTCTTTAAATCTTCAGCAAGTGTCCGAGCTATGTATATTTATCCTTAGCTCAGGACAAGAACCTGCGCTTTTTATCTTTGTATGGTTGTGTTGGGGAAATTATTTCTCCCTGCACACACCGAACATATCTCACCATAACACAGGCTATTCTCCCACACCTTTTTTATACTTTATTTGGAAACAGGGTCTCACTAAGTTGCTGAGAGCCTCACTAAGTAGCTGAGGCTGGCTTCGAACCTGTGTGATCCTCCTGTCTCAGACTTCCAAGCACAGGGATTACAAGCGTGCGCCACTATGCCCGGCTATTCTTTTATTTTGAAACAGGGTCTCACTAAGTTGAGAGGGCTTCACTAAGAAGCTGATGCTGGCCGCAAACCTGTGATCCTCCTGTCTCAGCCTCCCTAATGCGGGGATCACAATGATGCACCACCATGCCCAGCTCTATTTTATTTTTATTTGGAAACAGGGTATCTCCTAGGTTTATGAGTCTCACTACTTGCTGAGGCTGTCCTGGAACCTGTGATCCTTTTGTCTCAGCCTCCCAAGTACTGGGATTACAAGAATGTTCCATCATATCTGGCTTGTTTGGGGGAAACAAGATTTCATTAAATTGTGTAAGTCCTCGCTAAATTGCTGAAGCTGGCCTCAAACCTGCAATCTTCCTGTCTCAACCTCCCAAGTACCAGGATTGCAGGCATGCCCCACCGCTCCTGGCTTTTAATTTTGAGACAAGATCTCACTAAGTTGCCATGGTGCCACCACACTCAGCTCACTAACACTTTTTTTTTTTTTTTCGGTACTGAGGATGAAACCCAAGGGCATTCTAACTCTAAGTTATACCCCCAGCCCTATTTTTGTGTGTGGGAGGTGCTGGGGATTGAACTCAGGGGCAGTCTATCTCCGAGCTACACCCCCAGACCAATTTTTTATTCTTTATTTAGAAACAGGGTCTCACTGAGTTGCAAAGGGCCTCACTAAGTAGCTAAGGCTGGCCACGAACCGTGATCCTCCTGTCTCAGCCTCCCAAATAATGGGATTGCAAACATGTGCCACCATGCCCGGCTTCCAGCCCTATTTTTTATTCTTTATTTTGAAACAAGTTCTCACTAAGTTGCAGAGGGCCTCACTAAGTAGCCGAGGCTGTTGGAGAATCTATAATCCTCCTGTCTCAGGCCTGTGCTTTTATTTTATTTTATTTTTTGGTGGTATTGGGGTGGAACCCAGGGGCTTTCTACCTCCAGGCTATAGTCCCAGACCTATTTTATATTTTATTTGCAAACAGGGTCTCACTAAGTTGCTGAGAGCCTCACTAAGTAGCTGAGGCTGGCTTTGAACCTGTGCAATCCTCCTGTCTCAGGCTGGTGACAAGACCCTGTTTTGAAATAAAAATAAAATAAGAGGACGGGCGTGGTGGTGCACGCTTGTAATCCCCGTGCTTGGGAGGCTGAGACAGGAGGATCGCACGGGTTCGAAGCCAGCCTCAGCTACTTAGTGAGGCTCTCAGCAACTTAGTGAGACCCTGTTTCGAAATAAAATAGAAAATAGGTCTGGGAGTATAGCCCGGAGGTAGAAAGCCTCTGGGTTCCACCCCCAATACCACCAAAAAATAAAAAATTAAAAAATTAAAATAAATTAAAATAAAATAATTAAATTAAAATAGGGCTAGGAAAGCTGGGCATAGTGGTGCACACTTGTAATCCCAGCTCTTGGGAGGCTGAGACAGGAGGATCACACAGGTTCAAAGCCAGCCTCAGCTACTTAGTGAGGCTCTCAGCAACTTAGTGAGACCCTGTTACCAAATAAAATATAAAATAGGTCTGGGAGTATAGCCCAGAGGTAGAAAGCCTCTGGATTCCACCCCCAGTACCACCAATAAATAAATGAAATAAAAAATAAAATAGAGTTGGAGGTGTAGCTCAGAGGTAGAATGCTTCTGGGTTCAATCCCCATTGCTGCAAGAGAAAGAGAGAGAGAGAGAGACAGAGACAGAGAGACAGAGAGGGATGAAAGAGCTTGATTCAACAATGCTCAAGGTATCAAGTTCTGGCCTCAGAGTTACTAAAGGATTTGGAAGAGGAAAACAACTGCAAGTCAAGAAAAGAAAATGAGCCGATACCAAAATGCCAAAGGTAATTTCATCTGCTGCCCTACATAGTGAGCAGATAAGAGTGGTAGGGATGCCATTCTAAAAGGTCCTGACAGCTGCTTCTGGGGTGATAAGCAAGGCCATGAAAGAGCAGAAATGGAAAGGAAAAATCTACCAGGCCTCCAGTCAGCCGTGCTGTCACACGCTTGTAATCCCAGTTCTTGGGAGGCTGAGACAGGAGGATCGCAGGTTGGAGGACAGCTTCAGCAAGTAATAAGAGATTTTTATCAACCTAGCAAGAGCCTGTTTCAAAATCAAGAATAAACCAGCACGCTTGTAATCCCAGCATTTGGGAGGGTGAGACAGGAGGATGTTGGTTCACGAACAGCCTCAGCTACTACTTAGTGGGGCCCTTTGCAACTCAGTGTTTCATCAAAATAAAATAAAAAATAGGGCTAGGGGTATAGCTCAGAGGTAGAATACCCTTGGGTTCCATCCCCAGTACTGCAAAAAAAAAAATCAAGAATAAAAAATACGCCGGGCATGGTGGCACACGCTTGTAATCCCCGCACTTGGGAGACTGAGACCGGAGGATCGTGGTTCTCAGACAGCCTCAGCTACTTAGTGAGGCCCTCCGCAACTTAGTGAGACCCTGTTTCAAAATAAAGAATAAAAATATAATAGGGCAGAGGGTGTATCTCGGAGGTCGAATGCCCCTGGGTTCCATCCCCAGACCCGGAAAAAAATAAAATAAAAAATAGGGCCATATTGCCACCGGCGGCAGCAGCAGAGAATTCACCGAATGCAGTACAACTACATCTGCGTACTCAAGAACAGTGAGTCAAATTGAGGGCCACAGAGGAGAAATCCCAGTACTGTACTCCCTGGGACCTGACCCAGTGGGGGAGGGGCGGTGGCAGAGATATCACACCATAGGAGAACGTGCAACCTGGCACCCCCCACAGTCTAAAGCAGCCTCTATCGACTCTCTGGGTCGGAGACTCTGTGATAAAACCCAGTAAAGGAGTAGTGGGGTCTGAGATACTACAGACTCGAGATCCAGAGCACCTTAAGTGAAGTCATAGTGACCCAAGGGAAGAACCCAGAGAAGGCACAAACTTCCGAAATCATGGGAAAGAGGAATAATACTGGAGCAATGAATGCCCACAACCCCACAACATCAGAACCCGATAAAACAGAAAATCAGAGATTTCTAGAAGATCAAATCAGGAAAATAACTGTAGAAATAATAGAGGTGCTTCAAAAAGAACTCAGAGAGAGCCAAAAAGAGATAAAGGATGCAATTAATGAAGTAAAGGCCTCAATTCAAAGCACAAACAACCGATTAGACCACATGGAGAACAGAATCTCGCTCTTAGAAGAGGATCATTCCAAAAATGAACGCATAGTTTCTAATCTAGGAAAAATTATCCGAGAGCAGGAATCTGATATTGAAGAAATATGGGCCCATTTTAAGAGAGCTAACCTAAGAATAATTGGAGTAGAGGAGGGAAAAGAAAGTGAAACCAAAGGGATCAACAATCTCTTCAAGGAAGTAATAGCAGAAAATTTTCCAAACATAGAGCAAGAGGTTGATACACAGGTCCAGGAAACTTATAGAACTCCCTTTAGACAGGATTGGAGAAGAGGATCCCCACGCCACATAATTGTCAAAATGACCAATGTGGAAGCCAAGCAGAGAATCTTAAAGGCAACAAAAACAAAGGGCCAAGTGACATTCAGAGACAAATCAATTAGAATCACTCCAGACTTCCCAAACCAAGTCATGAGAGCCAGAAGGGCTTGGAGTAACATATTCCAAACTCTGAAAGAAAACAACTTCCAGCCAAAAATTTCCTACCCAGCAAAACTTTCTATCAATTTAGATGGAGAAATAAGAAGCTTCCATGACAAACAGAAACTGAAGGAATTTTTGTCTTCAAAACCAGCACTAGAGAAAATACTCAGAGATTAACTACAAAGAAGAAATAGGTAACACACACCAGAACCAGAGAAACAAGAGTTTCCATCCAACAGTCAACTAAGATTGGTTATCTGTGGAGATTCATTACTTATGTTACGTCTTTTACCTATCTCTAAATGGTATTGTTTGCCTTTATTGTTGTTAATTGTTAGGATTTCTAGTTGGAATATTAATATACCTTCAGATATAGCATTTGGAAATATTTTATCCCATTCTATTAGTAACTGTTAACTCTGTTTACATTGTCTTTGGATATACAATATCTTTTTTATTTTTTAGGGAGTTTGTATACTCTTCTGTTGCCTGTGCCATTGAAATCATATCCAAGAAATCACTGCCAATTTCAGTGTTGTGAGGTTTTATGACCCAGATTTTCTCCTAAAAGTTTATAGTCTTAAGATTTATATTTAGGTCTTTTATCTATTTTGAGTTAATACTTGTATATGGGATTAGGTAAGGGGCCAACTTTATTCTTTTCCATGTAATTATTATGTTTCAACAATATTTAGTTAAAATATTATTATTTCTACCACCAAATGTTCGTGGAAACCTTGTCAAAAATAACTTGACAATATAGGGAAGAATTTAGCTCTAGGCTTTTATTTAACTCCAATGGTCTATATATCTGCCTTTAGAATAGTACTACACTGTTTCAATTATTGTAGCTTTATATGGTTTGAAATCAGAAAATATATATCTTCTAGCTTTGTTCTTTTTCAAGATGGTTTTGGGTATCTAGAGTCCATATTCCATGTTAGGATAGAGTTTTTTTCTGAAAAATAAATATATAAATATATGATAGTTTCACCTAAAAAAATAGAAAAAATATTCTCTGGTAAGAAAGAAAGTAAAAAGAAATATTGAAATGTTATCTTTAAGTCGTCAAAAGCTTGGTATCAGACAAATGAAACTGTTATGTGAGATTATCATTTTTAATTTTGGATAAATTGCTATAATACTAGATGTCAACCACTAAGCCAAGCATGGGAGGGAGGGATGGGGAGAGAATGGGGTGGGGATCGGGTGGGGGCTGACTGGGCGATGTGTGCATGTATGTCTACAAAAGTTTGTATCCCACTATGATGTATGAATACAGTGCACCAATAAAAAAATAAATAAATAAAAAATAAAAAGGGCTTGGGGTACAGCTTGGAGGTAGAATGCCTCTGGATTCAATCCCCAGGACCCAGCAAAAAAAAAAAAAATAGGGCTGAGGGTGGAGCTCAGAGATAGAATGTCCTTAGGTTCACTATCCCCAGTTCTACAAAAAAAAAAATCTACCAGGCCTCATATTGCAGCTGAAAATAGGTGAAGGGTGCAGAGCTGCAAGAACACATGTGGGGTATCAAAATAGCCCTGGAATCCATCCTTCACCTCCATTGCCAAGGCTACTCCCCACACACAGGCTCTAGCTGCTCTCTGGGGCGCTAGTCCTACTTGACTAAAATATGCCATGCGTACCTTTGCAAACCTCAAACCCATGCCAGGATTAAGTCAATACTCGGTCGAGAAGCCTTAGTGATGGTGCATCATCCAGCTTCACGCACGACACCCTCCATATGCCATCTCTGCCAACTAATCCAGCCTCATCTGCTAGCCCAGCTCCCTGTGCTCACACTTGGCACGGCTCATGCTGATTTCACTTCCCTAAAAAGATCAGGCTATTTCACACATCCAGCCGTGCTGTTTGGCAATCTTCTCCCTCTAGCTAGAATGGCCATGTCTCTATCCTGGTCTGCTTCGTAAATTCTTCCATATTTTTTGCTTTCCCCTTCTTTTTTTCTTTTCTTTTCTTTTCTTTTCTTTTTTTTTTTTTTTTTTTTTGGTGGTACTGGGGGTGGAACCCAGAGGCTTTCTACCTCCAGGCTATACTCCCAGACCTTTTTTATACTTTATTTGGAAACAGGGTCTCACTAAGTTGCTGAGAGCCTCACTAAGTAGCTGAGGCTGGCTTCGAACCTGTGCGATCCTCCTGTCTCAGCCTCCCAAGCGCGGGGATTACAAATGTGCGCCACCATGCCCGGCTACTTTCTCTTCTTAAATAAGGATACTGGCATCTGGCCACAATCTCCCACTGCACTCTGATTCCGTCCCACATGCTGGGGGCCTGTTGTCCATGAGCATGATACATGCAACGACTTCTCAGTCCTCTGTCTCTCTCAATGACCTTCTCCGTTCTGCTTTGGTCACACTCACTGAAAGCACCATATCCTGAGTGTGTGTGTGTGTGTGTGTGTGTGTGTGTGTGTGTGTTTGTGTGTTGTACTGTGGATCAAACTCGGGCATTCTACCTCAGAGCTACACTCACAGACTTTTTGTGTGTGTGTGTGTGGAACTAGGGGTTGAACCCAGGTGCATTCTACCTCCAAGCTACATTCCCCGCCCTATTTTTTATCCTTTTTATTTTGAAACACGGTCTAAGTTGCAGAGGGCCTCACTAACTAGCTGAAGCTGGCTGCAAACCTGCGATCCTCCTGTCTCAGCCTCCCAAGTACTGGCATTACAAGTGTGCACCATCATACCTGGTTCAACCCACTGATTTTTGATTTTTGATTTTGAAGCAGGGTCTGAGTTGTTGAGGAACCTTGCTAAGTTCCTGAGCCTGGCCTCTTGAGTACCGTGTTTTCAGGTATATGCCGCGGTGCCTGGCTTGATTTTGATGGTATTCCCAAACTACTGACCTCTGACATCTCTGCCTCAATATTCCATGTTAATCTCAACTGCCTCACCTACTTGTGAAGTTCTAAAGTTCCATTACTACATATGGACCTCTCTAGTCCCGTGTGTGTGTGTGTGTGTGTGTGTGTGTGTGTGTGTGTGTGTGTTACTGAGGATTGAATCCAGGGGCATTCTACCTCTGAGCTACACCCCTAGGCCTATTTATGTTTAGTCTGAAACGGGTTCTCACTAAATTTCTGAGGTTGGATGGGCGTGGTGGCGCACACTTGTAATCCCCGCGCTTGGGAGGCTGAGACAGGAGGATCGCACAGGTTCGAAGCCAGCCTCAGCTACTTTGTGAGGCTCTCAGCAACTTAGTGAGACCAGGTTTCCAAATAAAATATTACAAAAATAGGTCTGGGAGTAGATCCCGGAGGTAGAAAGCCTCTGGGTTCCACCCCCAGTACCACAAAAATAAATTAAATTAAAATAAATTTCTGAGGTTGCCCTCAAACCTGCGATTCTCCTGTCTCAGCCTCCCAAGTACTGGTATTATAGGCGTGCACCACCACACCGGGCCCCTCCTGTTCTTTAAGCCTTGCATTTCGCCCAGTCTCTCAGTCTCTCCAGGCATCTTTTCCTTCCCTTTTCAATCTTCTGTAGCCCCATGCTTGATCACTTCAACACTCTCTCACCAGCAGCAATTCTCTTTATACCCCATGTGCGAAATCAGCCCGCAGACCTCTAACCTTCCGTCGGTGCAGCCAATCGCCCTTCTCCCTCCTCTCATTTGGACATTTGTACCTTGCTAGAGAAAATCCTCAGAGCCTTATCACTCCTAAACCAGACCAAATCCCTGGTCTGCAGCTTTACCTGAACCTGTGCTGCACACGGCACTGCGCTCCCAGCCGCCTTTATCTCTGCTCCACCTTCCGTTCAAGGACCAGCACTGCCCTTCGTGCGGGATTTTTCCATCTCTGTCAGAACGCCACTCCATTAAGTCTCCCTGGCCCTCAGGCCAGCCCCCACAGCTTGTGCCTGCATGGATCTACAGCGGCCCAGCTCCGCCACACCGGTAGCTACTCTCAGTTTGAAATAGCCTTTCTTTCTTTGTTCAGTACTGGAAATTGAACCCAAGGGTGTTCTACCTCTGAGCCACACCCCCAGTCCCAGCCCAGTTTTTAATTTTTTTAATCTTTTTTTTGGTGGTGGTACTGGGGTTCCTGGAAGCCCTTCTACCTCCGGGCTACACTCCCAGACCTATTTTATATTTTTTTATTTGGAAACAGGGTCTTTTAAGGCAGCGCGGCTGGCTTCGAACCTGTGCGATCCTCCTGTCTCCGCCTCCCAAGCGCGGGGATGACAAGCTCGCACCGCGCCCGGTTTAATCTTATTTCATTTTTGCCGTACCAGGGATTGAATTCAGGGGCACTCTACTTCTGAACTAAACTCTCAGCTGGATTTTCTCTTTATTTTGGAACAGGGTCTCACTAGATTGATGAGTCTCACCAAGTTGCTGAGGCTGTCCTTGAACTTGTCATCCTCCTGCTTCAGCCTCTTGGCCAAGTACAGAGATTGCAGTGTGTGCCACCACACCTGACTTTTGTGTGTGTGTGTGTGGGGGACACTGGGATGGAACCCAGGGGCCTTCTATCTCCAGGCTACACCCACAGACCTATTTTATTTTTTGTTTGGAAAGAGGGTCTTACTGAGTTGTTGAGAGCCTCACTAAGTTGCAGAGGCTGTTCTTGAACTTGTGATCCTCCTGTTTCAGCCTCCCAACTACTAGAATTACAACTGTGCACCACCACGCCCAGACTTATTTTATTTTGTGGTACTGGGGGTGGAACCCAGAGGCTTCCTACCTCCAGGCTATACTCCCAGACCTATTTTATATTTTTATTTGGAAACAGGGTCTCACTAAGTTGCTGAGAGCCTCACTCAGTAGCTTGATGCTGGCTTCCAACCTGTACGATCCTCCTGTCTCAGCCTCCCAAGCGCGGCGATTACAAGTGTGCGCCACCATGCCCGGCCTATTTTATATTTTATTGGAAACAGGGTCTCACTAAGTTGCTGAGAGCCTCACTAACTAGCTGAGGCTGGCTTCAGACCTGTGTGATCCTCCTGTCTCAGCCTCCCAAACTCGGGGATTACAAGTGTGTTCCACCATGCCCAGCAAAAAAAATTAATAATTTTTATTGCAGTACTGGGGATGGAACCCAGGGACATTCTACCTCTGGGCTACACCCCCAGGCCTATTTTTTTATTTTTGAAACAGGGTCTTACTGAGTTTCTGAGGGCCTCACTAAGTAGCTGAGGCTGGCTGCAAATCACGATTCTCCTACCTTGGCCTCCCAAATGCTGGAATTACAAGCATGTGCCACCACACCTAGCTTCAAAATAAAAATATTTAACTGGGCATGGTGACTCAGGTTTGTGATCCCAGTACTTGGGAGGCTGAGATAGGAGGATCGCAGGCTCTCGGCCAGCCTCCAGCCTCCAGCCTCAGCAATTTAGTGAGGCTCTCAGTCACTTAGACCACTTAGAGAGACCTTGTTTCCAAATAAAACAAAATAGATCTGGGGTGGAGCATGGAGGTAAAAGGTCCTGGGTTGCATCCCCAGTTCCACAAAAATAAATAAATAAATAAATAAATAAATAAATAAATAGCCGGGCGTGGTGGTGCACGCTTGTAATCCCAGCATTTGGGAGGCTGAGACTAGAGGATCGTGGTTCATGGATAGCCTCAGCTACTTAGTGAGGCCCTCCACAACTTAGTGAGACCCTGTTTCAAAATAAAGAATAAAAAAAAAGGGCAGGTGGTGTGGCTCGGAAGTCAAATGCCCCTGGGTTCTATCCCCAGACTTGCAAAAATAAATAAATCAATCAAAATTTAGCCAGGTGTGGTGGTGCACATCTATAATTCCAGTACCTGGGAAGCTAAAACAGGAGGATTGCAGGTTTGAAGCCAGCCTCAGAAATTTAATGAGGTCCTCCATAACTTAATGAGAACCTGTGTCAAAATTAAAAAATAAAGCCAGGAGCGGTGGTGCATGCCTGCAATCCCAGTACTTGGGAGGCTGAGACAGAAAGACTTCAGGGTTGAAGCCAGCCTCAGCAACTTAGCAAGGTCTTCAGCTACCTATCGAGAC